>NW_026652278.1:146196057-146309438 GCF_009828535.3 Hylobates moloch | reverse complement strand
ACACACACACACACACACACACAAAGGGTACTAAATGAAAAAGTTAAGTCACAATCAAAAAAAAATTTGAAATTTAGTATTTGCAATGTTCATCCTAAAGAGTATTTTTTTTCTAATTAAATTAGAAATCAGAATTGTGACGGAAATGCTGAATTGACCTGGACTATGCCAAGCAGCAATATTTGGACTATGCCAAATCAATAACAATTGATTTCTTTCTACTCCTTTTGTTGTGTGATTAACTTAATTGTCCTCAGAGAAAAAAGGAATTTAATGAAAAGACACATTTTAAACGCACATACACAATGGCAACAGCATTATAAATATTGATTGGCTGGATCTGCCTGATATACAGCTAGTGCTCCTAACCCTGGTTTTACTAAAGCAAGCCACATGTCATAGAACCATATGAAGTTGGATCTCAATCCTAGTGGGGATGATGACAGGGGGGTGAGGGGTGAGAAATTACCTATCGGGAACAATGTACACTATTTGGGTGATGGGTACACCAAAAGCCCAGAATTCCCACTATACAATTTACTCTGTGACCAAAAAACACTCGTACCCTTAAATCTACTGGAATTTTTTTAAAATAATAAAGTAAAACAAAAACAAATCTGAAAAAATTGGATCTCAGAATATGCCTCTGGTTTATTGGTTTTATGTCTTCTGCACATATTTTGGGGAGAAGAATCAATTTTTGTTAGATTATTAAGTGGGATGAGTTTTATTTTAATATGCTTCCATGAGATATCTTTAGGTAAATGGAGAAAAAATAGGCTGTATTCTAGAAATATAGTCTGTTCTACTATAATGCTTGTTTCTAAAATACAACTCTGTTTCAGTGTGATTGATACGTTAGGAAAGAAGTTGATCATAACACTAATTTGCTTATGCACAATACTGTCCACTAGGTGAACACAGAAAACTGCATTCACCCGAATAAAAACATGTAGAAATACACACACATAGATACACTTCAAACATCTACCAGCTAGCTTGATTTAATGCATGTGTGATAAGCTGAACCTACCTTCTCTGGTGTTACAACTTTCCATCCAACTCCAAATAACCTTTCTTCTGCCACTTCACAATAATGCACAAGTTGCAGCCCTTCCAATGCCCAGTTATACAAGGAAATTCAGTTTTTCTCCAGGTAAAGTGCCAAATTTATTATAGATTTTTTTAAAAAATTAACCATTTAATATGGGTAAAACTGTGCGGCCATTTTTATCAGGCTACTATCTTTTTTTTTTTTTTTTTTTTTTTTTTTGTTTAGATGGAGTCTCACTCTGTCGCCCAGGCTGGAGTGCAGTGGTGAGATCTTGGCTTACTGCAAGCTCTGATCAGGCTCCTACTTTTAAAAAATATGTTACTGACAGTTTTTCAGTGTTGGGCCCCTAGCCCCATTTCTCCCATATACCCTGTCTTTCTTACTGCATGATTTGTCTAGTGCAGTACATTTTAGGAATATATCTGTTACAGCAGAAATGAAGGTACCTTGAATAAACACTGTCTTCTCCCTGGGTTGATGTCCTCATCCACTGTTTTCTGTGGCTCTTAGCCCAGCCCTCTGAGAGCTTGTTCTTTACCTCTTATCCTCCTTAGCCATATCTGAAGTAGTGGCATGTGTGCTATACCTCCTCAGACACTTCTCAGCTTTATCAGCCTATTTCCTGCTAAAGGGGATGATATTGCAACAAAAAATTAAGAACAGCAGGGTCATGGGATGATATGACAGTTCCAGCCTATGTTACAGATCCACCCTGTGCATAGGAAGGCATATTCCATTAGAATAAAAAGAAGAAAGCATATCAGGCAGACACAAACATTAATTAAAATAGTCATGAAGGCACGAGTGTGTGTCCTGACCCAGAATAAGAGGCAACTCTCATTATTGAGCCTCTTTGAAACCTTCGGACTATCCTGGAATGGATTAGAATGAGTGATCTCATTCGTCTGTCAGTACAGCCCCTTTCCCTAACCTCATGTCAACTCAGCTAGACCTGCACTGGGCTTGCTTATTCACACACCCAAACTCATGAACCTTTGTTAAAGAAGCCAGTGGAATTTGAGAAATTCACTTTTCTTCTGAACCATTCTGCTCCTGGAAATGCAGGTCAGAGTGTTTTTCTTTAAAAATGCCACTGGTAATAAGTTCATTCACCCATAAACTTCCTATTATTTTGTAATTAAAAAAAATCTCAATTATTATGTATTCTTTATTACACTGTAAGCATTTGAGATTATAAATTTCTAATCATGTAAAGACATTATATATGAATAAAAACAGGAAGGTCGCATTGCCTTGTAAACCTGACGTACTAAAGGAAAATAACATGACATTTTACAACCAAGAATTTAGAAAGAAAAAAAAACCTGAAATCTTTATTTTTTCACAACATTTGAAGGACAATGGTTCAAATTATATTGAGAAATACAAAAATTTTGGAGAAAGGAAATTCACATCTATAAGCACATCATGTGGAAAGACTTTGTAATAAGAGTGCTTTGGAAATATTGCACTAGAAATGAGTAAAATAAATGAATGTTTAATGGTATCAGGCAATGGCCAGATATGTTCATCTCCATAAAGAGCCATACAGCTCTGGCATGAGGCAAGCAATGCCTTTAGGTCAGAGTAGCTTTTGCCTGGGAAGTTCTTAGTTGAGTAACAGCGAGGAAACTAACAGGTTAAGAGAAAATAATTGCCTTTCCTAAGATGATCCAAATAGTGTTCAAGTCTTCAAACTTTGTTTTGATGCTCTTTCCAGCATATCATACTGCTTGGTGCTCTTATCAGTATACCCTGGTGTCTCCATACCCATACTGTGTAGAAGAAGAAACCTTGGACCTTGTTTATAGAGGAAGACTCCACACAGACAAGGTTGGGATCCCTCGAAGAGTGTCACTGTGTAAGCATTATGGGTTAAATTGTGCCCTCTCCCCCAAAAAATGTATGTAACTTTTAACCTCTGGCACTGCAGTGAATATGACCCTGTTTGGAAATAGGGTCTTAGTAGTGTAATCAAGTTATAATGAGGTCATTTGGGCAGGTCCTAATTCAATATGACTGGCGTCCTTATAAGAAGAGAAGGTAGAGACACACAGGAGGAAGACAGCCATGTGATGACGGAGGCAGAGATTGGAACGATGTATCTACAAGCTGAGGAATGCCAAGGATTGCTGGCAAACACCAGAGGCTAGGAAGAGAGAATGAAGGAGTTTCCCACAGATTTTAGAGGAAGCATCGCCTAGCCAATACCTTCCTTCCTGAACTGCAAGACATGAATTTCTGTTGCCTTTAGCCTGGTTGAGGTTCTTTGTTACGTGACACATTATTACAGTATTTTTGTTTCAAAACAGGCACTGGACCCTGGCACAAGAAGCTGTGGCAGACACTGTTAGTTACCGAGACAAAATCCATACCTGTTCCATTGCACCTCTTCCCTGCTAAAAAATCCTGATTTTGTTCAGACATTGAACACTCATTTACCTACTTCTGGCCCCACACAGAAGGTAAAATGTAAATTAACCTAAGTCACTCAGGTCCATCTCATCTCCTTTATCAGTGGTGCTTTGTTAGACACTCTTTTTTCCCCTTAGACTTTATCATGTGTCACGAGCGGCTTACATGGTGGTTTATGTTGTTCAGCCAGGTTGCTGCTATGAAGGAAAGTCAACAAGAACCACAGATAACTCAACCTGAATACCTGACAACACCGAGCCATTGAATTCATCAGTCCTCTAACTACCTTATTCTGGGCTTCTTATCACGCAATGTAGTATTATACCATATCCTTGTTTAGTTGGATTTTCTGTTACATGTTCCTGAAATCATCCCAACTGATGGAACTGTGAAGGCAACAGAAAGCCACAGATTTTCCATGTCCTCATTACATTGCCCAGAGGCAGACAGTACCTGGGGGCCTCTCAGTGAGGCTTTGCCATCTCAAAAATGCCCACTGGATTGCATAAATCAACAGGGTGTTTCTGCATCTCAGGCTATTCATTTTATGCAAAATATGTATGTCAAGATTTTTACATTATTTACTAAATGCAATGGCACAAGAAATATTCATAATGAATTTTGGATTATAAGAAAATGAAAACATTTAGCTTTTATACCTTTTCAATTATTTGTGTTCCAGAAGCAGCCACTGCAACTTATAATGATTTCTAACAATCATTCTCTCTGTTTTTCAAATTCCTTTCCAATTTTCTGCATAGTTCACAAGTCTAACTGTTATAATACCATGAAACAGTAGACTTGGGAAGGATTAAAAATTTATTTGACCCTCTATCACCCATTTGATATTTGAATTCTCCCTCCAGATCCTCACTGCAAAACCAGAATCTCCTTTCCAGTGACAGGGAACTTACTACTTACTCTATCTTCAGACAGTTTTATGTGTAAAAAGTTCTTTCTTTCTAGGTTAAAAAAAACCTCTCCTTGTATATATTTTGCAAATGGCCTTAATTCTACCCACAAGGACCACAGAAAAATTTAATTACTCTTTCATGTAATAGCCGTTATCATGTGAAGTCAGCCATATAAGTCAATTCTTTTCTTTTCAGTCCTCTCAATTCTCATTTTCAGGACACACACACATGCACGCACACACACACATACACATGCACACACTACTCCAAGAATATCTTGATTAGTGCCTTTAATTAGAACTGTCCCCCTTTCCTCATAATTATTATAATTTTATTAATGCATTTAATTGTCATTGAAACTTTAGCTATTTACACACTCTGCAGCTAAGCCCATGCCATCTACTAAAATATTTACATTATGGCCACATTGTCCCCATTACATTTCATCTTGAGGAATGTGGTCCATTGATCAGTTATTTATTGCCTTCTGAGTCCTGTGCCAACTATCTACACATTTACCATTTTGACCAGCCTTATTCTTTTCTTAAATTTGATATTCATCTGAAGGGTGAATTTGATATTTTAGATGAATTTGATATTCATCTAAATTCATCCTTATTGTTTTTATCGTTAGACTAAACTTGCCTCTCTTTTCCAAATGGTGATGTTTAATCTTTGTAAGTTTAAGGGTCCCCACTTGACATTTACCTAAGATTGCTTTTTAAATTCCAGGAAGACTTGAATGATGCAGACTCAAGGCAGACAACGAGGGAGGGAGGTACCTGCTTAGGTTGGCACCTGAACGTATTGGTATCTGCTGAGCCACCTCATGTTCATTGTGACTTTGGTTTTATTAAATGCAGATCCTGCCATATTATTTTTGTTCCTTGCAAAAAGTTCCCTTCAGGTCTGTGCCATGCTGTACCCTGAGCACAAAGGCTTATGCTGTTGCTCCCTTGCCAACTTGGAGATGTCAACCTAAATAACAAAGAGAGCCTCTCTAAAAGAAAATTATATTCAGGAGTAGAACATTGCAGTGGGAATACCCATGCCATATTAAACTATGTGCTTTTTCTGGGAGGTAAAGGAAGATAAAAGTTTTTAAACAAAAAATGAGGAGGATCACATAATTGTTTTGAGATAATTATCCTTGGCTACAAAGATCAATAACAAGGGTGATGCCAATTCAAAGTTGGACAGGCAGTTGCTGGAGAGATGTCCTTGCAGAAGGATTTATTTATTTTTTTTTTTAGTATAAGATTGCAATGACCTTAGTTCAAGGTTATGGTTTTTTGTGGAGTCTTTTGTGATAGCTTTGTTACCAGGCGCACAAGCATGAGAACCCCTCCTTCATAGACTTCCCTGGCTCTCTTTGTTAGGGTGCTTTATTGTTTTCAATATTAGTGATTTCTTTTTATTCTGAGAGCTTTCACATTTGCCCCTTTTGATCAAGGTTTTTTTTCCAAAAGCATCACTGATCAATCATCCTCCAGTTAGGTTTTAATGATCCTTGGTGCCTGGATGAATCTTTCCTGCTTGCTGGCTTCATCCCACATTGGGGGGAATGATTAGCAACTAGGAGTCAGTATTCAAAACTTTTTCTAAGCCACATTTCAACAGCAAGGGAGTTTTGAAGGGATAGGCTCTAAAGCAAAATCTACTTGGAGTCCATTATTGGGTTCAATTTTGTCTGTTCCACAGTCTTTTGTTATCATCTCAAAGTGCTGGGCCAGCATTATTCCGTTAGTAGTACTTCTGTAAAAAATTTAACAAGCAATAGATATAAAGTTTTAAAAGGGAAGATACAAAATAAAATTAATATTAATATGACAATCTCAGTTTGTATAATAGTTTTCAGCCATAAACCCAAGCTTAAAGGCAATCGATTTAATAAATCAGATGACCTTAGGGAGTTAGGTTGTAACTATGTGGCCTGTTTTTTTTATTTTGTGTATATGAGTCCCAACTTTCCCAGAGGAATTTCTCCAGGTCCACCAAGCAGTATTAGCAATTGTATAGATATTTTTCTTACCTAACTAAGGGATTCTAAGGGATTTTTTTTTTAGCTTAAGTTCTGTTAAGTTACCAGAAGAAGATACTGGTTGTGAAATTTCGTTACATACAACATTAACCTGCTATATAAAAAGGTAGGCCTTTAGAGGGGTAAGAATCTCATTATGATACACAGTCCTGTTCTGAAGCCTTGGGAAGAACTTTCTACAGTGTAAAAATGTCACCTTCTCCTGCATCCAGCAGTTTAGTGGACTTTCTGTGCAGCCGATACATCAGGCATAAGCTTTATTTCTTAAAATGCATCTAGTTTTAGCTAGGGCTTCAGAAAAATAGAAATTTTGATTTTAGTTGGACAGTTGTAGCCAAATACTGAATAAAATTAGAAGAAATTAGGATCTAGTCTAGTCTCCAGGTAGCTAACAAGAATTTGAAAACAATGCATAAGGTTGCAATCTAACAGGTGTATTACAGTTTTTCCCATTTTCTTGGATATTAACACTTGGCTCCCTTTTAGTCATGCTAATGTATTTAGAAAGTGGTTGCTCTGTAGCCCACTTGTATTTTTCTGCTGAAAATACTGTTTCCTTCTTTACCACAATGCCAGGCTGCTGAGTTTCCAAACTTTTAGGCTATGCTTCCCTTTTAATTATAAACTTCAACTTTAAGTCATTTCTTTGCTTCCATATCTGATTGTTACCTCTTGAATGCTTTGCTACTTAGAAATTTCTTCTGCCAGATACCCTAAGTCATCATTGTTAAGTTCAAACTTCCACAGATTCCTAGGACATGAACAGAATGCAGTAAAGCTCTTTGCTAAGGTATAACACAGGTTACCTTTACTTCAATTCCCAATAACGTCTTCATTTTCATCTGAGACCTCATCAGCCTGGCTTTCGCTGTCTCCATTTCTACCAGCATTTTGGTCACAACCATTTAACCAGTCTCTAAGATGTTCCAAACTTTTCCTTATCTCCTTTCCTTCTTCTGAGCCCCCCAAACTCTTTCAACTTCTGCCTGTTATCCAGTTCCAAAGCCACTTCTCCATCTTCAGGTATCTTTACAGCAATGCCGCAGTCCTTGGTACCAATTTTCTGTGTTAGTCCATACTTGTGTTGCTCTAAAGAAATACCTGAGGCTGGGTAATTTATAAAGAAAAGAGGTTTATTTTGGATCATGGTTCTGCAGGCTGTTCAAGAAGTGTGGTGCTGGCATCTGCTTCTGGCGAGGGCCTCAGGAAGCTTACAGTCATGGTGGAAGATGAAGGGGGAGCCAGCATATTACATGGTGAGAAAGGAAGCAAGAGAGAGAAAGGAGAGGTCCTAGACTCCTTTAAGCAATCAGATCTCACATGAACTAACTAAGCAAGAACTCAGTCATTACCAAGGGGGTGACACTAAGCCATTCATGAAGCAGCTGCCACATGATCCAATATCTCCCACTTGGCCCTACCTTCAACATTGAGGATTACATTTTAACATGAGATTTGGAAGGGACACACACTCAAACCATATCAACTTCCAAAGTAATACATAAAGTTACATGGATTTAAAAACCTTAACCCTTTCAAAGATCAGTTTTCCTAAGTAATCAAAAACGTAAAGAAGACAACATAGGAAATTATCTTAATAAAACCTAAATTCTATTTTTTAAGGCCAGTTGCCAAAAAAGTAGAGAGAAACAGCCCATAATGAGATTGTTTCTCCTAATGGGAGCCCATTTAGACAACCTGGAAGTTGAACCTGATGAAAAGAGTACTTGAATTTAATCAGACACAAGAAGAATACATGCCCAAGGTTATGAGTGTACATTATATTAGAGAAGAATGTAAACAAGAAAACTAGTACATTAAGCAGGGGAATACAGGGCTCTTAGAAAAAAGTAAAAGCATGTCAAGCTTACTGGCTACATGAAAGAATTCAGACACATCATGAAAGCTATGAGTATGGAAGCAAGATATACTGAAGGAAGACATTGCTTTTCTAGGTCTTGGAAGGTTTCAGCATCAGGCCATAACGGCAGAGCTGGAACTAGGAAAAAAAATTATAGGAGCTGGTGAAAAGGCTGAAAAAGAGAGTTATCACCCCAGCCAAACAAATATCTATATCATCTCTATCTCTATCTCTATCTCTATCTCTATCTCTATCTCTATCTTAGTTTCTGTCTCTATCTCTATCTGCCTTTCTATGGGGAGAAAGAAGGATAGCTAAAGGCAATGATGGATGACCTGCAAATCATGTGAAGTGAGACACGGCAAGAGTTGAAACTCTGAGATATAAATCTGAGAAGCTTGAAAAAGAGAAATTTTACCTCAAGAAATGAAATTACCATTCTGAATGAAAAAGACAGCATTTCCACCCTAAAACAAGGGAAATTTAGTGGATCTCAGGAATAAATGTGCAGAAACAGAAACTTTCAACAGTTTAGAAGATGTCTGTTAAAGAAACAGATTTCAGAATTAAAAATCAATACCTTTTGCAGTTTTACTAAGAACAAATGAATACTTAAGAAAACCTTTCTGAACATAGGGAACCAAATTTTTAGTTTTGTTTTAGTGTATTTTTAATATCAAAGCTTAAGTTTTAGAAATACTTATAAATAATTTTTTCTAGATATAGCAACTTAATCATGCACATAATTACTTTCATAAATTCCTACTTCATAAACATTATCATTACGTGCTCAGACCATTTATGACATGCCTGGAATTTCTACATTCTATACTTCCTCTTACTAAATGACCAGTCATTTTAGTTTAGGATAAAAATTTATCACATAAGATTATCTCTCATATAAAATTATTCTTTTCTTTTTAACCTTTATTATCAAAAATTCACTTTCATACCCATAACTTTATTTACGTCTCTTCCTTCTACTTCTGGTTCATTTGAGTCTTGTTTCTATTTCCTTCTTAAATGCATATTTTGAAATGACCTTTAAATAATCTCCAAATTAGACAAAATTATTCTTTCTTTCTAAAAAAAAGGAAATTTTTATGTGCTTATTATAATTTGTCTCATTAAAAACTTCTTTTTTTTGCACATCTTACATACAGAATTTTACATATATGTATGTTTGTGTGTGTGTATATATACATATGCAAATTAGATTTTTAACCCTTAGCAACCCTAATTTTTAGCAAACAATTTTGAACTCTCACATATCAGTATCTCATAGATAATAACCATTTTATAATTTATAGAAATTTGTTTCCCTATAACAAAATATTCATGCATATTAATAACCCAAATATATTTAACCTTTCTATGAAGTTTGAGAAGCCTAGAAGAAACTTATATTTATGTTCAGTAATTTCATTTTTTAATGTTATTTGGAAATAACTCAGACATTTAATGGGTATCTATTATTTAATTTAATGTAACAAAATTTTAAGATTTCATATTTATAATTATCCCATTTAAATTTACCAAATTTATTTAATATTTGACAGTTTACCTAGATTACTTATGAAAATTCAGATATCAGAAAAAGCTAGTCATCATTTCAAGTTATTTCCCTGTTAATAATTTTTATATACTGTGAATATCAGGTGTTTACCTAAGTAAGAAACTTAAAGTTAAATATATGGGTATTTTGCCAATAACTAAGGAGATACAGCTATTTTTATTAAGCCAACAAAGTTAGATTAGTCTTATACGTCAAAGAATTATACAAAAGTTATTCTGTTTCAGGCTGAGTTTACAGCTGTATAATCTTTGTGTCAAATGCTGACACCTTAAATTATCTATCAAACACAAATGTAGAACTATTAGCTAGTAAACCCAGGCAAAAATATATGTTGACAATTCTGAAAATATTTATATTTTCATTTTACTAACAATTATGATGGAGCTGTGGTAATCTGTACATCCATTAGCTTGAAAGCCCTTTAAGACTTTTGTCTTTGCTGGAATGCCATAAACAATAAGTTTTATCTCAACACCAGTAGAAAAGTTAGTTTAAAGTAGGCAGAAGAAAAAAAAATTAGAGAGCTAGAGAACTCAGCGGGCTCTACAGGTTAACTCTATAGTTGCAGGTCTTTCAAAGAGTTCAAGTCAAGACCATCTAAGTTCTGAATTTTCCTTAATGTAATTTGCCCTTTAGTTTAAAAACTGTGTACAAGAACAGGCCATCTTATATAGCTGACTGGAATCCCAGGAAACTTGGCACAGAGTAATGTTTGAGAATTCCGTTTTGTTTCTTATTAATCTCTCCAGAGCAAAGAAAATTCGACAAATTCTTTCAAAGAGTGTCAGGAGTTTCCACCGGTGTTTTAGATGGTGACAACCACCTTAGTTGCTTTTAATTACTCATACTTCATCCATCATTTAGAATGTTTATTTTTTGTTCTTAGAAGATTTTCAGAAACAAGCACGAGAAGAGTCAAACCAAATCAAAATAAATTACGGTAAGAGTGTTCACAAAAATTTTATATGAGGTCTGCAGATCAACAAAATAAATTCACTAGAAAAGGCATTCCTCTCAGACAGAATGTAAATTCTGTAGAAACCAGAGTACTCGATCCAAAAGACATTTGGTGTTATATTAGAAAGAACTTAACAGATAGGACAAAAAGTATTTTATCATCCTGGCAGGGATGTAAGATTCTTTATTTAAGATGACCTTATATCCAAACCAGATCCCAAATAGTGTCCAAAAACCTCTACCGAAAAGAGAGAGGCTCAGCCTGAGAGAATACTAACCAGGACAGAAAAGGTGAGCCATGGAAGCAGAAGATAGCTTGAGGGGCTGAAGTGAGTACTGCATATCAGTCCCAAGAACCACCTGGTTTCCTTCTGATAGTGATCTTACTACAAGTCCCGTTTCTGACACCATTTATGTCAACCTGCATAACAAATAGAGAGAGGCTCTCTAAAATTAAAAAAAAAAATTGATTCGGGGTAGAAGATTGCAATGGGAATACACATGACATAGTAATTACGTGAATATTCAGGAAGGTAAATAAAGACAACCATTTTTAAACAAAAAAATGAGGATTACCTAATTGTTTTGAGATAATTATCTTTGGCTACAAAGTTCAATAACAAAGGTGATGCCAGTTTAAGATTGAACAGGCAGTTGATGGGCAGATGTCGTTGCAGAAGTATTTTTTGTGTAAGGTTGTGATGGCCTTTGTGCAAGTTTGTGTTTTTTGCAGTGACATGGTTAGGCTTGTGTCCCTACCCAATCTCATCTTGAATTGTAATCCTCATAATCCCAATAATCCCCATGTGTCAAGGGTGAGACCAGGTGGAGGTAATTGAATCATGGGGGCAGATTCCTCCATGCTGTTCTGGTGATAGTGAATTCTCTCAAGATCTAATGGTTTTATAAGGGGCTCTTCCCCCTTGGCTCTGCACTTCTTCTTCCTGCTGCCTCGTGAAGAAGGTGCCTTGCTTCTCCTTCACCTTTCGGGCATGATTGCAAATTTCCTGAGGCTTTCACAACCATACTGAACTGTGAGTCAGTTAAAACCCTTTCCTTTATAAATTACCCAGTCTCAGGCAGTTATTTATAGCAGTATGAAAACAAACTAATACACAGAGTTTTTCTGATACTTTTGTTATCACGCATAGCAGTATGAGAACCCTTTCTTCATAGCCTTCCCTGGCTCTATTTATCAGGGAAAAAACAAACTACTTTTTTTTTCTTAAAAAACAAACAAAAAATACTAGTGACTCCATTTTGATTCTGATAATTGTCACAAAGCCCAGAGGGGTGCTGTGGGGTGACTTTTTGCTCATCTGCCTAGACAAGCCAGGCAGCCATAGCTACTCTTAGTGTTGGCACCCACTTTATCCAGGACAGGGCAGACAGTTCCCCACTGCCACATCCCTCTGCACTTATTCTGGTGGAGCGTGAGCTCAGGGAATAGTCACTATCAGCAAATTACTGGCAACTAAACTCTTCTCACCACTCCTGGACTAATTCTGCTTCCTCTATAGCAAGGAGGACCTTTATCTTAAGGTCAGGAATCCATGGTTTTCTAAAAATCCAAGTATTTTTACAAGTGTATTATCTTTACCAGAATCCTTTTCATTCATTGCAAGGCCTAAAGTTTAAAACTCAGGATCTGGGAAAGAATATGTTTTGTCTGTTCTATGCTTCTTTCCTATAGCAACAAATACAGGATGACCCAGTTACTAAATAAAGTGTCAGTGAAAAAATGGGGATAGCAGGCAAAAAAAAAACCTAGCAAATATTTCAAAATATTATAGTAATGACTGCAATGTATAACTAATAAATAATGTTACAAAAAACAGAACTAAAAATAGCAATCTTTATGTACTACCAGAAACCTTCCTTAAAGTAAGAACAATATCTAAGTTTCCAGTTATTTAAACCATTCTGATGTTAAGAAATTTTTTTCAAAGATAAAATATCTCCTTCTTTACACATTTGAAACAATAACCTTAATTCTACCCATGAAGCTACAAAAGTTTAATTCCTTTTCCATCTTATTGTAAGATTGTTGTTTTGCTCTAAGTTCACCAGTCGATAATAACCCTCTTATTTTTTTATTATTTTCCATATAACAATATAAAATAATATGAAGTATATATAATAATGACATTAAATTATAATATATAATTAATAAAAATTTCCAAATAATAAATGTTGCATCCATTTCTCTGTTTTTTAGTTTTATTGTTATAATTAACAAATAACTCCCACAAAAAATCAACTTAGACTCTGTGATGAACAAACTCTAGAGTGATATTTCCCACCTTGATGTGTCCATGCCTTTGTTTAATCCCCTCCACTTGAGTGTTGGTGGAACCTGTAACTTGCATCTAACCAATCAAACGGGCAAAGGTAATGGGATGTCACTGTCATGATCAGGTAATATTATATGGCAATAGTAATGAGAAATCATGACCATAATTACATGATATAATATAAGATTCTGTCCCAACAAACTGGCATGGGAGACTCTCTTTGCTGACTTGATTTAGTTTTCATCCATGTGGTGGAAGCCCACATAGCACGGAACTGTCAGTCTCAGCAGGCAATCAAAACAAATCCTATGCTCTCAGTCACACAGTCATAAGGAAATGAATTCTGTCAACAACCTGAATAAGTTTGGAAATGACTCCTTCTATTTTCTCTAGTTATTTCTGCAGATGAGAATGCAGCCTGACTGACACCTTGGTTGCATCCTTGTGAGATCCTGAGCAAAGGACCCAACTAAGCTGTACCCAGGCTCTGAGCCCAAGGAAATTGTGAGTAAGTGTGTATTATTTTAAATCCCTAAGTTTATGACTTAATGCAGAAATAGAAAACTAAAACAGACCTTTACCACACATCACACACAAAAATTAACTCAAAATGGATCATAGTTCTAAATGTAAGAGCTAAAAATATAAAACCTTTAGAAGAAAATCCTTATGATATTTGGTTAGTCAAAGATTTCTTACATCTGACATCAAAGCATGATCCATAAAAAAAGATTGGATTCTATCAACAGTAAAAGCATTTGTTTTTCAAAGTTGTCATTAATAAAGTGAAAATACAAGCCACAAAATCATAGAATATATTTATAAATCATTTTTCTGATAATCAACTTGAATCCAAAAAAATAAGACTTCTATGACTCAATTTAAAAAAAAATTTAAATTTGGCAAAATATTTCAATAGACATTTCACTGATGAATATAAATGGCTATTAATCACATGAGAGTAAGTTTAACATACTTAGCTGTTAATAAAATGAAAATAAAAATATGATGAAATACAACCACATGTATAATATAATGGGCATTATAAAACTTACAATACCAAATATTCATAAGGATATGGAAAATCTAAAAGCGTCATAAAATGACAGTATGATTGTAGTAATACACCAGAGTTGCTTTATAAAGCAATAGGGAAGTTTTAAAAATAAATTAGCATATGTTGCCATATGTAGTAGGTAGAATTAAAAACTGGTCCCCAAGATTTCTTGCCTGACACCCTCAGGATTGTTAATATAATGAAACTTTGTAGCTGTAATTATATTAGGTTATAATATAAAAAGGCATTTTAGGATTGTAAGTAAGGGCACTAATCAGTTGACTTGAGGTCTAAGGGGGGTTATGAAGTTGGGCCCATTTTAATCACACAAGGCCTTTAAATGCAGAACATTTCCTCTAGCTGGTAGAAAAGGGGAAATTCACAGAAATCTGAAACAAATGAAGGATTTGCTGCTCCATTGCTGGCTTGCCTGATAAATTATCTGGGTTGCCTCTAGAAGCTGAAAGCACCTCCCAGCAAGGAAATGAGAACCTCAGTTCTACAACTGCAAGGAACTAGATTTCACCAATACTTAACAATGGATCCTTGGGAAGTATTCTTCCCCAGAGTTTCCATTTGAGAGCCCAAATGGCCTACAACTTGACTTCAGCTTGTGAGACTCTAAGCAGAGAGCCCAGTTAAGCCTGCCTGGACTTATGACATGCAGAATTATGAGAAAATAAATGGATGCTGATTTAAATCACTAAGTTTGTGGTGATTTGTTATGCAGCAATGAAAAACTAATATGCCATACAGCCCAGAAATTCCACTCCTAGGGATCAACCCAAAAGACATAAATATCCATCTCCACAAAGAGGCTTGCATATGAATGTCCATAGCAGCATTGTTTTTATTTGCCAAAAGTTGAAAACAATGCAAATGTCCATCAACTGGTGAGTGCATAAACAAAATGTGATATATACATACAGTGGAACAGTACTCAGAAAAGGAAAAGGAAACAACTAGTGATAAACAAAATAATGTGGGTATACCTCAAAGTATTATGCTAAGCGAAGTACAGACACAAAAGACTTCACATTGTGTGATTTTATTTAAATGAAATTTTGAGAACAATAAAATTATAAAGGCAAAAAGCATATCAGTGGTTTTCTGAGTTTTAGGGAAGAGAAAAGATGAAATACATACAGGCATGTGTGATATTTGAGAGACTATGAAAGTGTTCTTGAATTGTTGCGGTTTATTTCAATACCATATAAATTTACTGAAAATCATTGAAATATACACTTACAATAGGTTAAGTGCACAGAACGTAAATCAAATGTAATAAAATTATAAAACAATGCAAAATAATTTGAAACCAAAGAAAACGAGATTCCGCCACTCATTCTTCAGAATAACAATACCAAATATTTCTGAGGATGTGAAGCAAATGAAATTTTTATACATTATCAGTGGGAATATACATTAGTTATAACCACTTTGAACATTTATTTAGGAATGTCTACTAAAGCTGAACAAAAACATACCCTGTGACTCAGTAATTATACTACAATGTATGTACCCAACAGTAATAAGTAAAAATTTGCACCAAAAATATATAGAAAAATGTTCACAGCAGCTTTGTTCATAGACAAAAACTGGAAAAATCTATCAAAAATGAATTAGAGAAATATACTATTTATACTCATAAAATGGAAAACTATCTGACATTGAAAAAGGAATAAACGTGTGTCACACAATAACTTAAACGAATCTAATAAACATGATGTTGAGCAAAAGAAAAAATTACACACAACATAGAACCTACCGTATGATTCATTAAACATGAATTTTTAAAACAGACAAATCTAAACTTCAGTATAGTAATCAAGAGGAACAGATGTGAGACTTCTGTGATGTTTACTGTCTTCTATTTATTTTATCTGGAAGAGAATTACACAGGTATATACATTTGATAAAATTCAATGATGATTATATCTAAAATTTGGCACTTCACTGTGTGTAAATTATGTCTCAATAAACTATCGACAAAAATTATATCCTTTTAGATCATAGAACTAGTTATAATAAAAACAAAATTAAGAAAAACAGTAAATATTAATTAAAAATTAAATGAATGACACATCAAATTCAATAGTAATTGTAGCCAAGGAATAATTTCAGAATGAGTCATGCATGAATATAATAAATACACATATAAGACTTACAGATACACTAATATTTAGAGTAAAATTTGAAGATGTCTAGTGCCTAATATTTATATATTCCTACTATGCCATTTTAGGGATAAAATAACAGCCATAATGACGTAATAACCTCCCCACCATGCACTTTAAAAATGCAAGTAGTGTATAATATTAAATTAGAAAAATAAATTCATAGTGTGTATCTGGAGAGCAATCGGCTCATTATAAACTTCAACCAATTTATATGCTCATAATAATATAATGAATGCAAATAGATTTTTATTCAAAATACTAATTTTTTGCCTCAATTCTTTAACAGTTATATAGCTTACATTATCACCCATGTCACTCTAAGACTAAAAAATACATGTGTTCAGCTCTTTTTTGGTTTAATCAATCTGACTGATGAAAGAAAAAAATATGAAATTTGTTCCAAGCTGGTTTGAGTTTATAATACATTTAAGTTTCACAAAAGGAGCTATAAATGTAAAATATTCTAGTTAATATATACTTTATTTGACATAATTGTCCAAATACAATGTTTCACATAATTATTACTATATATAAGAGGGATATTACAGTTTTAAGGTCTTAGGCACATATAAAACTGATTTTTAGAATAAAACATATGATAGTAATAATAAATAGGTAAGAATTGTTGGCACTTAGTATGAGCCCTAAGCATTATATGTCAACTATTTCATTTAGTCTTCATGATAACCTTATGAGATAAGTATTCTTATCACCTCATTTAAGAGATGGGAAAAATGAAGAGTTAAGTTGCCCAAGGTCACCCACTAGAAAATAGCAGAGTTAAGAAGAGTTGATTGTTCTAGCCCCCAAGGAAATTCTATGACACGGAGTGACCTCGAGTTCATAAGTATACCAAAAGAAACACAGTGTACTTTAAATTAAAATTATGAGATAGGCTGGGCACAGTGGCTCATGCCTGTAATCCTAGCACTTTGGGAGGCTGAGGCAGGAGAAGTTCTTGAACCCAGGAGTTCGAGGCCACACTGAGCTATGATCATGCCACAAAATTCCAGCCTGGGCAACAGAGTAAGTACTTGTCTATGTATATGTATAGATATACATATATGTATATTTCTATACTACATATATGAAAAATATATATGAAATAAATGCAATGTATTAGTCTCTAATATACACATTAGTCTAATATACTAGAGACTAGTAATAATACATAAATGCAATATATTTATTTCATATATATTTTTTCATATATATAGCATATAAATATATGAAATAAATGCAATATATTAGTCAGTGCTGGCTTCACATTGCCAGTTCTGTTGTAAGCCCCTAAACAAAGCCACACACATCTTTATGATGCCACAATCAAGCCTACTAGAAAGATAGAGCCACTTATGTACCTCTTCCATGCTCCGTTTGCCATAGCTTCTCCAGGGAACTAGCTGCCTGATCAGAAAAGGGTATTTTTAGCTCAGCTATAATGATCAATACTAAATCCACTTGCAACTTAAACAAGGGATTTCTAGGCCTTAATACAAAGCACTCCCATGCATTACACAGATCTCCAATACCAAATGAAACGGCAATAGTTCTGGTTCACCACCATTCCTTGGCTCAATGCAGTCCTTCTAGGGTGAATAAATGAAATGGGTTATAAGCTGAACCTCAGTGTGATGTTAGTGAGCATGGCCTTTGAAATTATGAAAACCTGGGTTTACACTGTTGCCGTGATAAATACTGTGTAACCTTGTGTAAACTCCTCTTTAGGGCCAACGTCTTTATCTAAAAATACACAAACTCTAGCTACCTTATAGAGTTGATGGAACCATAAATAAGATAGGAACCATAATGCTTAGCAAAGAGCCTGGCATAGCCATTACCTCAATTAATAGTAATCTCTAAGATAATCATATTACTTAATCATATTACTTGCTAAGAACAGATTATGCTTTAATTAGAATGCATTTATTTATATGTTTACATCTTTATTTTACTTTTTTTGGAAAAGAAATATGTGCACACAGATTAAAAAACAGATAAAATATATAGTGAAAAAGAGGCCTCCCTCCATGGCTCTTTTTTTCCTGAAAATTTTTTCTGCAGTGATACCCACTTTATGAACTTTCAGAGAGAGTTAATGAATATACCAACATAAATATAAACACTCCTTTAAATATAAATGATACCCATTACTGAACATCTTAGGTTTTCCATTTAATTTTATATCTGAAGATCACTTAATATCAATGCTTTGGGGATTTTTGAGGTGGTCCAATAAAAAGCATGACTCGTTGAGCA
Organism: Hylobates moloch; assembly: GCF_009828535.3. Classification (NCBI taxonomy): domain Eukaryota; kingdom Metazoa; phylum Chordata; class Mammalia; order Primates; family Hylobatidae; genus Hylobates; species Hylobates moloch. The sequence continues at coordinate 146,290,830 of NW_026652278.1, read as the reverse complement.
GTGGTTTGTAGTTCTCCTTGAAGAGGTCCTTCACATCCCTTGTAAGTTGGATTCCTAGGTATTTTATTCTCTTTGAAGCAATTGCGAATGGGAGTTCACTCATGATTTGGCTCTCTGTTTGTCTGTGATTGGTGTACAAGAATGCTTGTGATTTTTGTACATTGATTTTGTATCCTGAGACTTTGCTGAAGTTGCTAATCAGCTTAAGGAGATTTGGGGCTGAGACGATGGGGTTTTCTAGATATACAATCATGTCATCTGCAAACAGGGACAATTTGACTTCCTCTTTTCCTAATTGAATACCCTTTATTTCCTTCTCCTGCCTCATTGCCCTGGCCAGAACTTCCAGCACTATGTTGAATAGGAGTGGTGAGAGAGGGCATCTCTGTCTTGTGCCAGTTTTCAGAGGGAATGCTTCCAGTTTTTGCCCATTCAGTATGATATTGGCTGTGGGTTTGTCATAGATAGCTCTTATTATTTTGAGATACGTCCCATCAATACCTAATTTATTGAGAGTTTTTAGCATGAAGGGTTGTTGAATTTTGTCAAAGGCCTTTTCTGCATCTATTGAGATAATCATGTGGTTTTTGTCTTTGGTTCTGTTTATATGCTGGCTTATATTTATTGATTTGCATATGTTGAACTAGCCTTGCATCCCAGGGATGAAGCCCACTTGATCATGGTGTATATAAGCTTTTTGATGTGCTGCTGGATTCGGTTTGCCAGTATTTTATTGAGGATTTTTGCATCAATGTTCATCAAGGATATTGGTCTGAAATTCTCTTTTTTGGTTATGTCTTTGCCAGGCTTTGGTATCAGGATGATGCTGGCTTCATAAAATGTGTTAGGGAGGATTCCCTCTTTTTCTATCGATTGGAATAGTTTCAGAAGGAATGGTACCAGTTCCTCCTTGTACCTCTGGTAGAATTCGGCTGTGAATCCATCAGGTCCTGGACTCGTTTTGGTTAGTAAGCTATTGATTATTGCCACAATTTCAGAACCTGTTATTGGTCTATTCAGAGATTCAACTTCTTCCTGATTTAGTCTTGGGAGGGTGTATTTGTCAAGGAATTTATCCATTTCTTCTAGATTTTCTAGTTTATTTGCATAGAGGTGTTTGGCAAATGGAAGAACATTCCATGCTCATGGGTTGGAAGAATCAATATCGTGAAAATGGCCATACTGCCCAAGGTAATTTATAGATTCAATGCCATCCCCATCAAGCTACCAATGACTTTCTTCACAGAATTGGAAAAAACTACTTTAAAGTTCATATGGAACCAAAAAAGAGCCCGCATCGCCAAGTCAATCCTAAGCCAAAAGAACAAAGCTGGAGGCATCACGCTACCTGACTTCAAACTATACTACAAGCCTACAGCAACCAAAACAGCATGGTAGTGGTACCACAACAGAGACATAGATCAATGGAACAGAACAGAGCCCTCAGAAATGATGCCGCATATCTACAACTATCTGATCTTTGACAAACCTGACAAAAACAAGAAATGGGGAAAGGATTCCCTGTTTAATAAATGGTGCTGGGAAAACTGGCTAGCCATATGTAGAAAGCTGAAACTGGATCCCTTCCTTACACCTTATACAAAAATTAATTCAAGATGGATTAAAAACTTAAATGTTAGACCTAAAACCATTAAAATCCTACAAGAAAACCTAGGCAATACCATTCAGGACATAGGCATGGGCAAGGACTTCATGTCTAAAACACCAACAGCAATGGCAACAAAAGCCAAAATTGACAAATGGGATCTAATTAAACTAAAGAGCTTCTGCACAGCAAAAGAAACTACCATCAGAGTGAACAGGCAACCTACAGAATGGGAGAAAATTTTTGCAACCTACTCATCTGACAAAGGGCTAATATCCAGAATCTACAATGAACTCAAACAAATTTACAAGAAAAAAACAAACAACTCCATCAAAAAGTGGGCAAAGGACATGAACAGACACTTCTCAAAAGAAGACATTTATGCAGCCAAAAAACACATGAAGAAATGCTCATCATCACTGGCCATCACAGAAATGCAAATCAAAACCACAGTGAGATACCATCTCACACCAGTTAGAATGGCCATCATTAAAAAAGCAGGAAACAACAGGTGCTGGAGAGGATGTGGAGAAATAGGAACACTTTTACACTGTTGGTGGGACTGTAAACTAGTTCAACCATTGTGGAAGTCAGTGTGGCGATTCCTCAGGGATCGAGAACTAGAAATACCATTTGACCCGGCCATCCCATTACTGGGTATATACCCAAAGGATTATAAATCATGCTGCTATAAAGACACATGCACACATATGTTTATTGTGGCACTATTCACAATAGCAAAGAGTTGGAACCAACCCAAATGTCCAACAACGATAGACTGGATTAAGAAAATGTGGCACATATACACCATGGAATACCATGCAGCCATAAAAAATGATGAGTTCATGTCCTTTGTAGGGACATGGATGAAACTGGAAAACATCATTCTCAGTAAACTATCGCAAGGACAAAAAACCAAACACCGCATGTTCTCACTCATAGGTGGGAATTGAACAATGAGAACTCATGGACACAGGAAGGGGAACATCACACTCCGGGGACTGTTGTGGGGTTGGGGGAGGGGGGAGGGACAGCATTAGGAGATATACCTAATGCTAAATGATGAGTTAATGGGTGCAGGAAATCAACATGGCACATGGATACATATGTAACAAACCTGCACATTGTGCACATGTACCCTAAAACCTAAAGTAGAAAAAAAAAAAAAAAAAAAAACTATGAGAAAAAAAAAAAAAAAAAAGGATGACTCGGCCAGGTGCAGTGGCTCATGCTTGTAATCCCAGCACTTTGGGAGGCCGAGGAGGGCAGATCACTAGATCAGGAGTTTGAGACCAGTCTGGCTAACATGGGGAAACCCCATCTCTACTAAAAACACAAAAATTAACTGGGCTAATTTAGCTGGACTACGTGCCTGTAGTCCCAGCTACTCGGGAAGCTGAGGCAGGGGAATTGCATGAACCCAGGAGGTGGAGGCTGCAGTGAGCCGAGATCATGCCACTGTACTCCAGCCTGGTGACAGAGCAAGACTCTGTCTCAAAAACAAAACAAAACAAAAATGACCCTTCTTCACTAGACTTCTTGACCAATTGAGATGTGACAAGGGTCACCAGATGGAGAACCCAAAAACTGGTTTTAGTACTGATAAAGAACAGGTAAGAGGACTTAGCTTAAAATGAGAACCAAAGGGCTTGCTAATCCCCAGTTCCCCAGTAGAGACCTTGGAACAGCTGACTGGAGAAAAAGTTGAGTGCAGAGCAGACACACTACGACTTATTGCTCCCACTGTCTGAGTGGAGGCAGAAGGACTAAAAAGTCTGAGCTGCTGGATTGGTTCTACCAATTTGAGAAACATTAATCAATGCCCATCTCCCACTCAGCAGTTGCTGACATAACTAAATGTAGAGGAGTAACTGTAAACCAAAACAATTTAGAACGTCTAGAATTTTTCATAAAGCTACTGAATATATTTACCTTTCACCTCTGAGTGACTGTTAGAGTAAAGCTACTCTAACAATTGTGGGCTTTTACTAGAATCACTCACTTAATCCAGTGTTTATTGAATAATTCATGGGTTCAATGTAGACTGTTAAAGGGAAAATTCCCTACATATGGAAACTCTCAGTGAAGTGGAGAAATAGCATACCCCTCTATAAAAAGGACCTACAGATATAATATGTTCATTTAAAAGTGTCACGTAATACTCAATTGAATGAATATGCCATAATTTACTAAGCCAGTTACATTTTTGGTTAGGTTAAGATTTTTCTTCTATTAACAATGCTATGATGAATATCATTGACCACAGGTTCTTATGTATATGTGAAAATATATGTATAGGATATATTCTTAAATATGGAAATATGGAGTATTTGATTGTAAAACTTTCATAGGTATTACCAAACTTCCCAGTGTAAGCAAAGTATGAAAATGTATTGTACAACTGCTCAGGTGTTGTGTGCACCAAGATCTCAGGAATCACTGCCAAAGAACTTATCCATGTAACAAAACACCACCTGTCTCCCCCAAAACCTACGGAAAAAAAATAAAAATTAAAATATGTTGTACAAAAAGGTACTCATTTCATCTTCATTAAGTCACTAAACCATAGTGTTAGTTTCTTGTAGATCACAAAGCAGGATTAAAAACCATCCATCTCTGATATCAATTCAGTGTTTCATCTTCTGAATAGAAACATGTCCTTGAGACAGAAAGAGGCAGTACTCCTTAGCACGCCTAGGTAGGTCAGTGTCTCGAGAGAGCTCTTAAGGCTTCTGAGGCATAAGTTTCCAGACCAGCCAACCTTCAGGCAACTCATTTACCCAGCATTCAATAATCTTTTGCATAAATGCAGCATCTTGTTTATTGATCCAAACAGCAGGATACCAAATCTGGCAAACACAACTAAAAGGGAAATGAAACAGCAGTGGGTCATGAGTAAAAATACACTAATGATTCCTCTGCAGACACAATTGTAGAAATTCTGCCTTTGTGAAAGCTTGTCAAGTCTTTTTTTTTTTTTTTTTTTTTTTTTCAAAATATGACACATCTTTTTAAGTAGAAATTTAAAAACAGAAATGATGGTAAGTGTTGCAGGCATAAATTTGTCAAACAAATGAAGCATGCTAGATTTGACTTTTAAAAGAATGTTTCTCATAACATTGCAATATACACGGTATTTGGGAATAGGGTGAATATGTAAAAAATTGTTCATTATTTTGTATAAATGTACTGTATAGTTCATACTTGTTTAATCCTAGACCATTTCTTGAAGTTTATTGTCAGGTGCCATAGTCAATTATTCTAATTTTTTTAAATTCTAGAAATGCTGCTACATTTATGCACATGTGATCTAGAAACATAATAAAAATGACAGAATATTTTTAAATCAGAGGCATTCGTAATATGAAAAAATGCAAAAAGAAAAGATTCGTTTTGGAATTCCCACTTATAGTAGGAGATCTGGCATTAAAGTTGTTCTAATTACCTTTTCTTACCCTTCAATCCTAGGATTAGACTATACTAAATAGCACTCTATTATTTCTATATTTCATTTTCTATTAAGTATATCTAGCAAGATAATCTGCTATATTGGTTCATTTAATTGTTTATTCATACAGTCATATAATATATATTTCTTGAGCTTCAATTATATACTAGGAGGATTCTAGGAATAAAATGGTGAGTTAAAATAAGCATCGCAACTTCCTTGTCATCTACCAGAAGACAGACCTGTTTTAGAAGCCACAAATTAAATGTATAAATACAATCTTTAGTTCTATGAAGAAAAATATATGAAGGGGTAAGAGGAAACATAACATCAAGACCTGTTAGGAAGTTTCATTAGGATATAATATGGTAACATGAAGGATGAATGTATATTAACTTGATGTAGAATATACCAGGCTAACTGACCGGCCCTGACAGACCTATAAGGAAGGCAACATTACTGGAGGAGCAAGAGTGAGGGGCGATTGGTGAGGAGTAACACCAGAGTGGCTATGGAGGGGCAGATTTTTCGCATCCTTGTATGCTATATTATGAGGCTTTTTCTCCTTCCTAAGAGCAAGGAAAAATAAAAGGGCTTTAAACAGAGAGATGGCGCAATTGTGCTTGCACATTAAAAACCGTCACTCTGGGTATAGAATTTTAGTGAGAATTTGATTGAGGCATGGGAGGCTGTTGGGGACAGGAGATTGTTGCAGCAGCTCAGGCGGGCAATACCAGTGGTTTGAACTGGAGTGCTGGCAGTGGAGATGGAGAGACTGAGACAGATCATAGAGATTCTTTGAAGTAACATTGGTAGAACTTGGGTGAGCAGATAGGTGGGGTAAGGGAGAATATCAAGGCTGACGGGCGGGAAACTGAATGATAGTTCTCCAAGAATGAAGGCAAAGAGTAGGTGTATGGAGTTTTTATATTGGGCTTGTCAAGACTGAGGTGCTTTTCAGACATTTTTCTTGTTGACGTGTATGATTTATTTAATTTTCATTTTCATTTAGGAAAGAGCTTAGTGAGTCCTTTCAGCTAAGATGTCAAGAGGTCCTGGATCCATCTGCTAAGTTTTTAATGCTCTTGAGCCGGCTGTCAAAATGTCATGAGAAGATCTCTCAGGATAAATATCTGCAAACCAATGGCAATGGTAGTAGGGGCAGGGCTCCGTCAAGCATGACATCCCAGCTGGACTGGAGAAGAGAAGCAGGTGAAACCGAATTAGGGATATAATGGGAGAGTGGTTTTGCCAAAATTATATATACCTAGGTCAAAATGTGTGATATTCACATTTAGACTCAAGCTGAAGAATTCCAAAAAGTTATGCCTGTGGCATCACAGAGTTTGCGTTATTGCAGCAAGACTTGGAAATTAAGACTTTATCATTTATCCTATGACTGAATAACTTGGCGACTGAAAGTATCAAAATAGAGCAAACATACATGTTTACAGCATTGCTCTAGAGGCCATCAACCCTTTAATAATCTAATACCTTCAATTCGTGCATAAGGACCTTTGAAAACTTCCCTGCTATGACTAAATTAAATAACTCAATTATCTAATAAGTATATTATACATTTATTTTATTCCATTGGAAATATCTTTTATTCTGAACTCTAAGCATAAAAATATTTCATCTTTTTTGAGAGTAAAAATTGACTGCTCTTAGGGAGAAAAAGGCACTACATACAAATTTTAAAATCCTGCAGTTAAAGACAAGTAAACTTTCAGTAAATTTTCCAAGGGCAATTTTAATAAAAACTTATAAATCATATTTGAATAGAAATTTAAACAGTAGAGTCATATATTCAGGTATTTAAAAATGGCTGACACAACAGAGCAGCGCCAAAATGAGTAACTTAATAAAATAAGGTCTTAATTCCTGCTCCTGTTAAGTGTGTCAAAGGCCGGGCAACCCTCTTCAACAGAAATACTATTCCATGCAGAGCATGTGGTCGCTGAGGTTTCCATGGAAGTGGGAGAGAACGGTAGAGGCAGCTCACTAACTCTAAAATGCCTTAGCTCGGAAGAGATATGTGTCATTGCACTTACAATGCATAGTCCAGAATTAGTCACATAAACCCAACATAACTGCAAGGGAGGCTGAGAAATGTGGGGAATTTATAGATAGTTGGTGAGTACTAGCTGCCTGACACAAGTGATCTTCAACATGATAATTCTTCCATGTGTATTCAGATGTCTTTATATTTTGGTCTGGAATAGTTGTTTACTCTCAATTCCAGTCTACTGAAGCACTTCATACAATGTAGCAAAATACCTATGGTTCTTCCACCTCCAATATCTTTGTCTGAAATGGCAGCTTAGCCACGGTACCATAGTTTTTCAGGAGTATTCATAATGGCGACTATAGGAACCTGGAATCGACAGATTTACTACAATATCTAGCCAAAAATTCTGTCAAGGAGTTCAGGTGCTAGTCAAATGCTTCCCAAAATATTTGTTTAAAGACAGGCCTCCCTTTTCTCTACAAAGAAAATATAATTTGTGCTCAAATGTCAATCATGTGTATTCCACTTCCAATAATGGTCAAGTAAACTCATACTGGGCTGATCCTTCTCAGGAAACAGCTACACATTCTGGAGTAATTATAAAAACAACTACAGAAGCTACTAGAGAAGAAATTTTAAAAAGGAGGATGAGGAGGAGGAGAGGGAAGAAGCAGCAAATTTGGGATGGGGAGTCAGTACTTGGAAAAAGGGAGCAGCATTGGACACATTTTCCTTTTAGGGACCTTCACAACCTGTGCCTGGTAAGGCGTTTAAAAATGTGATAGAAAACCTACCAAACTTCTGGGATAAAGAACCGGAAGACAGAGTTTGGGACAATCACAGCCATTGAAAGATCAAAGGCAGGTCCCAGAAAGAAGAAAGGCAGAGAGAGGAAGCTCCAAATTCTATAAATAAGCAAAGCCTAAACTATTGGCTTACACCTAAACTGTTCATGTGTGTGGCATCATGTGTGTGGCAGACTCCAAGCACTACAGATAAAGCTAGAAGTACTGAACTGAGATACATACTACTGACCAAGAGAGAGTTTGCAAAAAAAACCAAGTCAATTGCTGAGACAAACAAAAAGAAGTTAACACTTCTTGAGGGATATAATGGAACCCAAAGTCTTCACAAGTTAACATTAACAAGTTCAAGTTAATCAACGTACAAAGAAGTAGGAAAATACAACCCATTCTCAACAGAAAAGACAACTAACAATGACCCAAGATGATCCAGATGTTAGAACAGGGAGTTAAAAGCAATTATTACAACAATGCCATAAGGACATAAAAGAAATTATAACTGCAGGGAACTAAAAGTAGGAAATATACACAGAAAACTAACACAAGAACAGACAACCAAACATCTCATGTTCTCACTCATAAGTGGGAGTTGAACAATGAGAACACATGGACAGAGCAGGAGAATATCACACACTGGGGCCTGGGGGTGGGGTTCTAGGGGAGGGATAGCATTAGGAGAAATACCTAAGGTAGATGACGGGTTGATGGGTGCAGCAAACCACCATGACACGTGTATATACTATGTAACAAATCTGCACATTCTGCACATGCATCCCAGAACTTAAAGTATAACAAAAAAAAAAAAAGAAACATCAAATTTCTTGAACTGAAAAATATAACAAAAATAAAATATTCAAAGAATTAATTAGAGGAATAAAGATAACAAAGGAAAGCTTGTGAACATTTGATGATACACCAATAGAAATTATTCAATCTGAAAAAAAAATAAAGAAAAAAGATTTTAAAAATAAAAGATTTAAAAGATCTTCCTTGACTGGTAAGAAATATTAGTCACTGAGATGCAATTGGAGTCCCCAAAGGAAAAGCAGTAAAGAATAAAGCATGAAACATGTTTTGGAGAAATGAGAGCCAAAAATCCCAAAACTAGGTGAATAATATGCATTTATACATTCAAGAATTTCCACAAACATCAAACAGAATAAATAATATCTAGTCACATTATAATCAAACTTCTGAAAAACAATGATGAGAAAATTTTAAAAGACATCAGAGAAAATGACACACTAAGAGCATCATTAAAGATGACACTGCAAAATAACAATCTTTCAAATGGTTGTAGAATTCTCATGAAAAACAATAGCAGCCAAAAGATAGTGGACCAATATTTTTAAAGTGCTAGAAGAAAAGTTGTGAACCTAAAATCTATACCCTTGTGAAAATAGTTTTCAAAAATGAAAGCAGATAAAAGACATTTTCGGATAAAAGAAAACAGATTTTTTGGTCTCTAGCACATAGTTGCTCTGTGTAAACACATACATATATTGGAAATAAATTGATGGGAAAATATATACCATACAACAGTAAGCTGGAGGAGGTCAGAATGTGTATGAGGTCAGAATGAGATATAGTGAAAAATATGAAGTTAAGATTATTACCAAAGATGAAGAGAAATACTTCATAATGATAAAAATAGTAATTTATAAGAACATAATTTTAAATGAGTATATATCTAATAGAAATTGAAAGTACATGAGGCAAAATTGACAGAAGTTAAATAAATGAATTTATATTAATAATTATAGATTTTATTGATACTCCTTCAGAAATTGATAGAACTACACAAAAAATTAGGAAAGATATAGAAGATCTGAACATTGTCAGCCACATTGACTTAATTAATACTTGTAGAACTGTACACCCAATAACAAAGAATGCTCATTTTTTGCAAGTGCACACGGTAATTTCACCAAGACAGGTCATTTATTGGGCCAAGAAGAGTCTCCATAGACTAAAAGAGTATAAAGATTATGCAGGATATATTCACTGATCACAGTGGAATAAAACTAGAAATCAATGGCAATCCAAGCTCTAAGAAACCCCACAACTTTGGAAATTAAACAACTTCTACAAAATCCATGGATCAAAGAAGAAATTAAATATATTTAATTTTTCTAAACTAAATGAAAATAAAAATACAACACATCAAAATTTTCTTGGGCAGTGGAAAGCAGTGCTCACCAAGATATTTATACCTTTAAATGATTAGAAAAGGAATATAGTATATTAGTGACCAAAGTAAATTGAAGAAAATAATAAAAAGTAGAAACTAATGACATAGAAAACTAGCAACAGAACAAATGAACAAATCTCAAAATTGGTTATTTGAAAAGATCAATAAATTCAACCAACTTTTGGATAGATTTATCAAAAAGAGAGAGAAGAAACACAAATTACAGATATTAAGAAAGTGGAATTTTATGAATCCTACCTATATTAAAAGCAGTTTAAGGATATATCATGAACACAGTTTTGCCACCAAATTTGATCATTTAGATGAAACGTACAAATTTCTTGAAAAATAAAACTTACAAAAATTGACACAAGAATAGCTGAATAACTTTACAACTATTAAAGATAATTTCTTTCCAAAAACCTTCCCACAAAGAAAACTCCAGGCCCATATGGTTTTACTGGGGACGTCTATCAAACAAACAAAATCGTTCCTTTCTTGCTCCTTCAGAACATGGAGGAAAGAAAGGTCCTCAACTCATTTTATGAGGCTAGAATAAACCTAATAGTGGAACCTGACAAGGAACATAACATACCAATAAGCCTCATGAAAATAGATGCACAAATTTTTAGAAAATAATAGCAAATTAAATCCAATAATACATAAAGTATTAACACTATTCATATATGTGTTCTTTACAGTTTATTCACTTATTTGACAAATATTTATCAAAAACAGAACATTAAACCAGAAACTTGCTATAGAGAGGAGCATCTGTAGTTTTACTCAGAGATGCGAAATTCCTTAAGCACCATTTCCTCCTTAACCTGCTTGACCTGTTAAGAAAATGTCAGCACTTCTTAAATGATGAAATTTGACAAAGATCTCCACTTTCATTCTCTTCCTCTAGTCGAACCCATATGTATGTTGGTCATATCTAGGGCTTCACTTTAACAGAGGGTTTTCTTCTTTTTGAAGAGGATAAGTAATCTTGTAGCATGCTTTACCACCAGGGTTTTTAAGAGGTAAATTCAAAGTTTTGTTATACTCAAAGATGTTAAAATTGAGCCTTGTTCTCACAAAAATATTCTACACCATATGATGTATTTTCTGGATGGATGGAGCAGAGATACCTCCACTTCAAATATCTTTCCTTATAAGAAAAATTGGTAGCTTTTGTGTTTTATCATATTTGTAAATAGAGTTTAAAAAGCAGAAGATACATAGGCTCAACAATACTTCCCTTTCTTTAATATTTTCCAGTCAAAAAGCCAGGCTTAATCTAAACAAAGATACACAGTCATAATAATAATGGACAACAAAGTTTAGTTTCCCAATTTGAAACTGTTATTGATAAAGTATCCTAAGAGTGGTGGTGATTATGCTTCATTTAATTATAAACAACATATTCCATGGCACTCTGTAATTTTTTAAAAGAGAAACCATATGTGAATGTCACAATTTATTACATTTTTTTTAATTGTATTCTTCCTATTTTTTTGTTTTGTTTTCTTATAGGTATGCACATTTTGTTGTTTGTTTCCAGGAAGAAATTTTTTATTGAAACCTGACTGGACAATTCCCATATCCCACTCTGCTACCCAGATTTTCAAAAATTATTCATGATTCATAGACCCAAGATTAATATCTGGTCTAAAAAATTCTGCACTGACATAGGGACCTTGTTAAATTAAATGATGCTTCAGTACCAAAGAGAAACATAATGATCCAGTGAAAGAATCTAAGTTAAAAGTCTGAGACATGAACTTGCCAGATGTGGCTTCCAAGTCTCAAATGTATTTCTTCACCTACGTTCTGAGCACGCTCAGTACAGTAAGCATAATAGCTGTCAAGGGATGTAGAATAATTTCCGTTTTTCAATACACTGATATTCAGCTACCTCAGAGAAAACTAGATTTTCTTCAGCCTGTCTCTAAGATTCAACGCCAGCAGTTCTTTTTTTTTTTTTTAAACATAGTGAGGGAGGTGACCAGAAGGCTCAACATTAGTCCCTCACATCAAGAAATCTGTATCAACCCCAGCACTTCTGACACCTTTGTCTGCAGCCACCATTGCTTTTAATCTGACCAAGACTTCACCCTTCCCCTTACAGGTCCCAACCCTGGTCATACAAATGTTTTCTTCCTGTTTACCTGAGGATTTCACTACCACTTCCTGTCTTGCAATATTGGAAGTACATACATGGACAGTTGGTAAGTATAAGGCTGTCCCTAAAATGGTAGCATTTTATCTGAGATATGTCAATTTATCTGTTAACTGGCCATGTATAACAATGCTTCAGACAATGTGATTCAATGTGATTCTTTTGAGCTTAGCTTTATTAAATTGAAAGAGGAAAAAATACTAAATGCTTTTCAAGAAAGGAAAAGTGGCATTTGAGGGCCCATTTAGCAGGGGTATCCATTTGAAAACATTATTATTAATGGCTAGGGAATCCTGTTCATGGAGATAGGGTTTGCAGCCCTCGTTTTGAAATCAGTCCTCTGTGTCTGAGGGTGGTCATTCGTCACATGTGGGAAGGCAACTGCTCTTTCTATCCAGCTACAGCCAACGAGACCTTCCAACACTTCATTAAACCTCCCAGTTTTACTAAATTATTGATTTCACTCAGCATATCCAAGACTGAATTTTTAACGAGAAAAAAATACAAAATGGAAGAGAGTAAAAACAAACATTATTTATTTAAACAAAATAATGATACTACAAAGTACAATAACTTCCCTCAAGTCTGAGTTCTGGAAATAACCTTTAAGTGGCTGATGGATTATGCTTTTTTTAAATGCAGCTTAAAATGAAGAAATAATTTTCTATTATAACTGAACTGAACTTCTAAATCTATTCAATCTAAACACCCTTCATGCCTGGGAAGTAAGCAGAAAAACATGTTGCATTTAAAATACACATTTACTGAGTATTTGCTTCATGAGCATCAAGTAATTTGAATTGAGAAGTCACTGGATGCACAGCATAGTATTAAGCATTTGATAAGGGTAATTCATCAACAAAACTGCCACTTTTTCTCCCAAGGAACTTAGATTACAAGATGAGCAACACTGAATTGATGGGCATGCATACAAAGTTTTCTTCTTTGTTTCTCATTCAGAACAGGCAACAAAAGCCGTAGTATTTCTCCCATGTGTTCTAGCATTGGTTGGATCAAAAAAAGTCGACCATTGTCATATTTTACCACTTTGGGACTATTTGATCTAACAAACACATTTTATCATTGCTCACCTCTGCTTGTTACCCTCTGAGTATTCCCAATGCCTTTTAGAATTCCCAATGCCTTTTGGAGAATTCCCAAGATGCTTGTTGTTGGGAGCAGAGTTTGTCATAACCAATCCTTGCTTCATTTCTCTAGGCAAGTGCTGCACTTGACCCCTCACCCCCTACAGTCAAAAGGTAGGAAACATCTTACACCTCCATGTGCCCTGCAGCTTCCTGTCACTCTGTTCTATTCATGCTGTTTCTTTTGCCAGGAAAGTGCCTCCCTTCCCTTTTCTTCCTGACAATTACAGCCTCATACTGCAGCATTGAAGTGTTTCCTTACACATCCTCTTATATGGGATATTCTCCTTTGTACTAGTTAATGTACCCAATATGTATGTTCATTATTGCATTGGTGATACTTCTTATTTTTGTGTTGGTATTTGCCTTTGTTTTTAGCCCTGTTTCCCTTGTTAGAATGTTAGCATATTATATGCCTGATATAGGTGTTAATAAATTTTTTATGAATTAATTAATGCATTAATTTTATAAGAATTTTATAGCTGGGGAAGATAAAGATGAAGAATTATTAATTTGTTTTAAAAGGCATGCTATAAGATTAACTTGCATTTATAAATATTTATTAAATTCCTCCTTATACATGCTTAAATATCATAGAATTTTCACTAGAAAAGTGACACAATCAGTTTTAAATTTTTCAGGGGCACTAGAGTTCATTACATTTCCCTTCCCAATTATCTCCCAGACATTATATAAGGTGCTAGAAATATAGTGGTGACTAAGACATGGTCTGTTGCAGCATGGTGATAATAGTAGAGTAATAGGTACAGACCCCCAACAGGTAATTGAAATATAATATGATAAGGGTTTTAGACAACATGTTAACTTATTCTGCATCACAAGCCACCCTCAAATTTAGTGTTTTAAGTAATCATTTACTAACTCACAATTCTGTGGGTTGCCTGTTTGGTTCTCATGATTTGGATGGACCTAAGTAACTTCTTCAGAAGTCCCTCGTATATTTAGTTATGAGAGTGGCTGGCAACTCAGTGTCCTAGCAGAGCCTCACTCAGATGTCTAGCGGTTGGCAGGGTCACGTAGGGTAACAGTGGTGGCTGGCTAAGTTTCACTCATCAAACAGGCTGGCCATAACTTCTTTACACAGAGGATAAAGAGATCAATGGTCAGGAAAAGATCGATTTTCAACTCACAATCACTGTTAAGTCAAGTTTGCTAATGTCCCATTTGCTGAAGTAAGTCACATGCAAATACAAATAAGTCACATTCCCAAGTCACTGTAGGAGTGAACTACCAAGGATCATGGATACTGGGAAAGGAATTTTAGCATCCATTCTGCAAACAATCTGGCCTAATTTCACTCTGCCCACAAAAAATTCATATCCCTCCCACATCACAAATACAGTCATGCTCTGCAAAATGGCACTTTGGTCAACAACAGACTACATGTACGACAGTGGTCCCATAAGATTATAGTGCTATATTTTCACTGTAGCTTTTCTATGTTTAGATATCTTTAGATACATAAATATCATCATGTTAGAATTGCCTACAGTATTCAGTGAAGTAGCATGCTGTAAAGGTTTTAGCCTAGAAGCAATAGGCTATACCATACAATCTTGGTGTGTAGTAGACTATATCATCTAGGTGTGTTTAAGTATACTCTGCAATTTTCATACAACAGCAAAATAGCTTAATAATATATTTCTCAAAAAATATTCCCATTGTTAAGATAGAGGACTCTGCTTGTATCCTCTCCCAAAACTACCAGAAATCTCATAAAATTACAGTATCAGACTTAAAGTCTAGTACCTTCTGATCCAAATCAGGCGGGAATGAACAAGTCTGCTGCAACTCCTCTTGATCAAAGCATATCAACTAAAAACATAAGCTATTCGATTCTCAATTCACCCAAAATATAATATTGAGACAGGGTCAGAGCAACTGAAAAAACACTCCTATTCAGAAAGACAGAGAACAAACAAACAAAAAAAAAACCATAATAATCATTGGTCCATAACAATTCTGAAACCTGGCAGGGCAATTGTTGCCTGAAACCCTACACCAAGGATTAGAAAATATTTATTGACTAGAATGCTGTTCTACTCACTGGAGAGGATCCCTAGACATTTTCCTCCCTGATTCTTCCCTATGGTCCCTGGACTTTTGGATCCTTCCTTCAAGGCACTCTTATTTTTCTGTAAAAAATAAATTGCCCAGGTTGGCAGTTGAGTTGCTTTCTAAGTCTTCTTCCAATAGAAATTTGGTAGTCCAGAGCCTTCTATTTATTTATTCATTTTACCTTATAATTTAGATCAGGAATACATGTGTAGGTTTGTTACATAGGTAAATTGTATGTCAGGGGATTTGATATGCAGGTTATTTTTTCACCCAGGTGATACTCATAGTACTCAATAGATAGTTTTTTGATCCTCATCCTTCTCCTTCCCTCTACGCTAAAGTAGGCCTCAGTGTCTGTTGTTCCTTTCTTTGTGACCATATGTACTCAATGTTTAGCTCCTGTTTATAAGTGAGAACATGTGGTATTTGTTTTCCTGTTCCTGTCTTAGTTCACTTAGAATACTGGCCTCCAGCTCTATCCGTGCTCCTGCAAAGGACATGAGTTTATTCCCTTTTATGGCTGCATAGTATTCCATGGTGTATGTGTACCACATTTTCTGTATCCAGTCTACCTTGATAGGCAAGTAGGGTGATTCCATATATTTGCTATTGTGAATAGAGCTGCAATGAACATACTCATGCATGTGTCTTTATGGTAGAACAATTTATATTCCTTTGGTATATACCCAATAATGGGATTGCTAGGTCCAATGGTAATTCTGCTTTGAGTTCGTTGAAAAACCACCACATTGTTTTCCACAATGACTGAATTAATTTACATTATTACCAGCAGCGTATAAACATTCCCTTTTCTCCACAACCTCACCAGCATCTGTTATTTTTTTGACTTTTAATAATTGCCATTCTGACTAGTGTGAGATGGAATCTCACATAGTTTTGATTTGCATTTCTTTAATGACTAGTGATATTGAGCATTTTTAATATGCTTATTGGCAACGTGTATGTCTTCTTTTTAAAAGCGTCTGTTCATGTCCATTGCCCACTTTTTAATGGAGTTGTTTGTTTTTTGCTTGTTGATTTAAGTTCCTTATAGAGGCCTCTATTTTACTTGAACTGTCTCAAGGTTTTGTTTGTTTGTTTTTGTTTTCTGGGTTAGCTGCCCTTTGCTGATTTAACTCCCTTAACAAAGTTATGGGCTTTCTATATATCATTTAACAAAAGTCATATCCACAATTATTTTCAAAACTGGTCTCTCTCTGCTTTGGGCAGTTTGTTAAGCTGCTATGTGGCAATGCTATTAAGGGTTTTAGAAGTTCTTTTGTCTAGTGGAGAAAGTCCACAAGATATCACCATGAATTTTTCTTAAGTCCTTGATTTCATCTTGACATAGAATAAATGTTTTACTGGAAGTGCCCTGATCTTGATAAACACCCTCAGGTTTTAATTTAGTCTGAGAATCTTTTCTTGGCTAGATAGACTTCATATAAGAAACAGTTACGTTCCCAATCCAGCACACCCTGGCTCCTCTCTATTCCATATGAGCTCTGCTTGCAAACTGATCAGTTCTTTCTTTAGCTTATCTCTCTTTTCCTGTAACTTATCATAGAAAACTAAAAGAAGCCAATAAAATTTTAAAGTGTTCCTGAAAATTATCTTTCCAAGATCCACATTTTTCATCTCCCAAATTACTCTAGGCAACAGTTTTATCATTGTTTTGTAATCTTACATACCACGTATCACAATCTTTTCATCCTCCATTAATAATTTGCTTGCCAATTTTCCAGATTTCACAAAACGTGTTAAAACTTCTGCCCACTGAATGGTCCTAAAGCTAATTTCACATGTTTCGTTTTGTTGTTATGGAAGCACTCAAGTCTAGGTATCACTTTCTCTGTCAGTTAGTTTTTGCTACAAAGCAAATCACCCCCAAATGTAGTCGCTTGAAATAACAAGCATTTCTTTAGCTCACTATTCCGAAGGTTGCTCAGGTGGTTCTTCTGATCTATGATGACTAAGCTTATCTCTACTGAGTTCCCTCAAGCACCGCATTCAGATGCCAAGGTGGCTGGTGGCTGTATTATCAAGGATGGCCTTTCACATGTCTGGGAGTTGACTGGGGCTTAGTTTTTCAGAAATAGCAGCAGAGTTCCAAGAACAGAAAGAGAGTGAGCCTCAATGTGCAAACACTTTCAGCATATGTGTCCATCAAGTCTGCAAATGTTCCATTTGCCCGTAAGTCTCCTGGGCAATCCCACAGATGGTATGAGAAGATACAACAAAAACGTATAAATACAAGACAATAAAGTGTCATAGCAATATTTGCTAAAGTCTTCCATAAACTGTGAGAAGATTGCATGTGAAAAAGAAAGAAGAATTGATTACTTATTAGAGTAAGACCAAATCCAAGCCACATAAGATTTCAGAATACAAATCCTGAGATTTAAATCTAGAGAAATAGATAAAGGTAGCACAGCAGTCTGGAGTCAGCAAGCTTTTATAGACACTCAATTTAATAGACCTCAAACTACCACTTATGTGCACAACGTATCAGCTAGAGACATGTCAATCAGAAAGCAACTCCTGCCCAGACTACCTTCATTATGCATCTGCAAATCCTATCATTAACGCATTTGGGATACTACAGTGTTCATTCCAGTGGGTCACTTTTCTGAGGTATTTTATTTTATTGGTCAGCCATTTTTACGGGTAACTCAGGCTCCTAAACAAGCTCTGATCTCTTGGGTTTCCTCCACTCAAGAAGTCTACAGGCAGAGGATTTCTCCCTTCTTCATCTGAACTCTTCTGAAGAGGTCGGCACCTTGTGCTACCCAGTCTTTATCTTTCAGGATTCAGCCTTGATGTAAAAGGTGCCTAAGCATTTAGAGAGAATTCCTTCCTGCTTCTCTGGGAATTTCTATCAAGATATTTGTAAACATGAACCTACACCCTATTACTTTTACCTGTACTTAGCCAACCATAATCAATTTCTAAGATGTCCATACAAATATGTATTGGGTACTCACTATATGTGAGGTAGAGACCTGGGCCCAATTATGAATATGGTGATAAAATTTAGAAGGAATGGCATAGGATGACAGTGGAAATTTGGGTCTTTTGCTGAGGAGAGAAATTGGACTCAAGAATGAAATCATTGTAAAATATTTATGTGTAAGAGCCTGAGAATAATATATTTATTTTTCAGAACATATTGAGGGAAACAGCAAATTCTCAGACAATTTGATCATCTTTTAATTCTCTTTGAAATAAAAAGAAGAATAAGATAAAATGGCATTATTTCTTTCATTCCAATTAGCTCAAGGGAAGGAATTGAGCTGAAACAAGAACCAGGAGGAATGTGGAATAAACTCCTAAATAAGAGCGAAAAGGTAAAGAAAAAGAAGAAAGACAAAAGATGTTCACTAACAAGGGAAAAGAGAAAAGATATTTACTGTCACTCAGAATCTTTTACAGAGCTTGGCATAAGTAAGTGCCAGTATTAATTATTAATTAATTGTTCAGTGGAGGAATTTGAGGCAATTTAACTCCTGAACCACAACCCCGTCATCAACTAAACTGGGTTCTGAAGTTCTTCATCCTATTTACTCTCCAGGTTACATGGCAAAAAAGCAAATTAAGAACTCGGGGATAGGTCATGGCTATACTCTGGTTCATCCAGAGAAACAAAGTTCACCCTAGTTATTGAAGTTTTGTAAACAGCATGCGCTAAGAGAAGCAATTGTCCAAGACTTGTGTTACAGCTTTTCCAAGAAAGATGTGATAAAGTCATCTTAACAATATAGCCTGGATGACTTAAATCTAGCACCATGGTGGCCAATCTATTATATCTAGTGACAGCCTCATATATCCAGTGACTTTAATGTCAGTGTTACTTTATGTCCCCTTTAGAAATTAGATTACTTCCCCTGGGTGAACTTAAGAGCTCAGGGCCTTAGAAAAAATAGGATAAAAACAACACTTTTTATCTTTTTTATGTGTTTAAGGTGGGCATATTGGAGAGTATTTGAATATATTAATTCTTTTTTGCTTGGATCAACTACCATGTTTCAGACACTAACCTAAATTCTGCATGTACAAAGAGTAATAATCTGTGAGCCCTTGATATGGTTTGGCTCTGTGTCCCCACCCAAATCTCATCTTGAATTGTACTCCCATAATTCTCACGTGTTGTGGGAGGGACCCGGTGGGAGATCATTTGAATCATGGGGTGATTTCCCCCATACTGTTCTCATGGTAGTAAATAAGTCTCATGAGATTTGATGGTTTGATCAGGGCTTTCCGCTTTTGCATCTTCCTCATTTTCTCTTGCCAGCATCATGTAAAAAGTGCCCTTCGCCTCCCACCATGATTCTGCGGCCTCCCCAGCCATGTGGAACTGTAAGTCCAATTAAGGTTCTTTTTCTTCCCAGTCTCAGGTATGTCTTTATCAGCAGTGTGAAAACGGACTAAAACAGCCCTGTTTCAAATAACTTATATTCTGAAAGGGGGAGGGGGATAAGCACCTAAGCCAATAATTACATCACAAATAAGAGTTTCTAGAAGGAAGAATGAATTGAGTGGTATAGGAGAATTGAGGAGGGAATGATTAATTATAAAACTGGATGATATACAATAGAACATTTTTCATCCATAAAAAGAATGAAATCCTATAATTTGCAGCAACATGGATGGAAGTGGAGGTTATTATATTAAGTGCAATAAGCCAGGCACAGAAAGACAAATATTTCATGTTCTCACTCATATGTGGGAGTTAAAATAGTAGATCTCCTGGAGGGAGAGAGTAGAATGATGCTTACCAGAGGCTAGGAAGAGTCTGAGGAAAGGGGGATGAAGAGGGGCTGGGTTAATGGGTACAAACACAGTTGGATAGAAGAAATAAGTTCTAATGTTTGATAACAGAGTAGGGTGACTAGAGTTATCCATAATAATTTATTATATATTTCAAAATAGCTAGAAGAGAAGATTTAAAATGTTCCCAACACAAATGAATAATAAATTTTTGAGGGGATTGGTGTTCTGAATACCCTGATTTGATCGTTACATATTGATCATATGCATGTATCAAAATTTCACATGTATCCCATAAATATGCACAACAATTATATATCCATTTAAAAAAGTATATGCTAACAACATAAAACTAAAAGACTGAGGTAGAATAGGAAGTGCTAGAAAATATGACCGGGATCAATATCAAGTTTAAGCTTCAATTGGCCTTAATTTTTTAATTACCTATATTACTTTCAAACACTATAAAAACAAAAGTTAACATTATCAATAAAATTTTTGGATGACTTAATTACAAGACATATTTTTAAAAATATAATCAGTATCAGTGACATCTTAGCCTATCTGAGCATTGTTCTTTGGTTATTTTTCTTAAATATTATCATCTTAATACATAGCTATTATGGGATATATGAAAAGAAGCCAAAAAGCTACCTTACAACTTGTATGGTTTTGTTGTGCCATCTCTCTGCAATGTTTAATTATTCATAGATTATTATATCTAATTACAGGACATTTTTATAGTAATGTATTTGATATTGCTAAGTTTTTGTTTGTCCAGACATGATAAAGTTCTATTAGAAATGCATCCGAACATTTCTTGTCTGAGGTACATCCAAGCTGGACAAAAAAAGAAAAAATCCATCTGCACTAAGAGTAGCTATTTTCAAAAAATTAATAAGCCCAGAAAATAAGTACAAAATTTTTCTCTTTCAAATTTGCATTTTGCATATTGAGACATCCAGAGTTCATATGAAGATAGTATATTACTTTGTGTATTATCAACTTAATTAAAATGTAAATCTTAGTTGACAAAGTCTAACAACAGCACCGCAATTCATATAGTTCATTTTGAAGGTTGTTTTTTCATTTCAGTTTAGAAACTGACAGCTGTAGAATTAAACTGTGCTCTTCTTTTCAGAATCCCCGGTTATGTAGCATAATGTTTTTCACTGTGGTCAAAAAATACATAATATGAGATCTGCCCTCTTAAATTTTTTTTTTACTATTATTATACTTTAGGTTTTAGGGTACATGTGCACAATGTGCAGGTTTGTTACATATGTATCCATGTGCCATGTTGGTTTGCTGCACCTCTTAAATTTTTAAGTGTAAGGTACAGTATTGTTAATTATAAGTATAAGGGTGAACAGCAGATCTCTAGAACTTTCTCATCTTGTAAAACTAAAACTTTACACCCATCGAACAGAAACTCGTCATTTCTCCCTCCCCAGAACCCCTGACAAACCCCATTCTGCTCTCTGTTTCTATGAGTTTGGCTACTTTAGATATCTCATGTAAGCGGAATCATGAGGTATTTGTCCTTTTGTGATTGGCTTATTTTACTTAGCTAATGTCTTCCCAGTTCATTCATGTTGTTGCATAGAGCAGGGCTTCTTTTTGAATATTTAATAATATTCATATATATTATATTATTATTATATTATATTATATTATATTATATTATATTATATTATATTATATATTATATTATATTATATTATATTATATTATATTATATTATATTATATATATCACAATCTCCATTCATTCATTGATGGATATTTAGTTTGCTTCAACATCTTGGCTATTGTGAATGGAGCTGCAGTGAACATGGGAGGGAGAATATCTATTTGAGATCCCAATTTTAATTTTTTTGGGTAAATACCCCAAAGTAGGATTGGTGGATCATATGGTAATTCTATTTTTATTTATTTATTTATTTATTTTTGAGACAGAGTCTCGCACTCTCGCCCAGGCTGGAGTGCAGTGGCATGATCTCGGCTCACTGCAACCTCCACCTCCCAGGTTCTAGAGATTCTCCTGCCTCAGCCTCCTGAGTAGAAGGCGCCCGCCACCAAGCCCAGCTAATTTTTTGGATTTTTAGTAGAGATGGGGTTTCACCATGTTAGCCAGGCTGGTCTCAAACTCCTGACCTCGTGATTTGCCCACCTCGGCCTCCCAAAGCACTGGGATTACAGGTGTGAGCCTCCGTGCCCAGCCCCTATTTTTAATTTTTTGGGCAACTTCCATACTGTTTTCCATAGCGACTGCACCATTTTACATCCCCACCAATAGTGCACAAGGCTTCCAATTTCTCCGCATTCTCTCCAACACTTTTGTTTTTTTAAATAATGGTCATGCTAATGAATGTAAGGTGATATGCCCATCTGTAAATGAAAAAGCTATTGAAAAAATTAAATGTGATATAGACCTAAAATAATTATTATTGTGCTTGTCAAGGAAAAAGCATCCAGTAAGTTGTCACCATTTTCATTCTCAGATAGATTAGGCAGAGATGAGAGGCCAGATGACATGAGGGAAGGCAGATGGTGTACTTGCAAGGGAGACACCTAGGAGGACATTTTTCTGTGTGGGAGAGCAAGCCTGGGGCATTCTGAGGATGCCAGGCACCAAGTTAAGGATAGTGTCATGGTGGCAGGATTGGGAAGGGGGAGATGATGTAGATGATACTGGTTAATAGGTCTGGAAGGAGAAATGGAAGTTTACAAATTGTTAAAGATAAATTTTAATATTAGATACCCATGAAACATCCAGCTGGAGATTTGGGGCAGTAGAATATCTGAAATCAGAGCAAGGAATGTCTATCACATGAAGAACTGAAATAGATATCAAAGCTTTGAATTTGGCTTTGACAGCATCATTGTCATTGTCATTATTACCATAATCATGAATACTGGTCATATGGACTGATAATTTAGGTGTGTAATTATGCCATCTACATATATTATCTAATTTAGTCATCTAACAATCCTATAATACAGAATTTTGAAGATGAATGAAATGAAAGTTCAAAATTTTAGATATTTTACTCAGATAGTCATACTATTAACAATAATTCTATATGTCAAGATCTCATAAAACAGTTAAAATAAGAATAAATGTGTATAACTTTTCAATTGAAGTCAATCTTTGAGGAAATTGGATATCATCCATTGATCCAGATTTCCCAGAAGGCTTGAGATTCCATTATCTTTGTTCTAAAAGGATTTCTAATGTTATTCTCTGAACCCATGGACCAATTTGGACACCCAGCAGGTCTCAGAAACAAGCTTTCTATAAAACCAGTTAAAAATTAGAGACAGTTCTTTCCAAGTTGCCCATTTCCTGCTGCTTACCAAATCATGCAATTCCTTATCCTTTATAAAAATGCTTCATGTTGAGAAGAGTTCTTACCTTTGGAAATTTTGATATGAGAATTATGTTTCTTTACTAAAAATGCTGAAAAATGTTTATGAGATAAAAATCCACATGAGGCTCTAGTGCATATTAGGATAGGCAATATTTTCATTGCTACCTCATAGTGTTATCAATATAAACAGAAAACTCTCAAATAAACTTGTATCTCAGAATAGACAAGATGAATTAAACCTCCTCCTCTCCCCTAAAAAGGAGAGGTAAGGGAGGTCCAATACAGAAAGGGAGAGGGAGGCAGGTAAAGAGGGTGAAGGGGAAATGGGGCAGAGAGGAGATAGAGGATGGATGGATGGATGGATGGATGGATAGATACGCAATTTATTTATAATACATATGTATATGTTTAAAAATTTAAAATAAGTCCCAAATTGGATTCATTCTTGATCAAAATTATATTTCACTTAGGATTTGTCAGTTTTAACTACTGGATAATGAGAAAAATTACTGAGAATATGATATTATAAAATGTTATTGGCACCAGCACTTTGAGAGAATAAAGCTTTAGATTAACCATTATACTTGTTTAAAGTTAAGAAATGAGACTGGGAAATGTTTACATATCAATTACCATAACAATTAAATAAAATTTATATTTACTTGCTATTTTATCATCATAATGTTTAGTTTTAAAATCTGTTTACCAAAAAAAGACAAATTTCCCATAATATTAAATGGTATGATAGAAATATTTCTATAGAATAATGATCTGTGATGCTAAGATTTATAAAGGCTTGTTTTAGAAAACACACTTGTTAAGCACTTCCTTTTTGTAAAAAACTGTTTTGGTCCTGTGAAAGGAAAATAAAAACATGAGATCTCAATGCACTATGCCAAAAGAATAAAATTAAGCTCAAAGCTGAGCCATGCAAGAAAGTGCCTTTCTTTTTGTTTCTAAGCAGATAGCTAGGTATAAAAGGCTAAATATCTCCACAGGTAGCTACTCTGTTTACATTATCTAATGTAAAGTGTTGATTTACTGAGCATCAGTTGAATATATAATTGACTAATCTCCTACCTGCTCCTTTTCTCTTGCAACATGAGGGATTACCATACACTCCCTCTTTCCCCTCCCGCTTACTTTTTCCCTTTAAATACTTATACTCAAAATCATCTTTGAAGAAAGGTACAGACCTCTCTCCCAGGTGCATGTTTAACTTTGACAAAATAAAATTCTAAGTTGATTGAGACCTGTCTCAGATACTTTTTGGTTTACAAATTGGTGACCAACAGAAATGATGGTGACCCTGACCTTTGACAAATCTCTGATCAGTGATCTTATCTATACCAGGTTGAGCTATATTTATTGCCTAAACCAATAGGACAATTTGCTGAGGCCTGGGAACTCCCTTCTCCAGTGAATCCCTGATCACGCAAAATTTGGTTAAGATCTAAGGTTTATTTTGCTGTACAGTTCCTTTTCTGAAGTTTTACTCGCTTCCGACGAGGAAGGCGTGTGTTCCTGCTTTCATGACGATAGAGAGCAGACAACTTCTTTCTGGAGTTTCAGCTTGCTTCCAACAGTGAAGGCGAGTTTGAGGGTTTTTTTCTTCTCCTTCTAAAATGGTAGAGAGCACTCCATTCCTAGGTAAATAACTGAATTGGAGTTTTGTCTTGGAAATTCTCCTTAAAGACTAAAAGTTAAGACTAACAACCAGCTGGCTTTAATTTCTCCTTACGATTAGAGAGCTCAGTAATCATATAAATTGTGCAACTGGTTCTTTTGCTGAACTGTTTTTGGTTTGTTTCTTCTGTTGTTGTTGTTTTTGTTATTTCGGTCTTTTTCCCCTTTGGTTTGACCAACGCTACCTGATTTGGCAAAATCTGAAGGAAAATTCTAAATTATGGGAAACAAGACCTCTGGATTGGCTAAATTCCTGAAGCTGAAAGAAAAGGAAAAAGAAAAACAAAAAGGCCAACAAAAGCAAAAAAGGAATAATTTTTGACCCCCCGAGGGGCTTTATTTACCTAACAAGTCTACCTTTTGCTAGCCAAGCCAAACTGAAAAGGCAATGGCAGCCATCTAACCCATGCTGTAATTCAGTGGCTACAATTCTGCCCTTTTTTCACCATGACAGCCTGAGTTTGTTTCCTAATCCAGTCATTTTCCGGTTTGATATTTGTGTTACTTTTGAAATATCAGCAGTTTGTCTCAACTAAAATATGTTAATAAGAAATTTTAAAGGATTTTTTAAGAGTCCCAGTGGTTAAAAGTCGGCTCAGTTTAAAGCAAATACCCAAGATGTATATATATTTAAAAGACCTTTGTCCCCTTTTTTCCCTCCTAGGATCTTGTTTTTTTGAGAAAAAGTTTTTTTTCCCTCTTTCTTCTCAGTTGTCTGAAATCTGTTTTTTTTCCATTTGCTTCTGACTGTCTCTCCCTCCTCCTGCCACACTCCACTACATAAAGGACCTAACATAATTTCTAACAGCCTGGGATTCCTTAAAGAAATCAGAGAAGCCATCAGACTCCTTTTTGGGAGAAACCTCTGTTTTTCCTTATGGACTCCCCAAGAGTATAAACAAACAAATTCCTCTCAGATCTGAAACCACTTGCTTTTGTATTGTGTTACCTGTTTGTTTTTTTTTTTTTTGACTGAAATAGTTATTGCTAGGGTGGCTACTCTTGCATGTTTAAGATGATAAACGATACGGTTTAAACACATAGAGAAATGTTGATTAAGAATCAAACTCTAGAATATTTGAAGAGATTTATTCTGAGCCAAACATGAATGACCAATTGCCTGTGAAACATCCTCAGGAGGTCCTGAGAACATGTGCCCATGGTAGTCAGGCTGCAGCTTGGTTTTATACATTTTAGGGAGATACAAGACACCAATCAATACATATAAGATGTACATTGATTCAGTCTGGAAAGTTGGAACAACTCGAAATGGGGGCTTCCAGGTCATAGGTGGATTCAGTGATTTTCTTATTGGCAATTGATTGACACAATTTACCTAAAGACCTAGGACCAACACAAGGAAATGTCTGTGTTAAGATAAGGGGTTGTGGAGACCAAGGCTCTTATAAGCAAATGAAGCCCCCAGGTAGCAGACTTCAGAGAGAGTATATTATACATATTTCTTATCAGACTTATAAAGTGCCAGACTCTTAATTAATTCTCTCCTGGATCAGGAAAAAGACCTGGAAATGGAAAGGAATTCTCTACAGAATGTAGATTTTCTCTGTAAGGGACAGCTTTGCCAAGGCCATTTCAAAATATGCCAAAGAAATATATTTTGGGGTAAAATAGTTTAATTTATTTCAGGGTCTGCTATCTGTCACATTGGTATCTTATTGCTACAAAGATTCTGTTTTGTCAGTCTTAAGGTTTCTGTTTTAACATTAATGCTGGTCAGCTGTACCTGAATTCCAAAACGAGGAAGGTAATAAGGAACCATATCCAACCACCCATTCCCATCATGACCGAACTAGTGTTTACTTTATAATGTGCTTAGCTGAGAGGAGTCCATTTAGTTGTTTGGGGAGGCTTAGAATTTTCTTTTGTTTGTTTTACAGAAATGTCTTTGTAACAAAGTGCACTGTAAAAGCATTTCATGACCTAGTTTCATGATGTCTCTCTTTTTGGAGACCCAGGATTCAGTGTGGGCTCTACCTAGAGCTCAGAGGTGCAGTTAAAAGATAAAGACTAAATTTTAAACTACCCATCTAAATAAAATTGGTTTCCTTATAAAATCTTATGGTTGATTTATATAATTTTATGTTTGACTTGGCATCCATTTTTAATTTCCGTCTAGCACAGTGAACTCTCTTCCTCTCTTTCTCTGTCTCTCTCTCTCTCCCCACTTGGAAATGTAAATTTTACTCTCTGATTTTCACCTGTGTTGTTCCTTTAGTATGCAAATTTAGGGCTAACTGGCTGACAAGTTGCCCTGGGTAATGAAACAGGTTATCAAGAAATTGGAAGTCAAAAATAGGAAGAAAAAGAGGTTTTACGAATTTATAAGATCTACTCTGCCTGCATGTCTAATATGTCTATGTATTTATATGTTGTGTGTATAATGTTTCACTTCAAAATACATATAAAAGAGTTTCATTAGAAAAATAAACATTTAAACCCAAATGCTTTTTCAAGTTCAAGTGACTCAAATAAATGCTTAATAAGTAAGCTGGTTTTAAAATTATTGGTAAAATAAAATTAGAAATGTCTTCAGTATCATCAACATACATTATTGTTTAGATTTATTGGTCAAGCAGCTCAATACTTATTTCTGCCAGATATTATAAAGTGTCAAAATTTGGCATGAGGATTATAAAGCTTACAGCCCAAAAGAGAATTAATTTGTGTATTTTTTTTTTTAGAAATAAGGCATTTAATAGTTTGTTTTAATGAAAACACCTAAATCCTGAATTATTGGCCAAAAAGCCCAATATTTATTTAACCTTAATATTATTACTTCAATAAAAACCTGAAATTCACAGGTTGTAAAATTGGTTAAGAGGAAAATAATGTTAAATGATGACTACCACAGTTGTCTTAAATAATCTATTAAAAATAAATTAATTGGGTAAATTTAATGAAATAAATGCATATAAATTAACTTGTCATATAATTTAGAATCTAAAGTTATGTTGAATTAATTAATAGATATTTATTAAATGTCTGGGTCATTTCCAGTTTTTTAAAAAAAATTGTAGGAAAATAGTTTTCTAAAAAAAAAATTTTATTTAAAGCAAAATAGTTTTTGTCTAACTCAAAGGTTATTTCTGAAACAGTAAATATGAGAGATGTAAAGAAAGTTATAGATATATAAAGGTATTTTTTGGTAAGAAAGAGTCAAAGGAAAATAATTTAATATGAGAAAGAGTCTTACATGGTAAATTTTCGGTCCTAAAAAATAATGACCAGGTATTTAAGAAAGAGGGATATTTAGGATAAAACAGGAAGTTCAAGCATGCTGTAAATGATTTGTGTAAGTTGTAAAAGGTTTATAAAAAGAGAATTCATGATTAACAAAACTTTATATGATCAAGTTGGCTATAATTACAAGGAAATAATAATACTCTTTTTAGAGACTGGGCTTTGATATGAAAAAACACTGATACACTAAAATCTTGGTTAGAACAACAAAATTTTTTTAAGTATTGATTTATTCTTAATATAATTACAAGATATTTTAATTTTTTTACTGCCAAATTAAACTTTTATTGCATCTTACTATTTTTAACTTTCTCTCTTCTTTGAGAAGGCCTTAGATAACTCTCCCCTTCAACTTTCTCATTAGCTCCTGTAATTGTTTTCCCTTCAGTGTCTAACTGCTGTTGTGGCCTGATACTAAAATGAGTTTCTTAAATGTATAAAGGACATGTTTTCATCCAATATAACATTGTGTGCTCTTGGCTTTTCTTAATATGTCTAAATTGTTCTATAAATCTGAACACTTTCACTTATAACCCAGGACACACTCTTCCTATGTCTAACTAATTCAACCACCATTTTCATTAGTTTGACTTACAGGTTTTCTAAATGGAGTCCACATAGGGAAAATCATTCACACCATGGAAGGTCTTTTTTTTTTTCCTTTTGGTAACTGGCCTAACAGATTTTACGTTTTATTTATTGAAATAATCCCTATGTCATTGTTACTAACATCTTGATTTGCTTAGGAGGAACTGAAATTTGGCTGGGCACAGTGCCTCATGCCTAAAATCCCAGCACTTTTGGAGGTCAAGACAGGTTGATCACTTCAACCCAGGAGTTTGAGACCACCCTAGGAAACATGGTGAGATGCCCGTCTTTAGAAAAAATACAAAAATTGATTTGATGGGTGGCATGTGACTGTCATGCCAGCTACTCGGGAAGCTGTGGTGAGAGGATTGCTTGATCCAAGAAGGTTGGAAGCTGCAGTGGACCAAGATTGCACCACTGCACGCCAGCCAGAGCAACAGAGTGAGACTCTGTCTAAAAAAAAAAAGAAAAGAAAAGTTGAGTACATTCATGTAACTTTTTATGTATTTCTTTCAAAGTCTTTGTGCTATTAAGTTACAGGGCTTTGATTCCTGGGTCTATAAAGAACAGTAAATACTGCTAAATCTTAAACACTGACCACAGTTAAAGCCCCATTTTCAGACCCAGGAGAAGATGGCAAACAAAATAAACAAGTTCCTGAGACACAGGGTCAGAAATTAAAACTATTCAACCACTCTAAGCCCAGGAACTACCATGAAGAGGTGGGCATGTGAGATTGTAAGTGCTGAATTTGAGAGAGAAAATTAATTCAGAGTTTTTCTCTAAAGAAAACATTAATATCAAAGGCACATTGATGCAACCCCAGCATCTTGGCCTCTGTGTCAGATTAACAAGGTTTCCCTGGAGCATTAACCTACTTTTTAAGAAAAAAATAAAAGGTTATAAAAAAGGCTTATCAAAACTGTCTAATGGTCAAGATGATTAAAATTTAATAGATTTGTTATAAACAAAGATTTGAGAGACAGATTTAATTGGTCTCCTGCTCTCTTTATTAAGACTTGATGTTTGAGAGATTAAGTCTCCTCTCTCATAGAATAAATTTTTTTCCTTTTTTAAAGAAATCGTATCACTTTGGCTAAATTAATTGCTTATTTTACAATGCCCTGTGGTTCTATTTTGTGATATCAAGTAACTTTTGATATTTGACACTTTTAAAAATCGTATTCAAAATTTTTGATCTCATTTTTTTTTTATATTAAGTCTCCAGAAGTTCAGAGGACACATATTCGGCTTATTTGCTATAATAAAATCATGCAGGAAGGATTGCAAAATATGAAATGGTGTTTAACCTTCTTTGGATTATAACATTTATATAAACGTGTGACTAGTATATGATCCAAAATTATATGAGAGTTCTGTGATTCTGATATGTATTTGTATATGTCATCAGTAATAATTATGATATTATGTAAAATTGTTGTATGTCATAGAAGTAACCAAATTTCCTTGTGAACTGTGTCTTCTTTCGTGGCTTTTCTAAGACTTTTGTCATCCATAATTGTTGTTTAACTTTGATACTTTTTTTTTTTTTGAGATGGAGTCTTACTCTGTCGCTCAGGCTGGAGTGCAGTGGCACAATCTTGGCTCACTGCAACCTCTGCCACCCGGGTTCAAGTGATTCTCCTGCCTCAGCCTCCTGAGTTGCTGGGATTATAGGTGCCTGCCACCACACCTGGCTAATTTTTGTAGTTTTAGTAGAGACGAGGTTTCACCATCTTGGCCAAGCTGCTCTTGAACTCCTGACCTCATGATCCACTCACCTCGGCCTCCCAAAGTGCTGGGATTACAGGCATGAGCCACCACGCCAGACCAACTTTGATACTTTTATAGGGCAGTTTATAATCAGCTATGGAACTCTGAGGCATACTTGTAAATACAAGTTTCTGATAACTTTAGAGTAAAATTATACCATTGGAATAGAGAGAAAAACTTCCAGGACTTTCATGGACAGCCGAAGTATTCATAAGGATTATTAATTAAATATCAAGCAGAACAGGAGTTAATTGCTTGAACTGAACTAATAGAAGGTTGAAATAATGTTTTATGACTTTTTACTTAAAACATTTGATGATTCTCTTTGTTTTATTTTTCAGACACCCAAAAAACTTTATGTTCTTTTAAGCTATTTATATCGCTTAACAATTTAGTAAAGTATATTCTTAGGAGCAAAATTTAAAACATAATTCCTTTCTCTCAACCTAATTTCTCCAAAATTTGGAAGCTATTTTGTGAGTATTATTAATTTATGACAATATAGTGATTTGCAAAAGTTCAGTAAGAATCTGTTTTCTTTTATAACAGAGCATAGCTGGAGACATTGGTTATTTTACCAAGGCTTTGACTGGAATAACATATTTTCACATGGCCTTGAGAAAATGGGGCTGACCTATAGAGCTGATGAAAGCTCCTTGGAAACCCTGGCCCCATACCTTGTCCTTTACAGGGTTCTGACCTGTGATAAGTAAAGAATGTCACTTTCTGACACACCCAGGAACCCCAGGTTTTCTTGAGACCTTAAAAAGAGAGAAATTAACCCAATTCACACAGAAAGGCACAGAGAAATTCACTTCAGGCACAGAGAAATCCTGGTCTGGGCTTGAGACTTTTAAAAAGGTGTAGTCTTAGACACCTTATGAAACATGTTCCAGTAAAGCCAATTAAGAAAAAAACAGTGAGCTTGTATGACAAATGATTATTCTTGCTGCACTTTATGCAAAGAATCAAGCCAAGAATGATAGTACTAAAACTTATTTTACAAATAAATTGATCCTTCTATGATTTTGTCTTTAATAAAAATGGGCAATTGGAGAGAGATAAGTCAGATTTCAAAATAAACTATAGTATAGCTGTTATTAGATTCCAGCTTTGTCTAATTCTTTTCAATTATTATTATTTTCTACAATTAGATTCTAGCCTTGCCTAATTCTTTTCAATTTTTACTATTGTCCACCATTTGGACTGAATTCAGTCCAAAATAATGTTTTCAATTTTTTTCCTTTTTTTCTTTTCCTTTTCTCCCCACTTTTCCTGATTTGAAAACATGAAAAATTAAGTTCTGCTATTCTTAAAACCCTGTGAACTGAAGCTAACAACTTAAACTTCAGAAGACAATAACAGCATCCTATTTATATACACAAACCACTTTCATACCTACCTACTGATGTGTAGACTTCAGGGTAATATGGCCTATTTCGGTTTTCCAGGCTTCTTCTTCCCTTTTTTTTTTTGTTTGTGTGTTGTTTTATTTCTCTCTCGTTGCCACTATATTTTCCTCATGGGACGTGCGACTCCACAACCTGCTAAAAATGAGCTTTCCTAACAATGTGGGACCTATCTGTCTAGGAATAAACCATCCCAACCCTGAGTCATCAGACAAAACCTGAGACCAGAGACTCAATTTCTTCTAAAATGCTTTCTCTGAAAGATTTTTTTAAATTGGGGGAGAAATGTGAAAGGAAAATAAAATCTCAAGACCCCAATTATCTATGCCCAAAGAATAAAATTAAGCTGAAAGCTGAGTCATGCAAGAAACTGCCTTTCATTTTGTTCCTAAGCAGAGAGCTAGGTATAAAAGGTTAAATATCTCCACAGGCAGCTACTGTGTGCTCACTTTATCTTATGTAAAGTGCTGATTTACTCAGCTCCCGATGAATAGATAATTGACTATTCCCCTACCTGCTCGTTTTCTCCTGCAACATGCGGATTGCCATACCCTCCATTTTTCCCCTCCAGCTCACATTTCCCCTTTAAATATTTAAGCCCTCAAAAACATCTTTGGAGAAAGGCACAGACCTCTCTCCCAGGTACATCCTTAACCTTAGCAAAATAAACTTCAAAATTGATTTGAGACCTATCTCAGACACTTTCTCATTTACATTTCCTTTTTGTAAACCATGTTTATTGTAGGAGATTTATTTTTCCTCACCAAACTGTTCTAAGTAACCCACTGATTTTGATCTCACACATCTAATACACACAGTTAGTTAAAAGCACACAGAGATTCACCTATTACTGGAGGATTGAAAAATTTGCTAAGAAGAAGAAAATTTTCTTTATAGCATTTCCATAAGGTCTATAAATTAACTTATTTTTAATGAGTCTACATGGTATACAAATTGGTTTATGGTCAAACAGATGAGTTTCAATTCTAGATCTTCCACACCATGTGTAACTTTGGGTAAGGTACTTATTTTTCAGAGCTTCAGTTTTACCATTTGTACAAAAATAAAATAAAAATGATAGCACAAGTAATATAAAAGATAAAAAAGTAAAACTGGACAAACCAGTTGTAGAATAACAACTAGTACATGTAAATGAAACATATCTATTGAATAAAATGAATGAGTAAACATGCTTAACATTATACTTGTCAGGCCTCTGAGCCCAAGCCAAGCCGTCACATCCCCTGTGACTTGCACGTATAAGCCCAGATAGCCTGAAGTAACTGAAGAATCACAAAAGAAGTAAATATGCCCTGACCCGCCTTAACTGATGATATTCCACCACAAAAGAAGTGAAAATGGCTGGCCCTTGCCTTAAGTGATGACATTACCTTGTGAAAGTCCTTTTCCTGGCTCATCCTGGCTCAAAAAGCTCCCCCACTGAGCAACTTGCGACCCCCACTCCTGCCTGCCAGAGAACAAACCCCCTTTGACTGTAATTTTCCTTTACCTACTCAAATCTTATAAAACGGCCCCACCCCTATCTCCCTTTGCCAACTCTCTTTTCGGACTCAGCCTGCCTGCACCCAGGTGAAATAAACAGCCATGTTGCTCACACAAAGCCTGTTTGGTGGTCTCTTCACATGGATGCACAAGAAAATTCTCAGCTCATAAAGTGTCACAATATATGTTTATATTTTTTCCTCTAAGAATTACTTTATTTCCATTTTACGGCTATAATAGATATTTTTTATTGACAACTTTTGAATTGTTTAGGACAGACAAGCAAACAGCTAATTTTCAAAAGTCCATGGTCATCACCTTTTTCATGTTCAACTCAAACCCACCTTCTCTGAGAATCTCTCACACTCAACTGTCTTCTCTCACCAATTACATTTATCTTCTAACACAATGATTTGCTTTTGTTGACTTTGCCATTGTTTCCAAGCCATTTTAAGTGTCTCTCTTTTTCTCTTCTGGACCAGATTCCTTCTTCAAAGACAGGAATGTGTAACATCTACCAAAGTGCTATGTGTATGCACACACGGCAGGTGGGCAGAAACAAAATTCATGTGACCTAACCTAGGGGACAGTCACAATTTCATCAGCGCCAGTTGTGTAGAGACTGTGTGCAATATAACTGCCTTCAACAGCATTGAATAAACAGTTGCAGAATAAAGATGTCACTCTTTCTGTGCTATGATGTAAACTAAGAAATAACTTTAATACCTGTTTTATCTACAACATCAAATCATTATAATTTTAGAAAAAAAAACTGATCATATCATATTGAAAAAAGAAAACCCAAGACCAAATATCCTGTCATACTGAAATTAATCAAACCAATTGTTCATAATAACTATGACGAATTATTAGATATTTAATACGTGGCCAACATGGTACTGAGTGTTTCCAAATGTAATGTCATTGAATGTTTCTCATCAAAACCTAAAGAATTAAATTACTCTTACTCTCATTTTACAAATGAGGCAAAAATATATAGATAGATTAAATACACATTCAAATTCACCTCTACTAGTAGGCAGAGTTGAGATAGCAATGGTGTTTCTAACTCATAGCCTGTTTTGCCTTTTTCATTGTGCTTTGCTGCCTTTCAAAGGTCGCAAGCCTTTATTTATTTAGAAAAATACAGAAAGTTTATAGGTAACCAGCTGCACAGAGAGTGCAATAAAATGAAAGGAAGAATCTAGAAGGATCTGTCGACTTTCTGATTCATCTCT
Organism: Hylobates moloch; assembly: GCF_009828535.3. Taxonomy (NCBI): domain Eukaryota; kingdom Metazoa; phylum Chordata; class Mammalia; order Primates; family Hylobatidae; genus Hylobates; species Hylobates moloch. Next base: position 146,255,785 of record NW_026652278.1, on the reverse strand, counting down.
AAAAACACAGGCCTCTAGTAAAAGCTAACAGAAGCTCAAGGTAAAAATCAAATCCTTGTTTGTTAGACCCTGAAGATCTAAAAGTGATGACTGCTCTGCTTCTACTAGCTTTCTCTCAATTCCTGAAAGATCAGAGACTTCGATTTTCCTAATTTCATTATAATAACATATTCACACAATTCCCCATATGCAAGATTAATCAGTCTGACTCTCTAAAAGGAGCCGATGTCTACAACAATTTATTGGGTTTAACAAGGAGTCCTATATGGGGCTTTGTAGTGTGTGTCATGTAGAGGAGAGGAGGGCAGACAGACTCATCTGGCATATCAGAAATTCTGTTGCAGCTAAGCAGCCTAACTGAAACAGTATGCTTCCCTTATGCTTCTTGTCAGGTCAAACCTGTTTCAGTGTGGTGATTGTGCTTTCTACAACCAGTCAATCCACAAGTGTAGTTTAAGACAATTGCATTTCAGTGTCATGGAGATGCAGCTGTGTTATGGCTCCAAGATGTATAGTTTGGTGCTTGAGATTCATTTTGTTCATTCTCTAGCAGAAGGTGGGAGACCGAGTCTTCTCATGTCCTACTTTTCTTGAAAAAGGAATGACAGTCAAGAAAAACATTATTTCAAGTCAATAACTAAACTTAATACAAATGAATGCAATCTTTTCCTAAAGTTTTTAAAATAATGCTTTATACAGACACCTTACTTGCAAATATCAAGCCCAAAATCTCCACTTCCAAATCAAGTGGAGAACACCAGGCTGTGAAAACTCTCAATTTCCTTTGATATTGAAGGTTCACTTCCTTGATGTGGCTGCTAGATGTTCGTTCCCTTTTCTCACACTGCTCCAAAAGTTGTACCTCATTTCAGGATAATGGCATCTTCCTGCAGAACAGCACTATTCTTCAGGCTGAAGCCTGTGATTTTACAAGGAGTTCCGCAGCCTTCCCATCTGACCTTCTGATTAGGACCTACAGTCTCACTGTATCTCCCTAAACTCCAAAACGCCCACCGCAAGTATTCTGCAACTCCTTATGACTCTTTGTAGTAGCACACGTGGCTTCATTTCTCATGCTGTGTTCATGTTTATTCCCCTGGTTTGCCAGCTTCCAAATATTCCACTATTTTTGTATATTTTCCAATATTTAGAGTTAGGGTGAGGGTTATAGAAGGAAATAATATTGTAGACTCTGTAACAATTCGCCAACCTAACTGATCTTTTTTCATTTTCTTCTCTCCCCACTCTGTGCCTGGATTCTGTTCTTCTGAGACCTCCACTCCTGACACAGTGCCGGCTATTCACAGGTGGCCCACTGGCAACTGTGCTCCAGCACCTGCTTCACTCTGCTTCCTCCACCATCTTTCCATACTTACGCTTATGTTAATTGTACTTTCGAGGTATCCCCGTATTCATTTTGACCCAGAGGTGCGAAGAACATTAGCATTTGTGTCTCTCTCCTTTTTTGCCTTCCAGTATCATCAACTTCTTATTGATAAAATGAACTTCTTATTGATAAAATTTCCAAGAAGAAATCCTACTAATACAGAACATTTTATAGAATGATTGAGGCAGAATATATCATTTCCAAGACAGTAGTCTCCAAGTGGTGAGTTTGTCATGACCCCTGGCTGGATGCTTGTTAGATGCAGATCATGTGGGTCTTCTCCACCCAGCTCCCAGAATATTGGTGGGATAAGGACATGAAAAGGATATGCAAGGATATAGGCCAAGAATGACATTATGGAAGGTAGCTAGGTTCGCATTCTATTTAAAGTACTCTGCCCCAAAAGACTGTCCTCTAGAGTGAAGAAAGCCATGCAGTGAAAGTCGAGGTAGGCTGCACCACTAGAGCAGGGGCTAAAGAGAGAGCAGCTCCCAAATCGGCAACTAGTGCAGTTTTGGAAGACTCTCGTGGGTTTGCCAAGGGATCTACATCATTGTCTGATGAGAGAATGGCTCAGTGTCGAGCATGAAAATGCATTTGATATCTTTTTAAAAACCTGCAAATATCTCTAGCTAAATAAAAGACATTCTTGTCCCTTTCTACTTTCCTCTCTTCCTCCCATGGATGATAAAAATTGAGGATGAAGAACCTGGGAGAATTCTTTAAAAGCAGACCCTTTCCCCCTTATGCTACCCCAGAGTGCTAAGCTGGTGGTGGGTGCAGGGGTGGGAGAGAAGATTTAAATCAGATGATAAATGAAAGATTGTACGTCTTAAATTTTTTTTTATTGACTGCCTTCAAATAGGCTGCTATTCCTCTTCACTTAGTTAAAATTGACCAGAGATTATTCCAATAGTTTAAATTGTAATTTAAATCAGATGAAATTCAATATCCATCAGATTTGTAATACCTGAACATGAGATCTGTGTGAATAACACTGTGTGAATCTTATGCAAGATTACCTTTCAGAGATGAGAAAAACAACAGCATTAGTTTGAAGGGCACTGGTGATAACAGAAATAAAACTATTTGCTCATTATCTAACACTAAGTGTAGCCAACCCAATAAACAAGTTATATCTGTAAAGTACCTGGCACACAGTAGGAATTCAAAACATGCTAGTTCCTTCCCTTCCCCATTTCTTCTTATTACTAATTACTTGCTACCCTTCACAAGTCCCCAGGACACTAAAGTGTCCTTCACTGTGACATTTCACAGGGAGTCACCATGAGCTCTAAAGGAGATCCAGGCTTCAAATATTTCTCCATTCACACACTTTCCAGCTCTCTGAGATCCTTATGTTCACTCTTAATGGGAAAACTCAATTGCAGGGAAATAACACCAAGAATGAATATAAAGAAAAGATAATTGAATTTTACATTGGCCATATTCTCACCCTCACATGATTAGGTTGATCATGTTTTAACACTGCTCGGATAGTACAAGTTTTCAATGGAACATAGAAAAAAATTATTTTTGCCAGTTATATCAAATTGAGGCTTTGATTCCTATAGATTTTCTATTACAGGTACTTCTGCTAGCATTTATATATGTGTCAGTTCACAGAAGTACCTATAATAGAAAATCTAAACAACTTAAACTATTGTAATAATCTCTGGTCAATTTTAACTAAGTAAAGAGAAATAGCAGCCTATTTGAAGGCAATCAATAAAACATTTTTAAAGACATGCAATCTTATTAACCTACAAAGTCAGCAGAATTTATCTGAAATGTATTCCTTAAAGGAAGTGCTTTGTGGAGTACATGAGATTCCCATTAGTATTTTATGTAAATAGGTACAATTTTGTTTGGAAAATTTATTCTCTCACAAAATGTAAATATTCTACTTGATGCCTTATTATTTTGTTTAGCAGATCGTTGTCCTTAATTAATTTATATCAACCTTCAGGCTGGCCTTTATTCACATTTTCCCAAATTATAAATCTGTAAATTGAATGTACAATCACAAAATGAATGCTGTTATGTTTCTGTTATAATTTCCACAAACATCACAAGACACTGGATTAATTGAAGGAGTCTGATAGAGGCAGAGCTGGCTAGGAGACGGGAGAAACCTATAGCACAAATGGATGGATGGCAGGGCCTGGGAACCGGGCCTGAAGCTCTGACACTGTTGTTGTAGTGGGCTTGGTGATAGAAAGAAGACCAGAGGCTAGGCAGGTACTCAGCAGGGGCCATGAGGACATGGCATCGTGCCTTCCCAAGTGGGAAGAGCGGAGCCCCATGGGCTGATGTGGAACCCACTGACAGGAGGTCTGGCTGTGAGAAGCAGGGCACCTGGAAATTGGGACTGGACTTCAAAGGGGCCTGACAATGGCAAAGCAGGTTTCCAGCACAGAGGTTCAGTCCTGAAAATGTTATCAGAACTAACACACAATGTAAAGACCAGATTTGCTCCAACTGTGTTTAGTCCCCCAGATCACAACACTAGATAAATCCCTTCCACCTAAAACCAAAAATGCTTCTAGCATTTAGGGCTGCCTTGAACCTGCAGGTGGGCTCAAGTAGACTTTGTTGTTAAGAAAACAGAGAGCAGGAACTTCCATGAATTTTTATGCATGCTTTTAGATTTACGATAGATTCTTGAAAGAACTATTCATCATTCTGACTCAATTTTTCCAGCTTCAAGAGAAGATTATTTTTGTGTACATTCCTTATGGGAAAGTTGAGATAATTTAATGTGATTATGGCCCAAGAGTGCTTTGCATTTATTTTCTAGATTAGAAAGTCTCAAAGGCAAAACTTGGTTTAGACAAGGCTTAATTGGAAGCAGTTTATGTGTATAATTATGCTACTGTGAAATGTGCCGTCCCTAGAAAGTGTCACATTAAGCTTTACTGAATCTATTCTTATCATCACTAGAGCCTCCTAAATTGTATATTATACATACATAAACACACAGAGACACACTACATGAAATTGCACTCGCAGTCTTTCTCTCTTTGTATATAAATATGTATGCATGTTTAAATAGATTATATATACATAAATATACTGCACAAGCTTACTCTTTATGCAATATGGAGAAAAGCAACAAGTTTCAGAAGTTAAATAAACACAGCGTTTACTTTGCCCAAAGCCCAGTTGAATCACTTCTTAGACTTTTAGAAAAGAGGCTAGAATTCAACAGCAAGTTTTCTACACAGTTTATTAAGGTAGAAGATAAAATACTTTCTCCAATCAGAAAGAAAAATTGAGAGTGAAAAAATATAAACACTGACAAGAGCTGCCTGGAATCCTTAATGGAGTGTAAGAAACAAAAGTATTTCCAGAGCATGGAAAATGGAAGCAGACTCACTTCATTGAAATCCCCCCTCCTTTCCTACACACCTTGTCGTGAAACCACTCTTTTTCTCTCCTAGTTTAGTTTTGCATTTCCTCATGCTCCAGAGAAATTTGATGGAACTCTAGTTCTTATACATTTCTTACGTGCTCAATTATGCTTTGACTTCTTTTGCATTTATTCTCTCTTTGGTTTTATCCAGTCTTATTTGCCAGTTTTCCATCTCTCAATTTTATTGTTTTTAACCTGTTGTATAATAGAATGCCATTTTATTATTCTTTTTCCATCTATCTCCAGATTTGACACTGCACATACTTGAAACACATAATAAGGATTTATTTTAACCTCAGATATTAAATGAAGTCTTTCTCTCCTTATTCCTCTCCATTTCCCTTACTCTCTTCTCTTGCTCTCCTCTCTCCCTTTCCCTCCCTGTCATTTTCGTCAATTAGGAAAGATGTTGTGGCCGGGCGCAGTGGCTCACTCCTGTCATCCCAGCATTTTGGGAGACCAAGGTGGGCAGATCACGAGGTCAGGAGATCAAGACCATCCTGGCCAAAATGGTGAAACTCCGTCTCCACTAAAAATACAAAAATTAGCCGGGCATGGTGGCAGACGCCTGTAGTCCCAGCTACTCGGAAGGCTGAGGCAGGAGAATTGCCTGAACCCAGGAGGCGGAGGCTGCAGTGAGCCGAGATCTCGCCACTGCACTCCAGCCTGGGCGACAGAGCAAGACTCCAACTCAAAAAAAAAAAAAGTATTAGCTACACTTTCTCTTGGACCATCATTTTATCACAGAATCAATTTGGCCATTTACTTTCTTTTGGGCAGGCTTTTCCTTCCACCAGACATTTTTAAGTCCTCTTTAACAACTTCTTAAACTCTCTGGAGTTTAGTTTTTATTTTCCAGACATTCGTCTTAGAGTCAACTGACATAAAGCTAAGAGATTACTTCAGTGGAGATCTACATTTTTTTAGTTGGTTTCTCAGAGTAAGACCAATAATCTAAGGTCCTTAAACCCTGATTAAGCCTCTGATTTCCCTTATTTTAGCCCTAGATTCTTCTCTTTCTCACCCTTCATACCTTGGATGCATCTAATACACTCATTCCTTCTCATAGTTTTAATTACCTGGGTTATTTTCAAATCAATCACCAGCCTCAAAATCATCAACAGAATTTTTAATCCTACATTCCCAATGTTCTGTTATTTTCATCTATGTTTTTCCAAACTTTCAAACATAATGTGTTCTAAACCAGTAGCTTTCAAATCTTTCTATATCTAGATTCCATTGTGTAGCCCAAGTCTTAAAGAGAAACCCAATATTTAATCAGATTAAAACTAACAAAATAGCATGTACTTATAAAGTCCTTAAATGTGATAACTAGACTGTTTGTTACATACATACATAGAGTTGTGGATGACAATTCAGCTAGATTTCTGTAACTTGTTTTGCATGTAGATTGTTTTAGTCCATGTGGCTGCTATAACAGAACGTCTGAGACTGGGTAATTTGTAAAGAGCAGAAATTTATTTCTCACAGTTCTGGATGCTGGAAAATCCAAGAACACAGTGTTAGCAGGTTGGTGGTATGATGAAGGCTGCTTCCAGCTTCCAAAATAGCCTCTTATTGCTGCATCCTCTGGAGGGGAAGAATAATTTGTCCTCAAACGGTGGAAGGAAGAAGGGCAAGAAGGGAACAACTCCCTCTAAAATTTCTCCATCAAGCCTTTTTATAAGGGCATCCAATCTATTCATTAGGATAGGAGCCTTCATGATGTAGTTACCTCTTAAAGGTCCCTTCTCTTAGGGCCATTACATTGGCAACACCTGAATTTTGGAAGGCAAATATTCAAACCATAGCATGGAATGCAGATATATAGTGTGTCTGTGTTAGCAGGCCTAAATTCACAAAATACCACTGAGGAGCAACAGTCTCTGATTAATATTGTATAAGAATTCTAGATTGGTAGATAGAGAGGAAACATGCAGCTTTATTCTTAGTCTTCACACATTAAAAATAGGTTAGTGTGGAGACTCAGGTTTAAAGCCATTGGCTGCTGTCAATGAGATAAAATTTATATATTATGCATTTAAGTGAGGGTATTATTTTATATCAACATTTATAATAATTTCTTTTTAAATTAAGTACAATGACTTTCATAAGGCCTGCAATACATCTAAGGACCTATAATAATTCCTAAAACACAGCTTTAAACCCATTCTTCTATTTCTATACTACGGTCATTATTCCTTATCAAAAACTCTTTTCTCTCTATTCTGTATTATTTTAGTAAAATGATTATTGCCTCTTAATTTCTCTTCATATATAATCATTAAATCATCTTATTCTAACTTCAATGTGCTCACATTTCATTCTGTTCTTTCTTTTTTACTGTGTTAGAGTGACCCATGATTTAGTTCAGATATTTGACCCTTCCTAATCTCATGTTGAAATTTGATTCCCAATGTTGGAGTCATGGCCTGGTAGGAGATATTTAGATCATGGGAGTGGATCCTTCATGAATGGGTTGGTGCCATCTTCCTGGTAAGAAGTGAGTTCTCACTGTATTAGTTCTCTTGAGATCTGATTGTTAAAAGGAACTTGGCCTCTCCTCTACTCTCTCTCTTTTTCTTCTCTCTTACTATATGATACCTGTTCTCCTTTCCCTTCTGCCATGATTGAAAGCCCCTTGAAGCCCTCACCAAAAGCAAATGCTGGCACCATGCTTCTTGCAGAGCAGAACCATGAGCCAAATAAACCTTTTTTCTTTATAAATTACCCAGCCTCAGATATTCCTTTATAGCAACACAAACAGGTGAATACAACCCATGTCTAAACCATTATCTCATATTTGAAGTATCAGCATAGCTTCTTATATGGCATTCCTCTTCTCTACCATCTTTTCTTCCAGTTTATGCTGCACAGTGCAATCTGACGAAAACACTACTATTCGCATGTTGATTCTTTACTCACAAAACTTCAACAGCCCTCTACTATCCAGAAAATAAATGGATAAATGGAGTAAAATACATATGTCTTCTAGAAAAACAATGCCAAACACTTCTGCTTGACTTCTCACATGGCTTGTTGCTTAAATTCTTCACTGTTGACACTCTAACAGAAGACACACACGTACACACACATAGTGCTATGTGCCTGCTAGTCACAAACTAGAAAACCAATGTCTGAAAAAGTTTCTAATGTGCCTTTGTTATATCTCCCAAATGAGTTGAATTGAAGGGAAACCACATGGAATAAAGTTAAATGAACAAAATATTTGATTACAGTAAAATTTGACATTTCTATTTACCTGAAAGTAACATAATCATAATTAAAAGCAAATAATCTGATTTAGAATTATTCTTTCTCCCTCCTTTGACTCAGCCCTGCATAAATTACAGAAGATAGGAGGAATCAAGGATTTGAAAAACTAATGCACACCTGAGAGCCCCAGACTGACTGAAAGCATCTGGGAAAGCGTGGAGAAGGACCCTGGTACAAGTGGCATTAGCACCTGGCTAAGAATGCCCCATCTCGTCTTGGAGGAAATATTTTGGAGGAGAGGTACTTAGTTTTATTCTTTCCTCCAATCATTGTTGGTCCCATCACCATAAGAATTCCCTCAAGCCTAGGTCGCTTGGTCTTGGGAAAACAAATGAATACTGAAAATAACTCAAAGGTAACACAAAAGTACTGCTGGAGCAAGGAGCTGATGTAAACAGTTATGGAAAGATGAGCTTCCCTCAGGTATTCATTCTTTGCCTCCTCTCTGTTCCAAACAGCAGGCTTTACACCAAACCAAGGAAATGACCTTTTCTAAATCTGCTTCTGTCTAAGATGACTTTAAGGGTGAATCCTTCTGTGTCTAATGGTCTATAGAGTGGCTCTGTAGTGCCTGGGGCTGTGTGCACTGGTCTCCTCTCCTGCCCTTTCCTTAAACTTATAGAGATGACAGGTACTACCAAGCCTTTAGCTTTTCCCCAATACACATTACACGTCAGAACAGGAAGACATTCTAAGAGTATATAGAATTGCAAGGCAACATGAATAGACTCAGGAGAACAATCCTTCCAACAAAGAAAGCAAAAATAACAATGAATATCCCACAATACAGTTACAAAAATAAATAATTTTAGACAAGCTTGATAAATATTCTCAAAAACAAAAAGATGAATATTAGTAGTGTGGAGTAGGGAGAAATCATAAATAGGAAATGAAAATGTTAGTTCTGCCAAGTAAAATAGCTGCAACAGTTTAGAATAAATTGTAGGATTAAAACATTTAAGAAATAAATTAGTGCACTTAGTTATATTGAAGAACTCTTCCCAAAGGTAGCATGAGAGGGAAATGAGAAGTAATACATTAAAAAGCTAAGAGATATGGATGATAGAAACAAAACTACCAACATATGAAAAATAGAGGTATTATAAAAAGATCTTATGAAGTAAAAGTAGAACTTATAATGAAATATAAGGACATTAGAAAGTTCTAAAAGCTTTCTACAGAGAAGACAGAACCAGATCCATATGAAAATTCTTAACAGTAACTTTAGTGGCAAGAAAGCAATGAAGTAATATTTTTAAAGTATTTAAAGAAATCAAATCAACCTATAATTTTTAAACCAGTCAGATTGTTATTTAAATCTGAAGCATACACACAGCAAGATACCTCTCCAGCTTTCTTTGAGGTTAGGTGTTGCCCTGTAGTTATATCTTGGCCAAGGAAAAATGGGCAGAAGTATGCCACTTTCAGGCCTGGCCCTTAAAAGTCACATGTGATGTTCATGTCCCACATATGTTGGCCAGTATTGATGCTCAAGGCAAATTTGGGAGCTATGTATTGGAGGTAGCATTGACTGTCAATCCCGGTCTCTGAATGGCCTTGAGGAACACACCAACCTGTCTGGAGTTAATCACTCTTTGTGTGAGATAGAAAGTATTTTATATTTTACTAAACCATTGATGGTTTGTGAAATATCTAGGATTTTCTAGTAGCAGTTATGTTATCTTAATACAAACAGTTTTACACTCCTGTAAAAAACATCAGACAAAAAAATATAATGGTCATACACATATATGTACCTAATGATGTACCTCTAAATATATATAAATCAACAACTGCAGAACTGCAGAAAAATAAATAAAACAATAATTACACTTGAAGATTTTAGTCTATTCCATTCCATTCCAAAGCTGAAGATGATGCAAACAAAAAAATTAGCAGAGATCAAATCAATAAGCTTGTACTATTTGTTATTGCTAGGCTTTGTTAGACGTATGCACTTAACAGAAAATATTCATTGTTTTCAAACACACATGAACTATTTTAGAAAGTGCATGAGGCATGAGGCCATACAGAAAGCTTCAGTAATTCCCCAATTCAATATCTTATACACTATGACTAACTGGTACAAACCATAAGTAGAAAAATTAGAAATTAATAACAAAATGATTTTAAAATCCAGTATTTATTTTCAATTACTACTTTTGTCTACTTTAGGAATTGAGGTTATATAAGCCTCATGAAATGAACTGGGAAATTTTGCTTCTTCTATTTTTTTCTGCAAATGCTTGTAGTAGAGAGAAATTATTTCTTGGAAGCTGGTAAAATTTATCTAAAATTGTCTTAACCTAGAATTTAGGGAGGAGATAGTGTTGGGTGAATATATTAATTTATTTAAGGTTTATTGGCCATTTTGATTTTATATTTATCCTCCAGTCTTAAAATTTGTTAATGAAAATGTATGTTTTTCATCTAGATTGTTAAATTAATTAGTATATAATATGTTTGCATTTGTGGCTGTGTGTTTCCATAATTGCCGGGGATTGAATTAATCATGTTTGAGGTTCAAGGTACGACATCATTGTATGGCCATGTAAGATCTCTCTGTTTTGCTCCGTTATATATTCTCTTTTACTTTTTTGTCTAAAACCTACCTTATCCACTTCAACAACCATTCAAATGTGTTTATTCAGTACATTTTTCTTTGCATATTACATTAGGTATTATATAAAATTTATATTATATTGTGTGCATACATATTTTAATTTAAATGTCATGTTATTAAGTCACATTTTGCACTGAGCTTAGTTTTTTAAGATCCTTCCATATTACTCTGTGTACACCTAATCTGTTTCATTTAATTGCTGCATAATAATCCATAGTATGCTTCTACTGCATTTCACCTATCTACTTTCCTTTGATGGACAATCTAGCTTCCTCTATTCCCTGCCTTCCCAAATGGCAGTGCAATAAGTATACTTAATATGTGTCCTTCATGAAGGGCCTGCATGAAGATTTCTCAGCGAGGAATGCTCAGAAAGAGGTAGGCTATAATGTTTATGTGTGCTTAATTTGACTAAGTACATCCACACTACCACTGCTATCAGGGCACAATAATTGCTACATTCCCATATCCCACAAACACTTAGGATTATCAAACTTTCTAATTTTTTGCCAATTCTATAGGTTTAAAGTGCAATTGCCCCTCCATATACGTGGGGCATTAGTTCCAGGACCCTTGTACATACTCAAATCCATGCATACTCAAGCCCTGCGGAAACCAGCTATATACAAAAAGTCAGGGCCACCTTATACAAGAGATTCACATCCTGTGAGTACTGTATTTTTTTATTTTATTTGGTTGAGAAAAATTTGCCTATAAGTGGACCTATGCAGTTCAAACCTGTGTTGTTCAAGGGTCAACTGTAATACCTTATTGTTATTAATTTCATACTGTAATTATTTATGACTTTAAACATGCCAGCCAAGCAAGTTTGGCTTTATCTGGGTCCTTACTTGTCATATATCAAGGTTCATGATTGATTACAAAACAGCAAATGGAACAGATTGAGGAATAGGCTTTCTTTGAGGGAAAAAGTGGAAACTCACAAGGCCACGTCTAGCAAGAAGGTAAGAGTAGGTGTGGGTTTCCCAGCTGTCATCATCCCACAGAGAAGCATACCCCATCCTGTGTCTGTTAGACGGCCTGTAGGTCTGCAGTCCAGGGGATAATACTCTCCCTGGTCACTCTCCCTTCTTACAGGGCCAGAAGGAAAGCATCCTTGCCATAGGCAATAGTGGTCTGGATGCAGACGGCAACTTTTTGCAGTTGTCTGGGAAAGATAGCTGTCCAAAACTTAAAGACCTTGGACGAATCCATGGATTTGTACAGCAACACCACCTGGTCAGTGACTTATATCAGAATTTTATAAACATCGTTCTGCTGACTTATTTCCTTGGCAATGAACTGTGTTCTCTACGTTCTGCCCAGTGAGTGGCTGTCCTCACCCCATGTCTTTAATAGCACCTCTGAGGAGTGACTTAGCAGTCTGTGGCTTTCCTTTGTTCTTGTGCCTGGAGTGCTGAAGAAGGCTCTGCTTATGAGGTGGATTAGTTAGAGTCCAGTAAAAAAAATAATAATAACAGAAAACATTTTAATATTTCAAACAGAGGGAATGTGATATAGGAACTTTCCTTCATAGGAGTTGAAAAAGCTGAGAGAGCAAAAAGGGAATGGAGAGATCACCCAAATATTAGTAATGTAGGAAATGGTTTATGACTCTTAGAACTGTGGAAACAACAGAGAGGATTGGATGTTTTCTGACCGCAGAAGTATGAAAGAGGGACTACATAACTTGGTACCAGAACCATGGAGGAGAGGTCCCCATGGCCGACACGGATTTTCTGAAGAGATATAACCTCTTCCAGAAACATTCCCAGAGCAGAGACAGAACAAAAGAGATAAACCCTTCTCTCTTCCTACCTTTGATCTTCCACTGGGGCCTTTTATTTGTAGAAGAAAACTGTACAAGGGAAACTAAGTAATATAATTTGCATACTCTTGGCCCCCAAATTGCAGAAGAAGTAGAGAAATACAGCTAAAGAATGCCAAGAGATAGTAGGTAATGATGGACATGAGGAATCACGGGCATGAGGTTTTAGAGTTGATATAATTTTAAAAGAGCAATACCAAGAGACTTGTAATTAGTTTCATCTGGGAAATGCTTCAATCCAATGTCTATTCTTGTCCCAGAAAACCCTAAGCCTGTGCTATTAGACAACTTGGTCTGACCTGTAAAGTTTCTATTACCTAATATGTCTTAATTTAAAAGTGAAAGGGAAAAAACCTTATCTTTTGTTCTCCTTCGTATTCCTAAACCTAACCACAGTTTTAACGACTTGATGTATATTCTGACCCATAAGCCAAAACCCTAGCCTGCCCCCTGTTTTGTATGGCCCATGTGCTAAGAGTGATTTTTGCATATTTAAATGGCTGAAAAAATTTTCAAAATAATGGTAATATTTCACGGCATGTGAAAGTTGAATAAAATTCAAATTTTAGGGTCCAGAAATAGTTTTGGATTGTGCCAACCAAAAAAAACACCATGACGTGGGCTCAACCAATGAGCCTCTGTGTTATGAAATTCATCATGGAGTAATTATATCATCACTTTTCCTAGCTGGAACGCAGAAAAAAACCTTTTGCAGCATCCTAGGAGAATTGGTTTCTCCAGACAGTCTCTTTCCAGTTATCATACTGCTATTCTCTCCCAACCAGAACATTACCTGGTTCAAAAGTCACTGCAGTTTTTACCATTACTTTTAATTATTTTTAATGGCAAAACTCGCAATTACTTTCACAGCAACCTGATACATGAATGGGGGCATAGCATAGAATCCTGCACTAGCTACAGAGCACCTGAACTGGATTTTTGTCCTTACCACTCCACTGATATACTGCTTCTATCAAGGAAACCGAGAAACCATCATGTTGCCAAATCCAATGGTTCCATCCCAGCTTGCATTGTACTTATTCACTCATCGGCATTCAGTAAAGTTGATCGCTAACTACTACTTAAGACGCTTTCTTTTCTCATTTCTTCCCTGGCTCCACCTTCCTGGTTTTCCACCAAGCTGCCTGTTCCTTACTGATTTATCATCCTCTCTTTACCCTCTAATTTAACACGTCTCAGTTCAATGTCCTTATGCCTTCCTTGCACATCTGAACACTCTCATGCAGGCCATATCTCTTGTATGCCAATGACTTCAAAATTTATCTATGTCTAGCATTAGCCCTGGATTTCATATGTATGTATTCAACTGCCTACTTAATATATCTATACATATTTGTTTCCTAGATACTTCAAACATGAAGTGCCCCAAACAGAATTCCTGATTCTCTATATTCCCAAGCAACTCATTCTCAGTTTCCCAGTCTCAGTCAATAAGAACATGAACTGCCTAGTTGTCCATGCCTCAAATCTAGTAATCACTTTGTTTCCTCTTTCCAAATCAATATATACACAAGTCTTTTCGCTCACCTTCAAATAATTCCCAATTCCCCTTTCTTTCATATTTCTCCATATTACTACCTTAATCCAAGACTCCATCATTGCTCATCTGAATTACTATAGTGATGACTGATCTCCTTAGCTTCCACTGTTCTTCCATCCCCATCTATCCACCACCAGAGCAGCCAAAGTGTCTTTTCAAAATATGTACCAGGCCTGGACATTGCTGCTTATAATTCTCCAGTGATGTCCTATGAACCTTTAAATAGAAGCCAGTCTCCCCACTTTGGCATTTAAAGCCCTCCCTGGCCAAGGACATCACCTTGTCCTCTTCTCTGTTTCTTCCTTCTCCCTTTCTTTCACTAGGTTCCTGCTTCATTGACCTTATTTCTGTTTCTGAAACATTCCAAATAATTCTCACCTAAGGACTTTTGCATTAGATTAGCTCAGCTTAAACACGATCACCACCTTGGAGAGTTCTTCCTTGAATAGAGAATGTAAAGTTGTTCCCAGAACTCTATTATACACTCAATATTTTTTCATGGTATTTGTGAATTGCTAACATTTCTGATACTTTTTGGTCTGTTTATTTCCTTGTTTTTTTAAATCACCCATTTAAGTATGAAGTCAAAGAATTATGTTGGGAATTGCAATTTACAAAGTACACATTGATAATATTTTCAGGTTTTATATAAAACAATTATTATGTTTTTAATTCAAAAATTATGATGCCAATAAAGTGCTTCTTTCTAATAAAGTCAGTGTGTTATACCAAGTTTTAGGCAGATGGAAATACAGTGCATTGTTCTAACATGATATATATATACATCTATATCTGTTTAATAATCAAGACTGTCGATTTAACAACATCTAAAACAATCTTCTAAACAAAGAGATTGTATTTCAAATTAGTGTACTTATCATTAACCACCATATTCTAAAAAAATTTTAAGCCCCTATTATTTTTAGCATAGTGGCTATGTTTGATATTTCATATTATACCTCATATACTCCTTTATTTAATTGTACTATAATTACATTGCTGAATTTTAAAATTAAATATACAAGTAATTTTATGATGTAAGGCACTATTCAATAAAATTTATTATCATTATTAAAGTGTTCTATGTATTCATATTAAGAATTACTCTGTAACGGTTTGTCATCTAAAGTGCAACATTATTTGCTTCCAGGATTCATTATTTAAAATATAACTTCATTCAAATTTTAAAAACTTCTAGATGCACATTGTTTTAAAATGTTACACAGTTTAAGATAACGTACTAACTGCTAATATGCAGGACAGTTCCCTTGGTGGCCTTGGACGGACTCACGTTCTGTCCCCCACCGTCCCACCCCCTAGGTTCTCATGTGTCGTTCTCAAGAATAATTGTAGAATGTGTTTGGAATGTAACAGCCAAGACAAGCAGAGAACTGGCTAGAACAGCCCAGACTCTGTTGCAGGTCCCCAGCCCCAGAAGCAGAGGGTCCTCACCGCCCTACCTTACTATGCTTTAACGTCTTAGTGCATTGAACCAAGTGGCCCCAGGATGTGAAACCTAGGGTGACTGCTTTCCAGGCCCTCAGCTGCTGTTCAAGCGAGGCATGCAGAGTTCATATTCCATCTGCCCCAGGCAGCTTTCTTGAACTCTGGGGAACCTGTTCGAAATGAATCCAAGGCTTCTTTTGTCCATCACTGCCTATCTGCAAGTGATAAACTCACTTCATGTAACTTGTGTTTGTGGGTCTTCTGTCTCACTAGACTCAGAGAAGTTAGTATTCAGTGCGCAGTGACCTGCTTCACACTGTATTATTTCATCACAGATGTCAGGATTAAAGAAAACCAGAGCTGCTAGTAGAGAACCTATAATAACACTATTCTGTATCATTAAATGGAATATTAAAAATTTTGATGGAATACCAGAAAAAAAGAGAAGAGTAATCAGAGCTATTACTTTCAGCAAACTACAAGTACATGTATGTCACCAACAGGGCAAGATATAAATTTACCCTCTACCTCCATATCAACCATATCTCATGAATTCGAAGAAAAAAAAATGACCTGTTACACACAGGTGCTTTCTACTAATGCAGACACATGACTATTTATTATTATTACATAGTTAATTATTATATATAATTTATATTATAGTTATATAAATTATATATGTTATAATATATACTTTATACAATTGTTACATAAATAATATACTGACTTGAAATATATTTTATTTGAGGAACAAAGAAATGCTTTTTAAAAGCTCACTCAATGGTGTCATGTGGGCTGGTAGCAGCCCTTTCTGATCAATTTCTAACTTCGTCAGGAATTGTTTGCTTTTTAAGGAACATAACTTACTCAAGTTAGTTTAAATTAAAAAGGGAAATTTATTTTTGTAGAAAGGGAGGCTTTATGGAATGAAAGAACTGGGAATGAAACTGTCTTCATGAAAGCCTGAAACAAGTACCTGGAGAGCACCCCGCACTGAAGGTGCCCAGGTACCCTCTTGCTGCTCACTTTCTGGGATCACATGGTCACTTAGCTCTGCTTTACTCTGTGCCTGTCTCAGGCTTCTCTCTCTTTCTAAAATCCAACATTCTTTACTGACGTTATACATGACAAATATAGTCAATGTAGTCATGCGTGCACACTTGCTAGATCCTCTTTGTCCTCCTTCCTAGTTACTAAAGGACAATCTCTAGCTGGTTCAGTTTGGGCCAGCCAGCTCTGGCTAAAGGGGCTGGGCAGTGTCGTGAGGACCCACTTGGCAGGAACCGTGAGGTCTCACTTCATGAGCAGCACAGGCAGATGTCTCACAGAGTACCGGCTCTATCTTTTATCACAGATGATTTTTCTGCCCTGCAATACAGGGCAGTCACCCTGCCCTGCATAAAACCAAAGTCTCTTAAGTTTTAGCACCGGACTTCTTAGGGAGTCATGGAGCTCTTTTAGCTCCTGCAAATCCTGCAATTTTTCAGTTTTCAGAGGGATTAACATGGGTGGAGACCTCAAGAGTGCTCACTTCATGTCGATAATACATTCCTAGATGTCTGGCAATCTAGGAACACTGTAAATGAAAGGAGGTCTTCTGTCTATAAAATTATTTTTGGCCTCATGGACGACCTAAAAGGGTTTCAGGGACCCCCTCCACCCCGCAACAGAGGTACATGGACTACACATTTGGAACTGCTGGTTTGCGTTATTCAAATTTTCCTAAGGGTTTATTTTAAGAATAAAAGAATTTCTCATAGAGTCAAAGGGCTAGAACTGGAAATGAAGGGTGAGCTGTTGCATCTAAGTGACTGGAGGGAAGAGCTTAGGAAGTTGAAGCATGATATCACACTTAAAATTTTACCAGTCTTGCCAAGCCTCATGGATTTATGCCCGAGTCTATGCGAGCAAGCCTATAGGCAGAATCTGAAGGAACTGCACACATAGGGATTCTGTGAGATGTGGGGGCCTTCTCATTTTTCAGTGCATGGAGGACCTCAATATATACAGGGCTATTTGGAGCATCAGGAAATACAATCCTTGTTATAGACGTCAGCATTCTCAGGGCAAGAACTGCCAGATAGAGTATTAATAGTTGTGGGATGCCCTCATGGGTTGTGGAGAGAAATGGGCATCTCCAAAGGGTTAAAGCAGAACATGGATTACAACACTTTCATGTTCTCATATGTGATATCCCCAGAAACTCTCAGCAGTAATTTTATGTTATTTTAAATTATGTGAAAGATACTATATTACTAGGTGGATCCAGAGGCCAGGGAGATACTAATGTCACCTCATTTGTACTCAGAGCTAGAAGGAATGAGGTGCATGATCCTCATCTATTTAAATACATTGCCTCTTTTTACTTTCAAGATTGCAAAAAAAATCTTTTGTTGACACACTACATTTTTTATCAGAAATTTCAAGTTTAATATTTACATAGTCTCAGTAAATTTGTGTTAAATAATTGCAGCACTGCTCTGTATCACTTTCTGATCAGTAGTTAACAAGACTGTGGTCCCTTCCATTTAACAGGAAACAAGGCAGAAAATGGACCATGCCCAATTTTTGATTTTTCTCTCCCCTAGAATTGGTTCTTATAATGAATCTTGAATTGTTCTTTTCCTGGCAGCAGTCACTTGGATTTCCTGGCAACGGTCACTTGGGTTTCCAAGGTATATTCAAACCCAGTTTATGGGATGCCAGCATAAAGGTCCTGTGAAAACACAGGATGCATCAAGTATGAGTAAAATGCCTAACTCATGACTAACTTATATTCATGGGAGAGCTCTTTTTCTACTGGAGAGAAAAACAATTATTTCCTGGCCTTGGTTTTAGTCAGCTTCATTGCTAAAACAACCCAAATTGTTTCTACTTTATAACCATTTTCAAAGGCAAGAGAGAAAATGTGTTGCCAAGGAGACCCATTGTGTGCAAAAGAAGGAGGAGTAATGATACCTGTGACCATGCAGCTATAATTTCCCCTGCTTCCATCTCTTGACCTGCAAGAGCTCACAAAAGATTGAGGTAACGTGAAGACATTGATAAATCTCTCATGGTCCTCAGATCGTATTTCATACCAATTCCTCTCAATCCAGTAACTTTGACATATATTTGATATAACTTCCTTGATAGCAACAAGAAATAGCCCAGCATGAGCAAGCAGAGGTCACAATTTTGCAATAATTTTACTTCTTGTGTGGAAGGTAATTTGCTCAGATCCCTGATGTACCTGGGAAATAATCAGACGCTGTATGCTGGTTTACATCGGAGTTATCTAAGAACTTCAAGAGACATATACTTCAGGGCCATTGTATCCTGAAAAATTATGGTGGTCTTCCATGTTTATCAAGCTTCTGTCCTAAAGTTACAAGTCCTAATGTTTTCTCCTTTTTTAAAATAATTGTATTTTAAATATCACTTAATTAACTCATTTTTTTATTTCCATAATTAGGAAACCTAAAATTCCTAAGGCGAATGAAACAGGTAATGTTCCACACACTAGCTATGTGAAATTATGCTGTAAAAAGAATAATTTTGCCCAGAATCTGCCGACAGAATGAAAAATATGAGAAGGTAGTAAAGAGAGGTTCTTTCAGAGGTAGAGACGTTCAGATGGAACTTAACTTAGCCTGAGGTGGCCAAAGGAGGCAAATTCACAGGGAAATCTAAAATTGAAATCTTGAAGGGAAACCAAAGATCATGGTAATTAAGTAGTACTAAGTTTCAGACCAATCATGAAAGCAAAATTAAAAGGAGAGACATTAATTGAGAGCAACAAGGTCTATGACACTCAATGTTGAATTAAAATTGTGCGCACTGAGTGGCTGTTGCAGAACACTTCTCTGTGTTGTTGGATGTATCACATGGAGCAGGAGGGATGGCTTGCTAATACTGTCAATGATCAGACAAGAATGAAAAGTGAGTTGCTCTAAGATTTACTTTAAGTCACAGAGCTGTTTTCTTATTATTTTAAAAAATCTCTCTTGCTGTCTGAAAGAAATGTCACTATACACTATACAAGAGGGTTCTATTTGGTCAAAGGCTATCAAATACCAAAGTCCATTAAAATTTCTGGACTTTATAGTGAACCTATTTAGAATGGAAAACAAGTTGTTTGGTAACTGGCATATTTTGCTGAATCAGTTGTGACACTCCTTTCATATTATTTTGAAAATAGCATTATGAGTGTTTGCCTCAATAAACACACTCACTACATTAATTGTAAATTTATTGAATTTAAGGACACTTTGAAATTGTAAAAATACTTGCTTAGTTTTACATTACACTAATATATAGCATTACCATCTATTTTCAATGGAACTTTTTTTTAAAAAAAAAAGATCTCTCTGGAAATCCAAAATTGACTAGATCATATGAGTCACTGAGACCTCACAACACTCATGGTATACCCTCTGTTTTGCATTGCTATAAAGGTACACATGGGGTTGGGCAATTTATAAGGAAAAGAGGTTTATGCAGCTCATGACTCTGCAGGCTGTACAAGAAGCATGGGTGCTGGCATCTGCTTCCAGTGGGGGCCTCAGGCTGCTTCCGCTTATAGCAGAAGGCAAAGGGAAGTCAGTGTGGGCAGAGATCACATGGCAAGAGAGTAGAAAGATGGGTGTGGAGGGAGGTGCCAAGCTCTTTTTAACGATCATCCCTCATGGGAACTAACAGAACAAGAGTTCAACTCATTACCAAGGCATTCATGAGGGATTTGCCCCTATGATCCAAACACCCCCCATTAGGCCCCACCTCCAAACCTGGGGATCAGATTTCAACTTGAGGTTTGGAAGGTCAGATATCCAAGCTATCATACCCTCCCTTGTGGAAGTTTTTGGTGCTAGAGGAGCACAGCACACTATTTGCTGTAAGAAGGACACTGAAATTCCTTCTGCACTAGTACTTCACATGCTCACAAATATATTCTGGCTACAATACTTTTTAATGATTGACTCTATAAGGGTCAATAAGTGTCTCAAAACCATTAGACTGAATCTACTTCAAGGGCCACTTCTTATTTTTTTTTTAACCTGGCAAAGTTCTGAACAGAACAAAAAAATGACACATGAGTAGAATCTGAAAAAAATAATTAAATGAATAAGCAAATGAGTGAAAAGTATGCATTCCAAAATACCTACAGATGGGCTGCTTATTTTATGCTAATGGTACTTCAGTCATTGGGATTTTGTTTGATATATGTATAACATGATGGATCACTTCTAACACACGGTCACAGTTTGAGTGTATTTCTTCTCAACTAGGACAAAACATACTACCATGGGAAGACTAACGTTCCTCAATTAAATGCATGCTCAAGATATTGATACAGACTGAGGTTTACTCAACAGAAAAAAATGCATGTATTTAATCTGCAGATATGACAAGCTATAGATTCTGCAGAATCCCAGTTATCATTCAAAGTATTGGCAATCCATTTTATCCACTCATAGCCAGAAGTGGACAAGGGCAGGTTGGCATCCTCTCTCA
The DNA here is from genome assembly GCF_009828535.3 of Hylobates moloch. Lineage (NCBI taxonomy): Eukaryota > Metazoa > Chordata > Mammalia > Primates > Hylobatidae > Hylobates > Hylobates moloch. The sequence continues at coordinate 146,234,756 of NW_026652278.1, read as the reverse complement.
GACATGTGATTACGCCCTCTACAGAGCTGCTCTCTGAAGATTATCTGCGCATTCTCTGCTTGTGGGTAGGATTTTACCACTTACCCCTAAAAAACCGGGGGTCCTAGGAGAAGTGTCCCCTGTCCTTTCTTCATTACTACTACTGCTGTTTTCTTCATGCCATGACCTTCATGACCCTCCTTTCGCCTTCTTCTCTCTCAGGTAGCCAGCAGCTTTCAAACAAACCCTGAGAACCAAAACCTAGCCAGAAATGCTTCCTGTGACTCTCCAATGGATCTTCCCACCATAATGCAGATTTGCAGGTCTATGTCACATATAGGCAAAAAAGATGGGATTGCAATAATTACAAGGAGAGATTTATTACTGTTATTTTAAAGGAAAACAAAATGTGAAATAGATTCTGGTAAGCTCAATAGCAGTAATTTGGGAGTGATTCAAACCACAAGCAGGCCTCGTGACCATAGACTATGTGGCTTATAAACAACAGAGATTTGTTGTTCACAGTTCTGGAGGCTGGAAAGTCCAAGATCAAGATGCCAGCAGATTTCTTGTCTGGTGAGAGCCTGCTTCCTTATAGACAGCCTTCTTCTCATTTTAACCTCACATGGAGGAAGCATCGAGGTGTTTCTCTCAGGCCTCTTTTAAAAGGGCACCAATCCCATGCATGGCTCTGTTTCAGGCTTGAGATGCTAGGACTATAAATCCTTCTCTTTTTTTATTACATGATTTACTATGCTGTCTGTTTGCTTTTTTTCTAAAATATCTTTTGGTGTTGAAGAGAGTTTGTATTTTTATTCTTTTTTAAAATTTTAATTGACTAATAATAATTAAATATGTTTGTGTGGTACAACGTGATGTCTGACTATAGTTAATAAAAATGTAACATACACAAGTCCTTTATTTTGTAGATTTTAGTCACACTTTTAAGCCCTTTAGATCATTTTCAGCTTTGTGCTCTATGTTGAATGCTGTTTTCCTAGGAAACTCTAATTTGTTATTTAATACCCAAGTCAAATGTTGGCTGTTCTCTGCTAAGTAGAGGTAGCTGGTCCATCCCTGCCTCCTCAGTTCTTAATATATACCTCTATCACATGTGTTAGCATGTACTATTGCATCTAGATGGGTCTACATGATTCATTTCTTACAGATTTGCTGATTGTTTCACTCCGATTGTGCTTTATGCCATTGGAAGAAAAAGTGTCTATTTATTTTAAGCCACCAAGATTTCAGAATTTATCTGTTACTGAAGATCATGCTCCCTAAAGTAATACATGTCTTTTTTATTTATTTTATTTATTGAGCATTTACTATGTTTTAGATACTGAAGATACTAATACGAACAAGATGTATGAACAGCCTGTCTTCATTAAGCTTACACTGTGAGGACAGAGATCTAATGAATAAGTAGAAATGCAAACAAGTCGTGATACGTCCTGCAAAGGAAGTTTACAAGGGCTGACGTAACAATTGCTGTGGAAATACATTTTGATTGAGTAGTCAGGGTAGGCCTGAGAAGGGCTATTTGGACAGAGACCTAAAGGTCTAGAATGAGCTATTCACCTCCCTTATATGTCTGATCTGCTCTGTAACAGCTGCTCTAACACAGTGCCTGGCCCATGATGGGTGCTCATAGATGAATGGAAGAAAAAATATTGATCTCATGCAAAAATGTCTGTGTAATAAATGGATGAGTGAATAAATGAATTGTAAAATCTGTATTTGGTGAAAGTTTCCTTAAACCTAAAATAATTACATGCAAATTGGCCTAAATCAAACTTAGTTTAACATACTTTATTTCATCATAGTCAATTTTATATTTAATTAGGTAATCAACATGTCTGATCATTTTGCAACACTTTTATAGATTGCTGATTACAAAAATGAGCATTGTACTATGAATATTTATTTCCTTGTTCTTAACAAGAATTATACATTTTCTAAAATAATTTGATCACAAAGTGCTTTTAATCACTTTTCTCTCATGTATTACTGCTATGTTTTGACACTTTATCCTTATAATCTTTTTTTAACATTCACTTCACCTAAAATTTTCCACATATACCCACTAATCATTCCTCAATTTTGAGTCAGTGATCTGCATTTCCTTTGGGGTCTTAAAGGATAAGGTTATTAAGAATAACAATATCCAGATTCTTCTGACAGGCCAAACATAATCTGAAAATTGAATTCCTAATTAAGATATGTCTATTTAGAGAATTAGCATTATATAAATAATTATTAGCATTATACTTGTATTAAGAATTCACTAATTAAAAAATATCAAAATAGAAGTCTCATTGTGAAATGCTTATCTAGTGCAAAGAAACAGATGACATAAAATAGATACACAGAACAGACATATTCTATTCAAAGTGAGATAAAGAATAAGGTGAATCTGACTTCTTTTCCCATCTCTTTGAAAGTTTAGCCTTTCCAAGGGAATTTAATTTTTTAACACAAACAACAAAGAGGAATTAATAAAAATTAATTCATCAAAAATTAATTCCTGATAGTGAAATGTCAGGTCTCAGAGTAAGTTTCTTGGTGGTAGTACTGGTCAATTAACAGTGCATTGGTAATACTAATATCACATGCACATAAGCTACAGAGTAGCTAGTGGGAGTGGGGATGGGGCCAACTTCTCAATATAACAATAAGACAGCTGAAACATTGCCAACACTATCTATCCAGGTGGACAAAGCATAGTCCCAATGATTCTAACAGATCTGGAAATAAAATGCTTTGATTTTGTATGGCCAATGGATGGACAGACAGAGAAAAAATAAAATAACCCAAATCAAATCTAGGCTGTGTCTTAGTCAGGCTGCTATAGCAATTGACCATAGACTACGTGGCTTATAAACAACAGAGATTTGTTGCTCACAGTCCTGGACACTGGAAAGTCCAAGATCAAGATGCCAGCAGATTTGTTGTCTGGTGAGGGCCTGCTTCCTTATAGACAGCCTTCTTCTCATTTTAACCTCACATGGAGGAAGCATGGAGGTGTTTCTCTCAGGCCTCTTTTGAAAGGGCACCAATTCCATGCATTACCTAATCATCTCCCAAAGGCCCCTCTCCTAACACCATCACTTTAGGGGTGAGGATTTCAACATATGAATTTTGGGAGTACATACACATCCAAGCAAGAAACTAAAGGAATCACATATGCTCTGCCTTTCTTCTAATCTTTTTTTTAACTTCTATGTTTTAGATTACCGTATGGGTATATTTGCTGAAGGAAAATGCACTGTCTTTTAGCCAAGAGATCTGGAAACAGAAGAAGTAGAAATTTGGAATGAAGAGAAGAGACGAGAAGAACTAGCCAAAAAAATGTCAAACGAAAATTTTGTAAGCACCATTAGTTTTTTTAAAAGCAATTTGCATACTTGAACCGTAAATTTGTGCTAAAGGCAACTACATAAGCAGTTATAAAAATTAAAGAACTAAAAGTGGAACTACCATTTGATCCAGAAATTCTACTACTAGATATCTACCCAGAGGAAAATAAGTCATTATATGAAAAAAACACAGGCATACACATGTTTATAGCAGCACAATTTGCAATTGCAAAAATATGGAACCGACCTAAATGCCCACCAACCAACAAGTGGATAAAGAAAATGTGGTGTATAAATACCATGACATACTACTCAGCCATAAAACCGAATGAAATAATAGCCTTCACAGCAACTTGGATGGAGTTGGAGGCTATTATTCTAAGTGAAGTAACTCAGGAATGGAAAACTAAATATTGTATGTTCTCACTCATAAATGGGAGCTAAGCTATGAGGATGCAAAGGCATAAGAATGATATAATGGACTTTGAGGACTTGGGGGGAAGGGTGGGTGGGGGATAAGAAATATAAGATTACATATTGGGTACAGTGTACACTGCTCAGGTGACGGGTGCACCAAAATCTCAGAAATCACCACTGAAGAACTTATCTGTGTAACGAAAAACCACCTGTTACCAAAAACTATTGAATTTTTTTAAATGTCCTTATTTGAAAAATAAAATAAAATAAAGAATAAAATAAGTGCCTAACAGGAGGAATAACTAGGTAAAACATAATTCAGTCCCATAACATAGAACACCATACAACAATTAACTGTGATCATAGTAATTAATATTTAGTAGCATGAATATCTATTTCTAATACATTCTTACTATATGAAAAAATCAATCTCATCCTTGAGTTAAGAAAATGTATTTTCTTTGAAACTAAAACCTTAATTTCCCCACATCATCACTGTTCTTAATACTGAAAATTACACGGAGGTAAGAAAAGAGCACATTTATTCTGCATAGTGTTTACTTAATGAAGATATTTATAGCATGTTTTTTCTTTTATTTCTCTGAATCTAGAGAACATTTTGGATAATCAAAAAGGTGGTGATTTTGAAAATGTTTTCCACTGAATAAGACTATTAAATGTGGCTCATTACAACACTATCTCCTAAGCATGCAATATGGTCTGTAAAGCAAATGGAATCTCACATTTGGGAAAGTTATGAAATTTGTTTCTATCAGGGGGCTGGCTTAGAAGTTAGATACACAGGTTTTGTAATAAAAATTATAAGAAAAGGTTTTAAAAGTCATAACTATCTATTAATATTTAACTGAAACATCTGTGCATTGGGCTTTGATTCAAGAAGATTTTTTCAAGGAATTGTGTATGTTTCAGAAATATTTGACTTTTCTACATTATTCAGCTTCCTATCTAAGTGGGCTTAAGCTCTCATAATAATCATGACATTACTTGTTGGTAAATTCCTTTGATTAGGAATACATGCGTTCTTAGAAACCTATGAGAACATTGGTAAAATACAATAAGTCATCTGTCATTTTAATTCAGCCAGGAATTTTTAAAACTTCCCCAAATAATTAAAATGTAATTTTCCTAGCTCACCTCAAGTTAGAAATGCTTGGTGGCAGTGTTGAGATATCTGTTAAGCCAGTCCATTTCCCCTACACTCCTAGGCAAACAGTTTGGCTATATTTCCTGATCTCCCTTACAGGAGTGTGTGCTGTGCCACTGAGTTGTAGCCATGGAATGTGCGCTGAAATGATATGTGCTTCTTTAAGTCCTGGCCAGTGAAACCTTCCAAATGTGATTCTCCATGGTCTTTCTCCTCTGCAGGGACTTTGGAAGCCACATAAAGATCATGGAGCCACAAAATGGAAGGTGACTAGATCAGGAACAGCTACTTTAAACTAAATGTAAGGAGCAATCAACTTGTATTAAGGATAAAATTTGAGGGTTCACATGTTACTACAGTTAGCATTACCTTAACTAATAGATACTTATAAACAGAAATCTTTAAAAATCGTGACTTGAAAGCAACAGGAGGTAGTAGAAGTATATCAAAGATAAAGCACAGTTAGGGGAAAAAAATTTGGAAAAGACAGTGAGATGTAGAATTTTACCCAACTACGTTTATCCTTGTGTACTTGAATATTGTATTACAAGATAGCTAATCATGTTGCTCAAAAGACTTCTTTTTTCATTGGGACATTAGCTCCCAACCACTTTTTAATATTCCCAGAATGAGTTAGAGAAGAAAATACAATGACCAGCTATGTAGCTATTTCTTTGGCATCAGCTTTCTCTCTTTTATCTGTCCTAATAATGCCATTGTATAAATTATTATTTGGTTAACATTTGTGCTGTTTACAGAACAATCCAAATTGGATAGCACAGTCTGGGAAATGACCTTGGGCTACAGAGACAAGCTAAATAGCAATTTCTTCCATCTCATACTGAGAAACTGGAGGAATTGTTCTTGGCTCATGCCAATAACAAATTTGAGAAATGAAGGGGCTCTTGAACTGTAACCTTTTAAAATAATACTCTTGACTTTCCATGCTCTTATTTAGTAAGAGGCGGACTCCAATGGTGCAAACGCAATATCAACATTTCCGTTATAACTTATAGGTAGGTGCAAAGGGAGCAATTGCAGACAAAAGAAATTGTCCCTGCCTTATTTGTTAAATGAAACATTTATAAATAATAGTCATGCCACAATTCCTCAAAGACGATGGCAGAATGTCCATTTAAAATCACAGTCCTTACAGTTAAGAGTAAGAGCAAATCTCTTTGGCCAATTTCATGTTTTACTGAAAGAGAAAGTTAAATGAAATGTACCCACAGAGTTTGCCTGAGGAAATACATATACATTTTGGCCTTGTTTCTGATTTTTTATTTTAATCTGCTTTTCAAGTAGAATTATTCTTTCCCCTAAGTGGCTTTTTACTTTTTGAGGTGGCACTCTTTGCTCTTTAAAGTTATTTTTCTTGGCTTCTATGAACTGAAATTGTACTGTTTGGATGCAGTTCACTTTAAAATGCTCTGTTGAGTAAGAAATAGAAAAGTATGAAAAAAAAACAAGGAGAATTCAGCACAGATTTGACTCCACTGTTTTATTTTGACACAACTGTCATTTTTATTTGTATCTAGCTTTTGCATGCCTCAGAACATATGTACTTTAAATATGAAAAGTTTTATACAATCATAACCTCTTGTATTATTGCTAGAAGTCTTTTAAGTACGATGGTATATTGACTTTGATATCCCCATTATCAGCAGAAAGAAAGGGACCCCACTCTACATGGTGTTAAAGATCCAGCCTTTGCTTCCCAGGATGTTGTTCTCAAAAACAAGTTTGTGGCTTTGGTTACTCTGATTTGTAATTACAATACTTAAAAAATAAATAAAAAGCCATAAGATGAACTTTATATTATTTCCATTTTAGAGATGAGAAGACATATGCAGGAATCTGGGTCCTATATTCAGGTCTCTCTAGCTCCAAATCCATGTTCATCACCAACAAACTGCCTCATAAAAATGTAATTGGCTAACTGACACAATCATATTTGATACACGTTCAATGTTCCACAGTATGATAGTTGATTTGGGGTGTCAACTTGACTGGATTAAAGAATACCCAGATAGTTGGTCAAAGCATTATTTATTCTTAACATTTCAGTAGGCGCTGAGCCAGTTATTCTTCTGCTAAAAGAAAAGCCCAGTCGCTTTTGCTTCTGATTTGAACGAATAGGCTGCCCCAGCTGTCTGTGCAGATGTTTCCAGAGATTGGCTTGTAAGTTGCGAAATGAGTGGAGATCTGCCATAAGTGGGGACAGGCATCATGCAATCAACTAGGAGCCCAGATAAAACAAAAAGGTGGAGAAAGGGTGAATTCCTGCCCTCTCTTCCAGAGCCAGGATGCCCTTCTCCTGCCTTTGCATGTCAGAACTCCAGGTTCTCTGGCCTTTGGACTCCTGTGGTCCGCCTGGCTCTTGGGCTTTTGACCTTAAACCAGGAATTACATCACTGGCTTCCTTAGTTCTGAGGCTTCTGGACTTGGACTGAACCACGCTACTGGCTTCCATAGTTCTCCAGATTGCAGATGACCTATCATGTGGGATCGTCAGCCTCCATAATTGAGTAAGCCAATTCTCCTAATAAATCCCCTCTCATATATCTTTCTGTATGTCCTGTCAGTTCTGTCTCTCTGGAAAACACTGCCTAAAACACATGGCTCTGCCCTCAGCATTTGGGGCCCTATATGCACAGATAACTTTTTAGATAAAAAGCACAATTGCTTTTCTCTTACTGATGTTCATGATATCGCCCTTATTTTGATTATATCAATGTTCCGCTGAAACCAGCCTGCTTGAATCATCTAGTCAAGTCACCTCTGCTTTGATGATTTCTCATTATCAGCTTGCTGCCTTTGTGAGATTCATTGCATATTCTAAATATTTTCTCTGACTCTTTTCTTCCTTTATCTGCCTTCCTCTTTCTCTACTTTCTTTCCTTCCTATTGAGCCAACAGATGTTTTTAGAGAAGTAAAGTATTAATTAGACAGTACAGTATTTTCTTTTTCTGAAAAATACAGCCTCTATTCCCCTCAGAAGTAGATTTCTATGCAAACATTTTTCATGGTTCCTATAAAAACTCTCACCTATGCTGTCTCTTTGTCTGTTTTGTTGAAACTATTCATCATTTTGTGGTTACAAACCTGTATTATTTTCTGTTTGATTTTTGTATCATCTGTTTTCTACATTTTAAATAAATATAAAAGAAATTTTGTTTTCTGTCCAGGGATTGCACGACACCCTTAGAGATTAACTGGAGAACCAGTGACGTAATACATTGATAAGAATTCCTGAATTCATACTAATTGCTCCTATTATTGAGCCATGTAAATTCATCCTCTTCCAAGCTGTTCCTCTGTTCTTGACAGAAATGAGGCCACTATGGCCATCACTACAGGGCAATGCTGCCAAGTAATAAAAGCACATGGCCTGGGCCCTCAAGAGGATTGCAGTTCATTTGAAGACTTCGTAATAGATTTTTGGCTACTTCCCTCACTAGAACTAAGTACAGATTCAATGTTCCAAAGCTGGAAACTCTCAAGTTTAGGAGAAAAATCGAAGTTATCTGTTATGGGACCAATAATAAGTTCCTTTACATCTTAAAGCTTAGCTGCGGTGTGCTGCAGTGGCTTACTCCTATAATCCCAGCCCTTTGGGAGGCCAAGGCAAGCAGATCACCTGAGGTCAGGAGTTCGAGATCAGCCTGGCTAACATGGCAAAATCCTGTCTCTACTAAAAGTACAAAAATTAGCCGGGCGTGGTGGCAGGGGGAGGGGGCAGGCCTGTAATCCAAGCTACTCAGGAGGCTGAGGTAGGAGAATTGCTTGAACCCGGGAGGTGAAGGTTACAGTGAGCCAAGATTGCACCACTGCACTGTAGCCTGGGCAACAAGAGCAAGACTCCGTCTCACCAAGAAAAAAAAAAAAAAAAAAAAGCTTAGCTGTTTCCTCAGCTCATTTCCCCAAAATGCTGAAATTTCTGGAATAATCAAGTTGGAGTGAGAGTGGAAATTCTTTCAAAACATATGGGTAACTTCAGGGCCATAGAGACTTTTAGATGCTTTCAAGTGCACAATGAAGACAGGGAAAAATGACTGAGTGGGTTGAGTGTCACCCTAATCTTCTTCAACTAGCAGATAACTATTTTTTTTAAAATATTTTAAATTACTTTTATTATAACCTTATAGAAACCCACAATTAAACACTAAATATGACTAATATTGTCCCCCCAAAGTGACTCTCCTTTAAAAAAGAATGAGGAGATGTATGCGTATATGTGTGTGTATCTATCTATAAATGTGTATCTATGTATATATAAAGTATACATATCTATATATGGTATGATGTCATATTTTTTGACCTATTTGTATTTTTTCTCTTAAATCTATTGATTTTGCATAATGTAGGAGCACACAATTTTGGAAGGAATTGATTTCCTGAAAGGGTCCGCCATGCATTGAAGGAGGGGGTAGATCGCTAAACTAAAAATGCATTTGTGTTAAACAATATTCAGCTTGTAGCTGGCACATAGTAGGCATTCAATTAATATTTTATGAATGAATGAAACAATAAATGAAAGATGAATACTAGCTTAGATTTTTTTCCCTGAAGGGCCTCTGGCTAGCCAGGTTCATGCTGTTTCTTCAATTTATCGAGGTCACTTTGAATTCTGATCTTTTCTTCTGAGGTGTTAGCAATCCCTTCTAACTTGGTGTCATCTGAAAAATACTACCTGTATGAAATGTGTGACTGAGTTAAGCTAGGAGTGTCATGTTGGACATTTTCTTAAACTAGAACACAGCTGGAAATTATTGCACAACCAAAACCATACTTCATTTCAGTCTTATCAGGCTAGCCTTGTCCACATTTGACTGATTTTTCACTTATCATCTATAATCAATCACTCAGTTTCGTCACTAAATAGAAAATAAGATGCACAACGAAGCCTCATGAAAATTAGAGGACAGAAACTGTAACAGGTTAGGACACTATGGAAATACCTTGTAAACATACTTTGTAAATTATACTCCAGTGCATACCTATTGCATATGCCTCAATAGGCAAGTCTTGACACATAATATATAGAAACAATCTATTATCGATTTTCCCATAGGGCAGATGTAAAATCCTGAATGCACTCATATTCCTTTTTCAAAAATTTTGGTAGAAAAATATCTTACTGCTGGGAGCTTAATCCCCTTCAAGTTTCGTAACCAAGTCACTATTTAGTTATCAAGAAAGCTTTTTTAACATCAAGAAATAATAATAATCTCGTGTTAAATTGAAAATACTTAGTCTTCTAAAATGCACGCAGCAAATTTTTAGATTTTTTTAAAATACAAAGATGAATAGTAGGAGATAAGTCGTTCAGTGATTATGTATGCAACATGAAGGAAATAACCGAGATAATTATTCAGGTAATTTAAAATAAAATTCTCTTTTGCTTTTTCTCCTGATAAATGAAGTAAAAGTTGCCTCACTTGAATTTATATTTCTAGATTCATGTCACCGTGGAAACTACTAAGCCATTGCTCAAAAATTAGAGATTGTATCTACATTTTGTTCTTTTTCTTTCCTACTCTAAAATTTATTTTTTATTTTTTTCATTATACTTTAAGCTCTAGGGTACATGTGCACAACGTGCAGGTTTGTTACATATGTATACATATGCCATGTTGGTGTGCTGCACCCATTAACTCGTCATTTACATTAGGTATATCTCCTAATGCTATCCCTCCCCCCTTCCCCCACCCCACGACAGGCCCCTGTGTGTGATGTTCCCCTTTCTGTGTCCAAGTGTTCTCATTGTTCAGTTCCCACCTATGAGTGAGAACATGCGGTGTTTGGATTTTTGTCCTTGTGATAGTTTGCTGAGAATGATGGTTTCCACTGTCATCCATGTCCCTATAAAGGACATGAACTCATCCTTTTCTATGGCTGCATAGTATTCCATGGTGTATATGTACCACATTTTCTTAATCCAGTCTATCATTGATGGACATTTGGGTTGGTTCCAAGTCTTTGCTATTGTGAATAGTGCCACAATAAACATATGTGTGCATGTGTCTTTATAGCAGCATGATTTATAATCTTTTGGGTATATACCCAGTAATGGGATGGCTGGGTCAAATGGTATTTCTAGTTCTAGATGCTTGAGGAATCGCCACACTGTCTTCCACAATGGTTGAACTAGTTTACAGTCCCACCAACAGTGTAAAAGTGTTCCTATTTCTCCACATCCTCTCCAGCACCAGTTGTTTCCTGACTTTTTAATGATCACCATTCTAACTGGTGTGAGATGGTATCTCACTGTGGTTTTGATTTGCATTTCTCTGATGGCCAGTGATGATGAGCATTTTTTCCTGTGTTTTTTGGCTGCATAAATGTCTTCTTTTGAGAAGTGTCTGTTCATATCCTTCGCCCACTTTTTGATTGGGTTGTTTGTTTTTTTCTTGTAAATCTGTTGTGTGCTTCGGGTATTGGGCTACCACTACTAAAACAAGATTTGAAAAGCATAGTTCCAAAATTGTGTGGGGAAACAACAAAAGTAGAATAACATTTAAGGACTGGAATTCTGAATGAGGTAGACTTTACCAATGCCAATTAAATGTAAATAACCAATGTGATTTGTGCCACCTTAGTGGCAAACTGTCCAGTGATCATTATTACCTATAGGGTGATTGTTTTGTACTAGGCACCATGTTAGACGTTAACTCAGACCAGTAGGTGTTTTCTATATATTTTGTTCCTGTGCTCCTTAGCTTTTAACAGACATCCCATACAGGTTCTTAAGAAACTCATTCTGAAAAATGGACATAATAGTGTCTACCTCAAAGAGTTTTTATGACAATTAGTCAATTCATGTAAAATAATTGAAATGTCACCAGGCATACATTTTGTGCAATATATTATCTTCTGTTATTGTAACTACCATTATTAAAACAAATCAAAAATTGTATTTTTAATAAGTAGACCTAAAATTTGAATCCTGGGCAACATAGGATTTCTATTTTAATTGCTGATTTCTAGAACAAAATAACTTGTGTGGAAGTCATCAGAAAGCTACTATTGCATAAAGACTTAAGGGATCAAGATTAAGAGAGAAAGGAAGTTTAAGGGTGAGCTCAGTATTCAGCACCATATTTCTCCTTGAGGTTTTTGCCATTTCCAAAGCATGACTGTAAAACTAAATAGAAACTGGTAGATGAGAAGAACCGGGGAAGAAGTTTCAAGAGTCTTATGGGATTGACTGATGGGAAATTGACACAGGGTTGCCAGATAAAATACCAGATGCCTGTTAGCTTTGAATTTCAGAAAAAAAAAAAAAAAAAAAAAAAAACACTTTTCAGGATAAAAACTATGTCCCAATAAATATTTAAAATTCAAAGTTCAAAATTAATTGAGCTTTCTTTTTGTATTGTTTGGGCTTTTGTTCACTCTTGTTTGTTTCTGTGAAATCTGGCAATTCCAGTACAATAGTCTCTGGTAAACAACCAAAGTTTTCAGCTGAGAGACCAGAATATTTATACTCTAAAAGTAGTAATGGAGCAAAAATATGGCAGATCTCATAAAGAGCTTCAAATCAATTCAGTTCCTAGATGAATTAAAATAATAGATACCTGCCTTCTAGATGGAAAAATAAATTCTTGCTGGAGGAAGATAACATCTTCCAGAGCATCAAATTATCTCTACAATTATTTCAGGATTTAATTAAAAATTATCAGCATTATCAGGAGACTAGATAACTTGACCAAAGACAAATACAAAAAGAGAAATGAAAGAAAAAGTAGAAACATACCATAGGAGATTATCAGAGACACACTCTTCAAAGCAAATGTGATTTATACCTTTAATAAATTAGAAGAAAGATGGAAAGTTTCAGAGGTGAACTGGTAACTTTAAAAGAAATCCAATTAAATTCTAAAAATGAAGTTATTATAACTGAAATTAACTCAATAAAGAGCATTAATAACAAATTAGATATAAAGAGAAAAGTAATAAATGAGAATATAAGCGATTATAAAAATGGACAGACAGAAGAATAGATAGCTATAAGGATGGGAAATTCAGAAAAGAGTGTAAGAAACCAAGAGAACATAAGAAAAAAGGATCTAACTTGTAATTGGAGTTCCAGAAAGACAGGAAAGAGAGAATGGCATGACACCAACATTTTAAGAGCTAATAACGAAAAATGTTTTAAAACTGATAAAAGATATCAAACCGCAAATTCAGGAAAAGCTACAAACACCAAGCAGGAAAAACACAAGGAAAAACATATACCTTGGCACAACATGGTAAAATCTCTTATGAACTTGGAGGCAAACATAGTAAACAAGCATTAGGAGACAATCGATTATTATATAAGAGAGACAATGTATTATATGACCAAATGTGTTTATTTTAGGAAAATAATTTTGATATAATATTCACAAGTCAATAATGACCCCTGTAAGGAATAAAGGGGAGAAAATCATAGTCACTTCAATCGATGCATAGGCAGTTGACATAATTCAATACCCATGAATAATGTTTTTAAAAATCTTATCAAAGTATAAATAAATAGGCTTTCTTAATCTCATAAATAACATCAACCAAAACCCAATGTCAAACATCATAGTTATTTTGTAATAGTGTAAACTTTCCCATAAGAAAGAGAATGAGCAAGGATACCTACTATAACTGCTTTTTTTTAACATTGTGTATGAGGTCCTAGCCAGTATAATAGAGCAAGGACAAATATGAAAGATATAAGAATTGGGAAAGAAGAATTAAAGCTGTCATTATTTGTACATAACACAACCGTACACACAATAATTCCAAATACACCCACACACAAACTATTATAATTATTAAAGTGAATTTACCAAAGTTGCTAGACATGAAGTTAATATAGAAAAACATATCGTGTCACTATTACAGTAAAATGAATTACTTGTCTTCATTCTTCACCCTCCCCTACATTCATGACTATTTATAGCTGTTTCATGTATGAAGTACCTTTCCTTCACCTTGACTTTGAACTGGACCATTTTACATAGTCAATGGAATACTAGAGAAATGATGCAACCAAAAGTTTGAGTTGCACTTATACAATTGGGCTTGCCATCTTTTGGGTCTGCCATGTCAATCAAAATACATTACTTCACCCTAGGACTCAGAAAAAGCATGTGTCACATAGTCACAACAACCAGGCTTAGCTGTACCTGTAGCTTGAAGCAAAGCTGCCCAGCTAAGACTCGATGAGCTTCCCCAACTGAACCACAGATCTATGAGAATAAATTGTTTTTTAAGCCACTAAGTTTTGTTTTGTATCACTATGGAGCACTGTTGTGTTAACAGTTCACTGATATATCTATACAATAACAACAAATTTTGAAAAACAAAGTTATAAAATCATGATACAACTTAGCATCAAGAAACACCAAATATCCAGCAATAATTTTTTCCTGAATAAACATGACCACTGTATTCATGTACAAAACCATTGTTGAGAGAAGTTAAAGAAGGAACAAGTAAATGGAAGGATATGCCATATATGGATTTAGAAAACTTAATATTATAAAAATCAATTTGAGGTTGTTGTTTGTTTGTGGAGACCAACAAATTGATCCCAAAATTCCTAAAGAAATGCAACAGGCCAAAAATAATAAACCTTTTTTTTTTTTTTTGAGATGGAATCTTGCTCTGTCACCCAGGCCAGAGTGCAGTGGCAAAATCTCGGACCACTGCAGCCTCCAACCCCCGAGTTCAAGTGATTCTCCCACCTCAGCCTCCCGAGTAGCTGGAACTGTAGGCACGCACCACCACGCCCAGCTAATTTTTGTATTTTTAGTAGAGACAAGGTTTCCCCATGTTGGCCAGGCTGGTCTCAAACTCCTGACCTCAAGTGATCTGCCTGCCTCAGCCTCTGAAAGTGTTGGGATTACAGGCATGAGCCACCACCCCCAGACAAAAATAATAAAACTTTTTTAAAGAACAAAGAAGTATTTTCATTACTGAATATTAAAACCTATATGTTTATATTAATTAAATTGTACTGACACAGGGATGGGAAAACAGGCCAATGAATCAACACACATATGGACACTTTATTTATGACAAGTGGGGGAGGAATAGTGTTTCTAAAAAAGGAGATTCTGCCAAGGGGAATTTTATATGGGGAAAAAATCCTGACTCTACTTCAATAAAAAAATTAAGTGAAATGTAGATTAAATGTGAAAAGTTAAATCAGAAATCTTCTAGAAGATAACATAAAAGAATACTTTCATGACCTTGGAGTGGGGAAAGTCTCCAAACAAGACTCTAACAAGTACTAACTATAGAAATAAATTAATAGATTGTTTCACATTAAAACTAGGAACTTCTGCTCATTAAGTCACCATCCCAAGAATAAAAAGGCGAGACTCAGAGTGGGAAAAGGTATTTGCATTTCCTATGTTAAAGGACTCAAATCCAGAATTATAATAAACTCTTAAAAATTAATATGAAAGTAACAATTCATTTTTTAAACAGACCCTTCACAAAGAAGAATTTACAAATGGCCCCCAAATAAACAAAAAGATGCTAGGCCTTATTAACCACCAAATAAATGCAAATTAATATCACAATGTGGTATTACCTAGACATAAGAAAATTTGAAAGATTGACAATATTGAGTCAACCAGGAGGTGCAACTACCATATGGTGTTGGCAATTAACTTCTGTGGAAAACCATTCATTTGTATCTACTAAAGTGAGCACACATATGTACAGTACCCAGTGCTTCACTTAGTTAGATCCAAAAAGTGATATGCACATTTGCCCCAAAATACATGTAAAAAATTATTCATAGCAATATTATTCAGAATAGACAAATATTATAAACAAGCTGATAGTCTATCAACGGTAGAATATATAAAGCATGGTGGAGGGTATCTGTGTGCATGTGTAGCCCAACAATGACTATATGCAATAACAAAGGTAAATCTCATAAGTATAATTATGATTCAAAGAGGCCAGACACAAAACAATGTATACTGTCTGCTTTCGTTTATGTCAAGTTCAAGTTCAAAAAAGGACAAACTTTACCTCTGGTGTGAGAAGTCAAGATATTGACCATCTTTGGGAGAAGGGAGGAGTACTTACTGGAAGAAAGCATGAGGAAGGCTTCCAAGATTTTACTTTTTGCTCTGTTTGATGGGTACCCAGGCATTTTTATTGTACAAATATATATAATTTGTGATATGAAAAATTTATGTGTGTATACATATATGTATATATGTAACTTGTGATATATAAAGTTTAAAAAAGCAGTCTGGAGAGATGGGATATTCTCAGTTCCTGAGCATAAAAATTAATGAGAAGAATAATGAATCCATTAGCATAAACGACAATGAAAATAATAATAAACAGCAGCTAAAATCAAGTAAAGCTCTTGTGGTAGGTCCTAACCTATACAGAAGGCCTTAGTAGGATTATGAAGAGTGAGGCCATTTGGGATTTTATTAGCTGGCTGCTGGGGATGAAACTAGCAAAAATGCTTTCTAAGTGCAAGCAGTCAGACTCCAAGCAAAGGTGCAGATTTACAAATAGAATATAAAGGCTGTGCAAAGAGGAGTTGCAGTTATAAACTAAAGGTTTGCAAAGTCAGCTGGCTGGGCACTAGCTTATCAATCACAACCACAGGCCTAGATAACACTGCCAGGTCTAACTCTGCAATTATAAAGGATACATAGGTATATCACATTTGTAGATATGGTGTATTTGTAGCATCACCCCCTTCTTCCTATTGTTAATTGATAAGAATGGTTCAGAGAAATTTTGTGTTCATTGGGAAACTTGATTATTTTATGGTTAAATCACATTTGTGCTTGAAGCCCTTTCTCAGACTTATATTTTCCTAGCCTTTCATAGCCCACTGGTTTTTTCCTCCTTTTTCTATCTAAAAACTAGTTGCTTCCCTCCCAATCAAAGTGCTAAATTTTGTAAATAATTATGTACTGGCCATGGGTACCATGTGTGTATTGAATTAAGCAAAATGTGCTTTGTTTAATTCAGTTAAACAAACATCAATATGTACCTACTATATATTAGATAAAACTTGGATTTAGGTAAGAGTATAGCCCAAGAGAATTTTTTAATTTACTTACATTGCCAAACTGATCTTTCAAGTCTACACAGAGCCCATTTCAAATGCAATAATCATAACAGAAGGCAATCTAAATCTTTAAAACTTTTGTTTCTGGGGTACTTTTTTTTTTTTGAGATGGAGTCTCACTCTGTCGCTCTGGCTGGAGTGCAGTGGTGCTATCTCAGCTCACTGCAAGCTCCGCCTCCTGGGTTCTTGCCATTCTCCTGCCTCAGCCTCCAGAGTAGCTAGGACTACAGGCATCTGCCACCACGCCTGGCTAATTTTTTTTGTATTTTTAGTAGAGACGGGGTTTCACCATGTTAGCCAGGCTGGTCTAGATCTCCTGACCTCATGATCTGCCTGCCTCAGCCTCCCAAAGTGCTGGGATTACAGGTGTGAGCCACCGCACCTGGCTCTGGGAGACATATTTTTAAAAGGTCATAGGAATTATTGTATCACAATATTTCCTTGTCCAGTCTCCTACCTTTTCGAAGTGAAGGGAAAAGAGTGTTAAGATTGTTTTCTGTCAACATCTCATCCTTATAGCAGCTCATCAATAATTGTTAACTGTCTGAAATTTTACCCTATTT
This sequence comes from Hylobates moloch, assembly GCF_009828535.3. Lineage (NCBI taxonomy): Eukaryota > Metazoa > Chordata > Mammalia > Primates > Hylobatidae > Hylobates > Hylobates moloch. The sequence continues at coordinate 146,217,175 of NW_026652278.1, read as the reverse complement.
GCAAGTTAACATGTTAGCCTGCCACAATGCATTAGCAGTTCACGGATGCTGGCAGAAGACACAAGATTCCTGAGTCAGAGACAAAGGACTTTCTTACTCATAATACAGCAAGCGGCATGAACATCAAAATATTTGCACTTTCCCCCAGTCTCATGTCCCACAGGGATGACATGAATGGGCCTAGATAGATTCGTGTACACAAAGTGGTTTGCAGTAAAGGAAAGGAAACTTAATCTTCTACAATTGGCATATGCATATTTCTTCTTTGCTCTAGAAAGAGACTGTATCTTTTGCTAGAGAGCAAGCACGCCCGCCCTCTGCTTTGGAGAAAGACACAAGTTTTCCGAGGCTCTTTGCTATACAAACACTAAACGGTAGCTCAGAAAAAAGAGAGTAGTTAGTGCCTCTGTCATAAGGTGTGGAGAAATATGAATGACCCATAGAGAATGGTCTCCCAGTAGTACAAAGGAAAATTAGGGAAACACCAACATTCTACTTCCCTTAAGTTCTCCAAATAATAATTAAAATTGGAAGACAAATTTGATGTGTGAATAGAAATGATTACTTTGGATTTCAGAGCTCATTGTTTTACATGGGTGATTCCCTGAATAATGTATACCAAACAATGTGTGCATGAAATAGAAGCTCCTCTGGGATGATGATAAGAGTTGGTGAACAGCTTGGCTTGCTTTCCACCACTTCTCACTGCCCTTCCCCCAACTCTCTCACCTGAGATGATACAGCAAAAATACATGAAGCACTAGGTACTTAACAGAGATTATAGAATGAAGCCATAGAAGGATTTGTCAGAGCAAAGGATATTTCCTCAAGGATATGAGGGTGGTATTGAGTATCTGCACAAACAATACAATGAGTTCTAATCTCTGAAACTCCACAGCTAATCAGAAAGAAGAATCCTGTTATTTGGCAGCTCTACTTTTAGCTTCTATGAAGGTGTTGTATTACAAAGGTAGACCTGGAATAGTCAAGCTCTCAAACTCCTCTTAGCCTAGTAGAAAGTGCAGTGCCTCTTCCTAGCCAGGCTGTCTCTCTAATGTAGAGGAGGTAGAATAATGTCAAGAGATCAATCTTTGAGGTCAGACACTTAAAAGTTAAATCTTACGTATTTTGTAACATTGGTAACTTTCTATAACCTCTTCGAGATTCCATTTCCTTGTCTGTAAGATGAGATTTGTACTACCTAGCTGAAAGTTGCAGAAGAGCTAAGAAACTTTATACCAGAGACCTACATAGGAACAGGTGCTACATTTCCATTCCCTTGGTTGCTCTATTATTTTACAGATGCTGACGGCTCTAACAAACTCTCCTCTTCATCTATATAGGTATGGAGGTTGCAGCTAATGTACTCATTCTGAGATACTGAATTGTGTATTTCACTCTTGTTTCCTCCATGCAATGTTTCTTCTGTCCGTTTGGCCTGCTGTTTCCTCCAGCTGGACTCAGCAGCTGCCCTCTGCAATTGTGTAACCTCTGGTTCCAAAGACAAGCTGTATTTTTATATTTTACTATCCTGCTATCCTCCCCACAGGCCTCCTTAATAAATACTTCTTTCTGAACTTCTTCATAAAGCAATGGCCCAGATTAAGCCATTGATGTGAATCTTCTTTTTAATTATGTTATTCACAGAAACATTAAGCTCTTTTCAGAATGCAGCATGGCTCATTCTTTAAAAAATGTGATACCCTGGGTTATGTGAAAAGGCTATAAATGAGGCAGATTGGAGGCTGCTTGATGTGCTTCCTCTAACACCAGGAGATTTGGCTTGAAGTTGCTTTTTAAAAGGCCTCCTAAATATGGTGAGGCCTGTTTTACCCTGTTTTTTTCTTCCAGTTTTCCATTCACAGAAAATGTATTTAATTCACTGATATTTAAGTGTATGCACTGAGAAGGACAGACAGACAGAAACAGAGAGACAGAGACAGAGAGAGAAGGAGGGAGAGAGATTTGGATTCAAAAGGAAATTTAGAGGAAAGATTAAAAATAAAAATGAATGCCTTATCTAAGCAGGCTCTGAACTCACAGAGGGACATTTTCAGTATGTATCAAAGAATGCTGAGGATTGAAAGTGACCTGGAAAGGATTTAGTTCAATCTCTTTATTTTGTAAATGAGGACATTAAAGGCCAAGATCACAAAAACAGTTAAGAGGCAGGGTTTTGAAGAGAAGAGAATCAAGAGATTGCCAGGTCAATGTGATTTCCATTTTAATTTAGGCAAAAGTATGTCTGTCAAGCAAGGTGTGCAGCACTTGCTGTTAAGAGTTCTAAAAAAAGATTTCGTTTTATTCTAAGGATGTTAGAGACTCGAGAATATCCAAGTCCTGAGCTATTACTCACATCTCCTTCCCTGGGAACTCACAAGGGGACTCTAGGAAAGGAGGACTAGTCATATGGGAAAGCAAGTATTTATTAATAAGTGAGATAATATTTGATACTGCCAAACCAAAGTAGAGCCTTTTGGTGAAAGCCAAGTTGGAGCATCTGTCACGTACTTGAGTCTAAGTTGGACTCTTATATTCTGAAATTGAATCTTGAGTATGCCTGGAAGGGCTCGGCCTATGAAGGATAAAAAGCCAGAAACCAAAGGAGTATGAATCTGCTTGTCAGAGGTATTTGAAACCATGTGAGTCCATCTTGAATAGGGGCTGGGTAAAATAAGGCTGAGACCCACCCCTACCGGGCTGCATTCCTAGGATGTTAGGCATTCTTACTCAAAGGATGAGGTAGGAGATCAGCACAAGATACAGGTCACAAAGACCTTGCTGATAAAACAGGATGCAGTAAAGAAGCCTGCCAAAACCTACCAAAACCAAGATGGCAATGAAAGTGACCTCTAGTTGTTCTCACTGCTCGTTAGAATATATTAGCATACTAAAAGACACTCCCACCAGCACCATGACAGTTTACAAATGCCAAGGCAATGTCAAGAAGTTACCCTGTATAGTCTAAAAGGGGAGGGACCCTCAGTTCCAGAAAGCCCCCACTCCTTTCTTGGAAAACTCATGAATAATCCACCATTTGTTTAGCATATAATCAAGAAATAACTATAAGTGTACTCAGTTGAGCACTTCAGGCTGCTGCTATGCTTATGGAGTAGCCATTTTTTATTCCTTTACTTCCTAATAAACTTGCTTTCACTTTACTCTATAGCCTCACCTGGAATTCTTTCTTGCATGAGGTCCAGGAACTCTCTCGGGGTCTAGATTGGGGCCCTTTTGTAGTAACAAGCTTAGATGCTCAATTTTATCTTCAGAAGAAATAAAAAGAGAGAGAGCAACCTGGTCAGGCCCTCCTAGGAAAACAGAAGAGAAGGCCTCACACAAGCTCCAACCATTGACTCACAGTAACCACCCAACCAACTAATAAAACAAGATCCAAGGCATATTCTAAGCTCTGTCCAGAACATGTAGAATCTAATCAGTAATTATCCCTCCCTTGGGAAGGACCTAATAAGGAGTCCCTCAAAAGAGAAGAAGCAGGACTAAGAAGACAGAAATATTCACTTCTCAACAGTGACAAAGCTAGCATGAGTGACAAATTACATGTAGGATGCAAGGTTCCAGGGACAGGGGCCATTCATCATCTTTCTTTGTTGAGGTAATGATATATTTGATTAATATAAAGTAGTAATGCTATTAAGTGCCCTCATTATTCATAAACATGAGGATCCACTGTGATTAGAACAAAACAGTTATTTCATTACTTGAGGAAATAAGGTGTTCTCTTAATTATTTCTTAAAGTTATTTTCAATTACATTGACCTATTGATTGATGAATTCAGCCCAGGCAGAAAATAAAAAGCCCAATTAAAAAAAAACAAAAAAAACTTGGGAAAAAAATTCCTTAAGAAGCCCAGAATTCTCTCTCTCAGTTTTTATTCTACCAGCTAGTAAGAGGGAGATGCAGAGGAGTATAGGGGCTCATTTGGGCTTTAAAAGGTAGTAAAAACCCAGGTTCCAGGCTCCCAACTCAGCACTTTTTTCCCTTATACATCACAGCCTCTGCATGCAGAAATAAAATCACAGACATTTTTCGTTGTTCAAATCATCAGCATTAATGTCTGCTGTAAATATGCAGGATCTGGTCCTCCCAGAAGCAGAGAACAAATTAATGATCAATTGGTCACAGTTCTGACCTTTAGTTTATCAGCTTGTCACCATATTGCAAAACAACTCTCCTTCAAAATGAGCCTCAGAGCCTTCTTTCACCACCATTTCAAAACAAGGCTACCCAAACTAAACAAATGTTAAACTATCACATTCAGATGCTACGAAATCTACCAGAAAGTCATTGAGCACACTTTGCTAAGTTCTCTAAATTTCTGTACAAATGGTAAGAAGACATCTGTCAGCTATCCTAATGGTGCATTCAGAAAAAGTCCTTCAGCAACCCCTAATCAGAGAAAGTTGAAATCAAAATCAAATCATTTCTCCTCTTTCCTCTTGCCATTTAACTGTATATAACACAGACATAAAAGATGGACCCCAACTGACTCAAGAGCAACATTCCAATTTGCACTGAGCTGTTGAGACGGGTGAATTTGTCAGAGCCCATTCACCCAGGCAGCAGCTGCTGCAGCAGCCGGGCCCCTAAAAGATCTGCTCAGCCGTTGATGTGGGGTAGAGATGAGAGCTCCATTGGCTGAGTGTACTCCAAATTAACTTTTCTTCTGTCAATCTTTTCAATAAAAAATCTAATAATTTTCTGAATATAATTTATTTAATCATCAATTACTTAAAATGGGACTTAGCTACTCCTCAGATGCCTATAGAAGAACCTGAGAGACTGCAACTCTTAACTGCAATGAACACGTCTCCACTCTAAGGACTGATTGGTCAGATTTTCTTGGCCAGATCTCTTTACCAATCCAGGAACCTTCAGGAATCATTATATCTTAAAGCTGGATCCCTGCTATTGTTTAAATTTGTTATTGTTGGCATTCTACTACCTTACTTTATATTTAAAAATTGTTCCTAATGATTTTGAGACATATTATCTGAGTTTAAATTTCATCATTAGGCAGTGGGGAAGGCAGGAAAGATACGATTTTTTCCTTGTGTAGATGAAGAAATTCTAATCTAGAGATGTCACATGTCCCAACCTCCCAGTCAATATGTAGCAGAGTCAGAATTCAAATTCCAGATGGCCCAAATCCAAGTCTAATGTTTGTTTCTGCCACCACATTGCATTCCTCAACCTCTCTGGAGTACCACACAGCCTTGACATGGCCCCTAAAAGCCAGGGTTAAGACAGCTGGCAGCCTCTCCTTCGACCCTCTGCCATCGCCAGTGATCCCTGTATTAGCTACGTGATTTGATACATGATCATCCCTCTGAGACTCAGTTTCCTCTTTCACAATATTGAAATAATAATTGGGTCAGGTTCATGGGTTTTCTAAGGAGAAAACAAGTTAGTATACAGTAAAGCACATAGAACATTTCCTGCTACAAAATAAGTGCTTAATAGATGTCAACTATCATTATATCCCCTGACACTTAAGTTGAGAGAGAGAGCCAGGCTTAGTTCACAAACAGTGAGCTCCACATACTTATGTCTTCCTGGAGTCCCTTTCTCCTGCTAAATTTCCCTCCTAGGTCTCTTCATTTCCTACCTCCCCACTGTCAGCTGTTTCTTCCACTTTCTCCACTAAAATGCTCATGATTGGGTTTCAGTCGCTCAGAGCCCACAGGACAGACAGGAACCTCATAATTTAATTCATATCTGTGGGATAGTGTTTATTATCTTCCTTCTGAGATACTATATTTGCATTTTGACATCAATCTTCTGAAGACACAATAGCATAATTAATAGCTCACAAAAATTCCCACAGTTTACACATCACCTTAGCCTCAGTGTTGCCCAAACTTGAATCACAAACTCTAGGGGCAGAGCCTGTGCCTTTTTAAATAATTAGTTTATTGAGATCTCATTTACTTATTGCACAATTCACGTTTTAAAATTTTACAATGCAGTGGTGTTTATTCACAGAATTATGCAATCATCACCAAAATCTAATTTCAAAATATTCTCATCACCCTAAAAAGAAACCCCATACCTATTAGCAGTCACTCCCTATATTTCCCTCCTCCCAGCCCTAGGCAACCACTAGTTTACTTTCTGTGCCTATGGATTTGTCTAATTCTCAATATTAGTATTTTAGTATTTTATTCTGTATAAATAAACAAACAGTATGTGGCCTTTCTAACTGGCTTTTTTGACTTAGCATGACGTTTTCAATGTTTATTCATGTTATACCACATGTCAATATTTAATTTCTCCTCTTTACACCAGATAATATTTCATTGTATTGATATAGTACATTTTGTTTATCCATGTGTTAACTGATGAACATTTAGGTTGTTGCCATTTTTTGATTATTATGAATAATGCTGCTATATACATTAGTGTAATGGTTTTTGTGTGGACAAAATATTTTCATTTCTCTTGGGTATGGAGTTAAGAATAGATTTGCTGGGCCATATGGTAACTCTGTGTTTAACCTTTTGAAAAACTGCCAGACTTTTTCCACAGTGGCTACACCATTTTGCACTCCTGCTAGCCGTGTATGAGGATTCCAATGACTCTGTGTCTCCACTAATACTTATCTTTGTCATTTTAACCATCCTTGTAAGTATGAGATGGTATCTCCATATGGTTTTAATTTGTATTTCCCTAATGACACTGAGCATCTTTTCATGTGCTTACTAGGAATTTGTATTTCTTCTCTGGAGAAAAGGCTATTCAAATCCTTTGCCCATTTAAAATTGGGTTGTCTTTTTTATTGCTGAATTATAATAGTTCCCTATATTTTCTAGTACTAGAGTTTTCTCAGATAAATAACGTACAAATATTTTCTCCCATTCTGTAAGTTTTTGTTTTACTTTCTTGATTGTATTGTTTGAAGCACAAAAGTTTTTTATTTTAATTAAGCCCAATTTTTTTTCTCTGGTTTCTTGTGTTTTTGGTGTAACATATAATAAATCATTGCATAATTCAAAGTGACAAAAGTTTACTTATGTTTTCTCCCATGAGTTTTGTAGTTTTAGCACTTACATTTAGGTCTTTGATGCATTTTGAGTAATTTTTGTATCTGGTATAAGGCAAAGAGGTCCAAGTTCATTCTCTTGCTTGTGGATATCCATTTTGCCCAGCATCACTTGATAAAAGTCTGTTCTGTCCACATTAAATGGCCATGGCACCTTTGTCAAAAATCGATTGGTCATAAATGCAAGGGTTTATTCCAGGACTCTAAATTATATTCCATTGATCTGTATGTCCTTCCTTATGCTAGTACCACAGGGGCTTGACTATTATAGCTGTGCAACAAGTTTTGAAGTGAGAAGTGTGAGTCCTCAAGCTTTGTTCTTTCTCAAGGATTTGTGTGTGTGTTGTTATTCTGGTTCCCCTAAATTTCTGTATGATTTTTTTTAAAAGTTTTTTATTTCCATAGTGATTGAGGAACAGGTGGTATTTGATTAAATGAGTAAGTTCTTTAGTGGTGATCTGTGAGATTTTGGTGCACTCATCACCCGAGCAGTATACACTGCACTTAATTTGTAGTCTTTTATCCCTCACCCCCTTTCCATCCTTTCCCCCTGAGTCTCCAACGTCCATTGTGTCATTCTTATGCCTCTGCATCCTCATAGCTTAGCTCCTACTTATAAGTGAGGATATATGACTTGTGGTTTGCCATTCATGAGTCACTTCTCTTAGAATAATAGTCTCTAATCTCATCCAGGTTGCTGCAAATGCTATTAATCCATTCTTTTTTATGGCTGAGTAGTATTCCATTGCATATATATACCACAGTTTCTTTATCCATTCATTGATTGATGGGCATTTGGGTTGGTTCCATTTGAACCAATTGTTCATCTCTGTTAAGAAAAGTTACCTGGCATAATAGGTATTGCATTGAACTGGGAGATGAATCTAGAGAGTATTACCATCTTAACAACATTAAGTTTTTTCATCCATGAAAAAGGATGTCTTTTTATTTTAGTATAAAAGGAATGTTTTCAAAATGATTTATAATTTTCAATGTGGACATATTCTACTTTTGTTAAATTCCTTCTTCAAATTGTATTCTTTTTGAATGCTATTGTAAATTAAAATGTTTATTGCTTGTATGTAGAAATACAATTGATTTTCATATATGGATTTATATTCTGCAAACTTTCTTAACTCATTTATTAGTTTGAATAGTTTTCTAGTGGATTCCTTGGATTTTTTATATGCAAGAGCATGTCATCTGCAAATAAAGATAGTTTTACTTTTTTTTTCCTTTTAAATATGGATTCATTTTTTTTCTTTTTCTGGCCATTATACTGCCTACTACCTTTAGTCCAATTTAATACAAGTGATGTTTAATACAATGTTTAATACAAATCCTCATCTTGTTCCTGACTTTTGAAAGTTTTCAGTTTTTCACAGTTAAGAATCGTGTTATCTGTGAGTCTCTGTGTAGATATGCTTTACTAGGTTGAGGAAGTTCTCTTCTATTTCTAGTTTGTTGAGTGCTTTTATGATAGAAAGATGTTTTGTTTTGTCACATGTTTTTCTGCATATACTGAGGTGATAGTGTGTTTTTTAATATGGCCTATTACATACTGATTTTTGCATTTTTAAACCAATCTTGAATTATTGGATAAATTCCACTTGGTCGTGGTCTATAATCTTTTATATCTATTGCTAGATTTTACTTGCTGGTATTTTTTTGAGGATTTCTGCATCTATATCATATTGTTCTATAGTGTTCTATTCTTCTGATCTATTTCTCTGGCTTTGATACAGGGTAATACAGGCCTCATAGAATAACAGGAAATGTTCCTTCTTTGTAGTGAGTTGAATAGTGGCTCCCCAACAGATGTGTCTGAGTCCTACATCCTGGCACCTGTAAATGTGACCTTACTTGGGAACGGAAGATTTGCACATATCAGTTAAAGATCCTGAGATGAGATTGTCCTAGGACACACCGTAGGTCTAGGGTGGGCCCTAAATCCAATGACTGGTATCTTTATATAAGGAGAGGGAGATTTGAGACAGAGAGGCAGAGGGGAGAAGGCTATGGAAAGACAGAGGCAGACATCAGAGTTGCCAAAAGCCAAGGAATGCCTGGAGCCACCAGGAGCGGAAGAAGCAAAATGCTTCTCCCATTGAGGCTACATTTCACACTGTAGACACGTTGATTTTGGACTTCTGGCTTCAAGAATTATGAGAAGGCAAATTTCTGTTGTTTTCATCTGCACAGCATGTAGTAATACACGTTTATAGCAGCCCTATAAAATGGGGAGTTAAAACGCTCTTCTATTTTTTTGAAGTGTTTTTGAAAGATTGTGTTAATTTTCCTTAAATGTTTAGGAGAATTCACCAAAGTCATCTGTATCCGGGCTTTTCTCTGTGGGGAGATATTTATGATGATTTAATCTCTTTATTTGTTATAAGTCTATTCAGATTTTCTATTAATATTTCTTCTTGGGTCACCTGTAATTTATGTTTTTGCAGGAATTTATTCATTTTGTCTAGATTATCTAAATAGTGGCATAAACGTCCTGATGGTGTTGCCTCATAATTATTTTTATTTCTGCGAGATGTGTAGCAATGTCCTCTCTTTCATTCCTGATTTAAATGATTTGACTTCCCCATTCCACTCTCTTTTGGGGGTCAATCTATCTAAAGGTTTGTCAATTTTACTGATCTTTACAAAGAACTAACTTTTGGTTTCATTTATTTATTTCATTTTTAATCCTCCTTTATAAATTCTTTATTTCATTTATTTTGTCTTTAATCTGTATTATGACCTTCCTTCTGCCTGTTTTGGGGTTAGTCATCTCTCCTTTTTCTAGATTCTTGAGGTAGAAAGTTACTGATTTGAGATCTTTCTTCTTTACTTACAGGCATTTGCAGCTATAAATTTCACCCTAAGCACTGTTATAGCAGCATACAATAAGTTTTGGTATTTTGTGTTTTCATTTTAATTTATCTCAAAGTCTTTTCCCATTTCCCTCATGATTTCTTTTTTGGCCAAGTGATTATTTAGGAGCATATTGTTTAAATTCCACATGTATGTAAACTTTCCAGATTTTCTTCTGTGATGATCTCTAATTTTATTTCATTGTCATTGGAGAGCATACCTCTTATGATTTTAATGCTTTAGGTCTAAGGAGATGTTAACCTGATTTTCCTGGGAATAGAATACCTACACATGATAATTTTCAAATGAACAAGACATGCTGAAATTTTTGGCAAAGATAAGTAAATATGACAAGTTTATTCATGAGGCAAAAAGGCTTGTGAATTTTTTACTGCAAATTGTTACATGGCTAATATGCAGAGATCTAAACTAAAATTCTAAATTTTAAAGAAAATTAAAGCGTTTTCTTTCTGTCAAATCTGCAAAGCTTTTTGGGTCCAGGTTGTAGAGGTTCTTTTTATTACCAAACATTTTGTAATGCTCTAAGTTTTTGACATAATTCTAAATAATTTTAACAAACTTTCATAATAATCATTCTAAATTACTTTTTAAAAGATATTTCCTACAGTTATTTCTTGCCTTTGGATCTTTGTGACTTGGACTCTGTCATATATTAACTCCTTTAGAAACTCTTCTTTTATTTTGCCTTTATCTAATTCAGACCCCAAACTAAAAAACTAAAAACTAAGAAAAACAATTAAGATTTTTTTAATGCTTAAAGTATCTTTGGTTTTCCTAAATGGCCAATATTAGCATAAAGATTTGCCTCTTCATTTTATAAAAAGAACACTATAGGAATAGATTTACTTAGCCTCTCCAAATTTTAGTTACCTCAACGCCATCGTGAAAGCTTTTTTGTTTATCAAATTTAGGATTTAAAAAAATCTAAAAAATTGAAAGAGAAGTCCAGTCTTTCTAGTTTAATTACAAATAAAATACATTAGGGAAAATATGTTTTAATGATTGTGCACTTTTCAGATTTAAAAAATTATACTCACATTCAAAGACTACCGAAATACTTGTTTATAAGATTTGTTTGCAGTTTAAATACTCTTATCAATCAACCAAGGACAATCATAATATATCTAATATCAAAACGTTAAAGGCAGAAGGAAATTATATGCTTTTTATCACAGAAGGAAATTTGGATACAATTGTATTTTCTTGAAGAGTTTTGGGCTTTATTGTAGTAAGCAGTTAAATTATTTAAATATTACTTGCTTCTTTGATAATGGTTTTTAATCTCTTTTTTCAGATGGGCCTAGAGTAGCTTTTTCTCTATAGGGCAAATTTTGCCTTATGATTAAAGTATGATCATCTGGAGTCTTTACTGAATTCCCTATACACTTAGTGAGGCCTCTCTACCCTGCATAGTAAGAATTTACTTTCCAACCATGTATAAACTCTGAGAATAGGTTAACTCACAGTGCCTCAGTAATGTTCTTTCTTTAGGAGTTATTCTTTACTACTTTAGGAGTTATTTATAACATGAGTTATAGCCTCATGCCCTATAGCATGTGTAAAATGGTATGGATTCAAATATTTAAGGGATACCTGTGCACATTTCTGGAACTCTTTCTCTGCTTAGCTCCCTCCTTTAGAGTACTCTCCCTTGAAAATTATGGCTACTTCAAACCACAAGCATTCTTGTACACCAATCACAGACAAACAGAGAGCCAAATCATGAGTGAACTCCCATTCACAATTGCTTCAAAGAGAATAAAATACCTAGGAATCCAACTTACAAGGGAAACCACTGCTCAATGAAATAAAAGAGGATACAAACAAATGGAAGAACATTCCATGCTCAAGGGTTGGAAGAATCAATATCGTGAAAATGGCCATACTGCCCAAGGTAATTTATAGAATCAATGCCATCCCCATCAAGCTACCAATGACTTTCTTCACAGAATTGGAAAAAACTACTTTAAAGTTCATATGGAACCAAAAAAGAGCCCGCATCGCCAAGTCAATCCTAAGCCAAAAGAACAAAGCTGGAGGCATCACACTACCTGACTTCAAACTATACTACAAGGCCACAGTAACCAAAACAGCATGGTACGGGTACCACAACAGAGACATAGATCAATGGAACAGAACAGAGCCCTCAGAAATGATGCCACATATCTACAACTATCTGATCTTTGACAAACCTGACAAAAACAAGAAATGGGGAAAGGATTCCCTATTTAATAAATGGTGCTGGGAAAACTGGCTAGCCATATGTAGAAAGCTGAAACTGGATCCCTTCCTTACACCTTATACACAAATTAATTCAAGATGGATTAAAGACTTAAATGTTAGACCTAAAACCATTAAAATCCTACAAGAAAACTTAGGCAATACCATTCAGGACACAGGCGTGGGCAAGGACTTCATGTCTAAAACACCAAAAGCAATGGCAACGAAAGCCAAAATTGACAAATGGGATCTAATTAAACTAAAGAGCTTCTGCACAGCAAAAGAAACTACCATCAGAGTGAACAGGCAACCTACAGAATTGGAGAAAATTTTTGCAACCTACTCATCTGACAAAGGGCTAATATCCAGAATCTACAATGAACTCAAACAAATTTACAAGAAAAAAACAAACAACCCCATCAAAAAGTGGGCAAAAGACATGAACAGACACTTCTCAAAAGAATACATTTATGCAGCCAAAAAACACATGAAGAAATGTTCATCATCACTGGCCATCAGAGAAATGCAAATCAAAACCACAGTGAGATATCATCTCACACCAGCTAGAATGGCCGTGATTAAAAAATCAGGAAACAACAGGTGCTGGAGAGGATATGGAGAAATAGGAACACTTTTACACTGTTGGTGGGACTGTAAACTAGTTCAACCATTGTGGAAGTCAGTGTGGTGATTCCTCAGGGATCTAGAACTAGAAATACCATTTGACCCAGCCATCCCATTACTGGGTATATACCCAAAGGACCATAAATCATGCTGCTATAAAGACACATGCACACGTATGTTTATTGCAGCACTATTCACAATAGCAAAGAGTTGGAACCAACCCAAATGTCCAACAACGATAGACTGGATTAAGAAAATGTGGCACATATACACCATGGAATACTATGCAGCCATAAAAAATGATGAATTCATGTCCTTTGTAGGGACATGGATGAAACTGGAAAACATCATTCTCAGTAAACTATCGCAAGGACAAAAAACCAAACACCTCATGTTCTCACTCATAGGTGGGAATTGAACAATGAGAACTCATGGACACAGGAAGGGGAACATCACACTCCGGGGACTGTTGTGGGGTTGGGGGAGGGGGGAGGGACAGCATTAAGAGATATACCTAATGCTAAATGACGAGTTAATGGGTGCAGGAAATCAACATGACACATGGATACCTATGTAACAAACCTGCACATTGTGCACATGTACCCTAAAACCTAAAGTATAATAATAATAATAATAAAATTATGGCTACTTCAAAGTTCTTGAATTCCTATCTTCTTCTCTTCAAGTCAGCAAGACTACTGGTTTCCCTCTTTATGTTACTGCCCCGTAATTTATTCCAAGAATAAATTTGGGACAAGAAATGGCTGAGCTCACCGATTTTATTTCCCATCTTTCAGGAATTATAGTCTTAAACTGCCATCTATCGTATGTCTGAAAACAGTTGTACCATATAGTGTCCAGTTTTTTAGTTGTTTTTGATGGGAATGTAAGTACAAATCCTTTTACTCCATCATAATCAGAAGTGGAATTCAAAATAACTTTTAAGACAGAATTTGCATAGCCATGTACATATTTCTTTTTTTTTTTTTGTAACAGAATCTTGTTCTGCCACCCAGGCTGGAGTGCAGTGGTTCGATCTTGGCTCGCTACAACCTCTGCTTCCTGGGTTCAAGCAATTCTCTTGCCTCAGCCTCCCAAGTATCTGGGATTACAGGCATGAGCCACCACGCCTGGCTAATTTTTATATTTTTAGTAGAGAAGGGGTTTCACCGTGCTGGCCAGGCTGGTCTCAAACTCCTGACCTCAAGTGATCCACCAGCTTCGGCCTCGTAAAGTGCTGGGATTACAAGTGTGAACCACCGTGCATGGCCTAGCTATGTATATATTTCAAAACCCAGCGTTCTTTAACTCAAGGAAGACAGCAATAAAATATTTTCTGATTCAGCACCTGAGTAATGACTCAAGATTTACCTCACCATCTGACACTAAAAATCAGATTCAAAACACCAAATGTGTTAATTCTGTGATAATGTAGCAAAAAAGAAAAAACAAAAAAATCTTGTTTTGCTTCTGGCAATACCTGCCACCAAATCCTGGCCCAGCTGTTTAACGTGCTGATGTTCAGTCCTTTGAGGATTTTGTTTCCAAATCAAAAAGAGAGGTAGAAAATGGTTTTCTCCACACGTATCAATTCTGAACAATCTTAGCTTCTCCAAAATTACATGGAAACTAGGATCTCTGGAGAAATCTTTCATTTTACTGCAGGTGACAGCTATTTGGTTTTATGCTATTTTTCTGTGCTCAGTAAATACTTTTTGAAAAATCAAAAATGGGCTGCTATACATGAATACAGCAAAATATTCAGGAACCAGGATGGATGCAAGGTAATAACCTTTTTACATTCAATACAGCTGCTAAAAACTGATGGGTGATGTGGCATTTCATGATCTGTGAATCTAACTTATGTTACCTTTTATATCCCATCATCCTACAATCCTGCCATGACTTTATTATCCCCCATAATTTGGCCAATCTTCCATTGGGCAAGAAGCAGGATATCCAGAACATATTGGGCTGAAAGGTAAGTACACCATGTGTCTTCATGAGGTAGACAGCCAAGGTGAAGATCTTGGGTAGAATTCCCAAAAAAGAAAATGAATCCAGAAAGAAAGAAAAATAAATGGCATCACTGACTAATGGAAATATAATATTAAAAGTAGGAGTATCCAAAAATAGAAAAACAGGAAGAACCAAAGGGAAAATATAAAAGGAAACTATATCTCTATGTATTTATAACATGTTAAGTGATAAGAATACTCAGTATTAAAAGCTATCAGTTTTTATTGTACCAATTTATAAATTCTATTCATTCACAGTTTAAACCCAATGTTTTTATAAAACTTGAAACTAGAATTTCAAATTTCATATGGCATAATAATGGCCTAAGAATACCTGAGATAAATCTAAAATAAGAGAACAAAGAAAGGAGACTTGTCCTGATCAATAGCAATATTTATTACAAATATGTAGTAATTAAAATAATGTGACATTAATATAGGAGTAAACAATAGATCAATAGACTAAAAAATAAAGACAAAAAAAGAAAGGCAAAAGGCATGTATATAGAATTTTATATATAATACTATTAACATTACAATTCAATGCGCTTTTTGATAGATTTTTCAATAAATGGCTTTGGGTCACTAAACTTTCTATGTGAAATAAAATTAATGCCAGATCCTTACAACACCCCCCACAAAAATAAATGCTAGATTAAGATCGTGTTGTAGACGAGGTTCCCCAGAAAACAGACTCTCAGATTTGCATGCAGGAGGTTTATTTGGGCATGCTCTTCAAAGCAAGAGAAATAGGTAGACAAAGGGAGAAGTTGAACTGTGACAAGTGCAGCAGAGGTTTCAGCTGACCCCACAGGGAGCTTTAAACCTGTGAAGTCTCTTCAGAGACATCCTGAATGGAGAAGCAGCCCCCCCAGAAAGGAGAGCAAACTTCTCGGGCAGCATCCTTTGATGGAGGACAAGTCCTATGGAAGAATCCAGCTCTGAAAATTCACCAGGCAAAACTCCCAGAAGCTTAAAAGACAAGTGCTTTGCTTCTTTAAAGGAATATTTGGGTTGGGTTGAATGAATAGCCCTCACTACAGTCCATCCCTTGTATTTCTCAGATCCAATTACTTTGTTCAGTTCACCCACATGGTAAAAGCTCCTTTAGGATTCTGGCTGGTTCCTTTGCTTGGGAAAACTGATAAGACAGGCTTCCACTCCTATTACACATTCTTCACTCCCTTTACTCTTAGCTTGTATCACTTGGTGGGATAAACTAGACCCTCATTTCTAAGTGGCATGAGCTTCTGGCGACCACGCCGTTCTCAGACTGTGGCTCCTATATCTTTCTATTTATGAATAAAATTGGCAAGGGAGTACCAAGAGATGCTCCAGGGAATCACCTAGGTGACAAATACATTCTCCCCAACCTCCACTGAAAAACAGCAGCTCTCCCACTTCCTGATAGTCAGGATCAATCAACTCTGCCAGAATAACAACATCTTCCTTTGCCCACATGGCTCATGGTTCAAGAGGCCCAAAATAACCAGGAGGCTGCATTAACAAAGTTTATACGTTCTTGCCGTGTTTCCTGGTGGAAGTGCTCTGTCTTCATGCAATAGGATCTATAGCGCAAAATGCCTACAGCTGCAGGAATCGAAAGCCCAAATTGGCAAATTTGAGCTTATAGAAGAGAAGTGGGGTCATGCATACTTCCACTCCCTGATTTCTAGACCATGTGTTTTTCCTTTAAGGGACACAGCACCAAATTATATTCATCGACTTACTGTGTCTTGGAGCATCATGCCCATCCTTAAATGGTATAGTTTCCAAGCTGGCCTGTCAGTTACACCTGTAAAAGCCATCTCATCACTCTATCTGGCTGGGGGCTTGTGGGTAGTGTAGTATGTGATAGGACAAGTGTATCTTATGTCACATGCCTACTGCTGCAACCCTTTTGTTACAGTTAATCTCTTAGTTTGATATAATTGTATGCAGAATCCTGTGTCAATGACGTAAACCTGCAAGTCTTTAGATGACAGTGCTATATGAAGGCCTGCAAGCAGGAAAGGCAAAACAACACAGTTTCCTTCAAGATAAATCAGTGCTTCTTCAGGGAGGAAGAGGTCCAAGGCACCCTACCCCTTACCAAGAGGCTGTGTGGTTTCTGAGAAAGATGGTGCCATACCAAGAGCTCATCTTATTGTTGATTTGCATTGTTCAGAGTTGGACACTCAGAAGCAATAGCAGCAGTTAAATCAGCCTGGGTGAGTGTTAGAGCAGCTGTCACAGTGACTATTCCATTTTTATATCCATTGTGTTATAGAATATGAAGGTGCTCCTTTACGGATGGTTGATGCCAACTAACTGAATCATTCTGTCTACCTGGCTGTTTAGTCACTCTCACAAAAGAGATGTTCACTCTTGGGAATAATCATATGTAACAAATTTTGTAGCATTATCATTCATTATGCTTACATCCTCTTGTTTCTGCACCACCCCCTGACCTTTAATTATTTGGGTATCATATAATCTCCATTCCTGTAAAAGTCCCCTGTCCTAACATCAGCCTTGGACTACAGAGGATACCATCGAGCTTCTCAGCATTACTTTGACCTCCTTACCAGTTTATACCTCATCATTTTGATAAATGGAGCATACTCTGGACCCTCTCATAAAATATAGTCAGCTGGGAGGTTTTTTAGCCTCTTGTAGTATTTTTCCAGCTTTATGTAGTATATCCTCTCTAGCAGGCTCACTTTCCTATGATTTTTTATATATTTTTTTTAGATGGAGTCTCATTCTATCGCCAGGCTGGAGTCCAGTGGTGCGATCTCGGCTAACTGCAACCTCCGCCTCCTGGGTTTAAGTGATTCTCCTGCCTCAGCCTCCTGAGTAGCTGGGACTACAGGTGCACGCTGCCACACCCAGCTAATTTTTTATATTTTTAGTAGAGATGGGGTTTCACCATGTTGGCCAAGATGGTTTTCCTATGATTTTAAATCCCCTCTTCCACTGCCTAAAATGATTCTGGAATTTCTGCTTCACATGATGTGTGTCTCAGTCTATTCAGGCTGCAATAACAAACTACCACAGACTGGGTAGCTTATAAAAAGCAGAAATTTATTTATCTTTAGTTCTGGGGACTGGAAAGTCCAAGATCAGGGCATTGGCAGATCTGGTGTCTGGTGAGGCCCCATTTCCTGTTTCACAGATGGTGCCTTCTCACTGTGTCTTCACGTGGTGAAGGCAAGGCAGTTATCCAGGGTCTCTTTTATAAGGGCATTAATCTCATCCAGAGGCCTCCACCATCGTGAGCTAATAATCACTGCCCAAAGGCTCTGCCTTCTAACACCATCACATGGGTGACTAGGTTCAAGATATGAATTTTGGAGGGACACAAACACTCAGACCTTAGCAATGTAGAGGTCTCACTTTTTCCAAGTTTTCAAGAGCCATTTAAAAAGCATGTTAGTACTGACTCCCAGGGTCCTTGTCAGGGTATGAAAACCTGTATCATGAATGACTGCTCCCATACCACTAAAGTCTCCCTTATCAAACTTTACACTTCATCTTATTTGATCTAGAACCCTGAGTATGTCATATTGCAATACATATTCTCCCATCTCCTATTGGAATATGTTAGACAAGTCCTGTAGCTCTTCCTAGTGTAGTCCTGTTCTTCCCTTAGCAGGCTCAGACCTATCTAGATTATGTTATTACTTAACCCTAGTTAAGGGCAGGAAGCAGGAGAGACTTTAGGGAGGGCAAATGTTTTCTTGCAAAGAAGACCTCTCCATAATCTTAATACAAACAAGGAGCAATGAACTCTTAACAGCAAGAAATGGACCACTTGTTTGGCCTGGAGTGTTTAGGAGAATTTAAGAATTTAAGATTTTTGAGTGCATTAACTCAGTCTTTTCAATACCAAGTCTTAGAGTCCCACTCCTTCCCAAGCACTGCCCTAAACTTGGTGTAATCGACTTTGTAGGGCTGAGAACTTTCTTTGGAGTTCTGCTCTCCGTATTCTTAGCCCTGGTGAGAGGTGACAGCATGCTGGCAGTCCTCACAGCCCTTGCTTGCTCTCGGCGCCTCCTCTGCCTGGGCTCCCACTTTGGCGGCACTTGAGGAGCCCTTCAGCCCACCACTGCGCTGTGGGAGCCCCTTTCTGGGCTGGCCAAGGCGGGAGCCGGCTCCCTCAGCTTGCAGGGAGGTGTGGAGGGAGAGGCGCGAGCGGGAACCGGGGCTGCGTGCAGCGCTTACGGGCCGGCTGGAGTTCCGGGTGGGTGTGGGCTTGGCAGGCCCCCCCACTCAGAGCAGCCGGCCGGCCCTGCCGACCCTGGACAATGAGGGGCTTAGCACCCAGGCCAGCAGCTGCAGAGGGTGTACTGGGTCCCCCAGCAGTGCCAGCCCACCAGCACTGCGCTCGATTTCTCACCGGACCTTAGCTGACTTCCCACGGGGCAGGGCTCGGGACCTGCAGCCCGCCATGCCTGAGCCTCCCACCCCCTCCATGGGCTCCTGTGTGGCCCGAGCCTCCCCGATGAGCACCACCCCCTGCTCCACAGCGCCCAGTCCCATCAACCACCCAAGGGCTGAGGAGTGCAAGCACATGGCATGGGACTGGCAGGCAGCTCCACCTGCAGCCATGGTGCAGGATCCACTGGGTGAAGCCAGCTGGGCTCCTGAGTCTGGTGGAGATGTGGAGAACCTTTATGTCTAGCTCAGGGATTGTAAACATACCAATCAGCACCCTGTGTCTAGCTCAGGGTTTGTGGATGCACCAATCGACACTCTGTATCTAGCTGCCCTGGTGGGGCCTTGGAGAACCTCTGTGTCGATACTCTGTATCTAACTGATCTGATGGGGACGTGGAGAACCTTTATGTCTAGCTCAGGGATGGTAAACGCACCAATCAGCGCCCTGTCAGAACAGACCACTCAGCTCTACCAATCAGCAGGACGTGGGTGAGACCAGATAAGAGAATAAAAGCAGGCTGCCCCAGCCAGCAGTGGCAACCCGCTTGGGTCCCCTTCCACACTGTGGAAGCTTTGTTCTTTCACTCTTTGCAATAAATCTTGCTACTGCTCACTCTTTGGGTCCACACTGCTTTTATGAGCTGTAACACTCACCGCGAAAGTCTGCAGCTTCACCCCTGAAGCCAGCGAGACCACGAGCCCACCGGGAGGAACAAACAACTCCAGACGCGCTGCCTTAAGGGCTGTAACACTCACCGTGAAGGCCTGCAGCTTCACTCCTGAGCTAGTGAGACCACGAACCCACCAGAAGGAAGAAACTCTGAACACATCCAAACATCAGAAGGAACAAACTCCGGACACGCCGCCTTTAAGAACTGTAACACTCACCGTGAGGGTCCGCGGCTTCATTCTTGAAGTCAATGAGACCAAGAACCCACCAATTCCGGACACACTGGGACTGATCCTCAACTTTCTTTGCCCTATAGCTGCAGAAGCTGGTATCTATTTATATACCTCCAAGAACATTCTCTGGCTATCACAGAACCTTAAATTGGTGGTTAATTGTCCTCAGCTTTGTTTGTGTCTTTCTCCAATGCACCAATAGCTCCCAGCAACAGCCATCTAATTCCCAAATCCTTATAAAGTCTTACTACTTCTTAAGAATCTCTCAGTCACTTGAGATATTGCACCCACCAGTGCATTTTCGTCTGACAGTATGCCTTCTCAGTTCCCCCATTCCAAGTTTTAAGCTGCCACATGCCAGGGTTTATCATTATTTCATCTATGACATGCATTGTTATTGCCAATCAGCTAGTAGGCGATCCAGCTCCAAATCTACTTTTGAATCTGTTTCATAGGATTATTTCTGGTGTCAGCTGTCACAGATGTTCTCTGGAAAACAGACTCTAAGATGGAGACTGGCATGCAGCTAGCTTATTGGTGAGTGATTAGCACAAAGGAGGGAAGGAAGTAAAATTGCACAGAGAGAAAAGTTGAACTTTGATACATTGTGGCAGAGTCCTAAGTTAGTCTCACAGAGAGTTTGAAGTTAGACTGTGCCTTTAGAAAAGTTCCAAATAAAGTTCAGGGGCCAGGCTCTTGTCTTCCTGTGCAAAGTAGTAATTGAATGCAGGGCTGTCTCTGAGGAGAGAGCTATCTTCAGCAGAACAGCTTCATTTGACTGAGGGTAATTTTGAAAAAGAAGCTGAGCTACAAGCTGTCAGAGGACAATACTGGCAGTTGGAGAATGTTCTTGAGAAACAATCTGAGCTATGCTCCACAGCATTCACTACAGACTACAATGTGAAGATACAACCTTTAATAATGGATGGATAGATTAGATAGATAGATAGATAGATAGATAGATAGATAGATAGATAGATAG
>NW_026652278.1:146077372-146196047 GCF_009828535.3 Hylobates moloch | reverse complement strand
TAGATAGATAGATAGATAGATAGATAGATAGATAGATAGATAGATAGATAATACCTTTGTGATACAGGAGTATTGAAGAATTTCTTCAGACATTGAAAAGTTCCATTCTAAAATAAATGATTGGTAGGTTGAACTGTATCAAAATGAAAAACCAACTACATTTACAAACAGCACAGGCAAAGATAAATACAAGGAACAGACTTGGAGAAGATATTTGCAGAGTGTATTACAAAGGCTTCATATCCAGAATGTATAAGAAATTCAAGTAAATCATTCGGTAAACCAACAATATGAAGGTAAAAATAGACAAAGTATATGAAAGGCAGTTTATGCAAGCATCATTATGATGGCCAATAAACAAATAAATGCTTAACATCACTAGCAAAAAGAGAAGTGGAATTAAAGCAATAAAACTGTACTTCGCAACCATCTGAGTGGCAAAAACTAAAACGACACATGATATCTAGTGTTGGCAAGGCTGTAAGAAAACAGAACTGCTTCTACATGTGCTAACTCAAACATTGGTGGGGGAATACACACAGACACTTTGGTGAGTAATTTATCAATGTTGATAAAGTTGAAAGTGTGCATAACAAAAAATGTTCTGTTCCATTTCTGGGCTTATCTATAGGAAAACTCTTGCACATGAATGCAAGGAGAAGTGAACAAGAATTTTCTTAGCAATATTTTCAGTAAGAAAAACAAAGGAACATAGCCTAATGGTGTCAATTATCGAATAAATAAATAAAATGTGGCATATGTGCAAAATGGGAATGTTCTATAGAATGCAATGCTCACATTTGTAAGCCAGGTTCTTTTGTATCAACAGAGATAGATCTTACTAATGAGAGGTGACAGTGTGCTGGCAGTCCTCACAGCCCTCGCTTGCTCTCGGTGCCTCCTCTGCCTGGGCTCCCATTTTGGTGGCACTTGAGGAGCCCTTCAGCCCACCACTGCGCTGTGGGAGCCCCTTTCTGGGCTGGCCAAGGCGGGAGCTGGCTCCCTCAGCTTGCAGGGAGGTGTGGAGGGAGAGGCGTGAGTGGGAACCGGGTCTGCGCACAGCGCTTGTGGGCCAGCTGGAGTTCCGGAACGGGCGTGGGCTTGGCAGGCCCCTCACTCAGAGCAGCCGGCCAGCCCTGCCGGCCCCGGGCAGTGAGGGGCTTAGCACCCAGGTCGGCTGCTGCGGAGGGTGTACTGGGTCCCCCAGCAGTGCCAGCCCACCAGCACTGCGCTCGATTTCTCACCAGGCCTTAGCTGCCTTCCCATGGGGCAGGGCTCGGGACCTGGAGCCCGCCATGCCTGAGCCTCCCACCCCCTCCAAGGGCTCCTGTGCAGCCTGAGCCTCCCCAACGAGCGCCACCCCCTGCTCCACGGCGCCCAGTCCCATCGACCACCCAAGGGCTGAGGAGTGCGAGCACACGGCGCGGGACTGGCAGGCAGCTCCACCTGCAGCCCCCGTGCGGGATCCACTGGGTGAAGCCAGCTGGGCTCCTGAGTCTGGTGGAAATGTGGAGAACCTTTATGTTTAGCTCAGGGATTGTAAATACACCAATCAGCACCCTGTGTCTAGCTCAGGGTTGGTGAATGCACCAATCGACACTCTGTATCTAGCTGCTCTGGTGGGGCCTTGGAGAACCTTTATGTCTAGCTCGAGGATTGTAAATACACCAATCGGCACTCTGTATCTAGCTCAAGGTTTGCAAACACACCAATCAGCACCCTGTGTCTAGCTCAGGGTTTGTGAGTGCACCAATCGACACACTGTATCTAGCTGCTCTGGTGGGGCCTTGGAGAACCTTTGTGTCGATACTCTGTATCTAACTGATCTGATGGGGACGTGGAGAACCTTTATGTCTAGCTCAGGGATTGTAAACACACCAATCAGCACCCTGTCAGAACAGACCACTCAGCTCTACCAATCAGCAGGACGTGGGTGGGGCCAGATAAGAGAATAAAAGCAGGCTGCCCCAGCCAGCAGTGGCAACATGCTCGGGTCCCCTTCCACACTGTGGAAACTTTGTTCTTTCACTCTTTGCAATAAATCTTGCTACTGCTCACTCTTTGGGTCCACACTGCTTTTATGAGCTGTAACACTCACCACGAAGGTCTGCAGCTTCACTCCTGAAGCCAGCGAGACCACAAGCCCACCGGGAGGAATGAACAGCTCCAGACGTGCCGCCTTAAGAGCTGTAACACTCACTGCGAAGGTCTGCAGCTTCACTCCTGAGCCAGCGAGACCACGAACCCACCAGAAGGAAGAAACTCTGAACACATCCGAACATCAGAAGGAACAAACTCCGGACACGCCGCCTTTAGAACTGTAACACTCACCGCGAAGGTCCGCAGCTTCATTCTTGAAGTCAATGAGACCAAGAACCCACCAATTCCGGACACACTAATACTTCCATCTGGTCCAGTAAGGAAGAAGCCCACACTGCTGCTTGCTCCAGGTGAGTACCCCACATCTCTGTCAGCCTTTCCCTTCCCAGCAACCCTCTGGGATTTGCCACTCCTTTGTCTTTTGAAATCCTCAGAACTCATCTCATTTTTCCCAGAAATGCCTATGCCTATTCCTCTGCATTCTGCTTTTCCTGTTTTATTTTCTTTATATTCTCACCATTGGACATAATACATATTTGAATTCCTTCTTTGGCCATCTTTCTCCAATTACTAGATAAATGCCGTGAAGACAGGTTAATTTTTCTTGTTTTGTTCATCTGTAGCCTTAATACTTAGAAAAGTACCTAGAACACTGTAGATAGAAAATATGTATTTATTGAATGAATGAATGTGGTAGAATGTAGAAAGCAAATTGTATTAGGTGCAAAAGTGATTGTACTTTTGTACACCAGCCTAATAAAACAGAATGTATAATAGGATGTAGCTTATGTAAAACTTTAAATGCATTCAAAATCATACAACATACAAGTAGTTAAAACACTTTTAAATGGACTGGGAAAAATGTATTACAAATTCCTGATAGTAATTATCTCTGAGAAGAAAATGATTATAATGGCTTTGAGGAAGGAAACTAGTACTCCAACTTTATGTGTATTTTTTAATACTATTTTTTGAATCTATTTACTATTTTTTGAATCTATTTACTATTTTTTGAATCTATTTACTAATATGTATGTCCTTTTATTTAAAAAATATATAAGGAGTGTTTTGGGTGTTTTTTGTTTGTTTGTTTAAAGACAGAGTCTCACTGTCACCCAGGCTGGAGTGCAGTGGCATGATGTTGGCACACTGCAAACTCTGCCTCCCGGGTTCAAATGATTCTCCTGTCTCAGCCTCCCAAGTAGCTGGGATTACAAGCGTGTGCCATCACATCCAGCTAGTTTTTGTATTTTTAGTAGATACAGGGTCTTGCCATGTTGGCCAAGCTGGTCTCGAACTCCTGACCTCAGGTGATCCACCCTCCTTGGCCTCCCAAAGTTTTGAGATTACAGGCATAAGCCATCTCACCTATTCTACTTCTCTCTATATTTAAATTAAAACAAAAGGAACCCAAGTGAGAAAATTATAATGTTCCAGCATTTATATAGGATTCAGCTAATATTCAAAATTTCAAAAGTTGCAGGTGATAAAATGTCTCTCAGTGTAATTTTACCAGAATACAACTTCCATCTAGCATCTCTGTCAGATTTACAGCCAAGTGTCTAATGCTTTATTTAGTTTTAACTAAAAACAAAAAATAGACATGCATGCAATTTTAAAAATAAAAAATTAAACTAATAAACAAAATTTTTCTAAACTTAAATTATTTTTTTGCAGTCAACTAAAATAAAAAATGAGCTTGATGTTTTGCCAGGGATGAACTCGATCCTATTGGTCTTCAGCTGCAGCCTGAGAGTTAAGAAATGCACCCACTAAGTGCTGAGCAGGTTTGCTCAGGCAACTCTAGCTTCCAAGGGAAGGTCAAGCAGGGAGGCCTGCAGTGCCTGCTGGAGCTCTAATGGGTGAAAGAAGACCAGCTGTGTTACAGCTACAAAGCTGGCTCTAAAAGTACCCCCGTGCTTCTCCCCGAGCCTCACTCCTTGAGCCTTTCAGCTTGCAGATGTAGTGATAGTACGCTCAGGTTGGCTTCTCCACGGAAGAGGCTGAGTTCAAAGTCCAGTCTGAAACATACTCAGCTGTCTGTAGCTGACCCTCAATAAAATCAACCTGCCCAGAACTCTGTGGTCTTTGGACTGATCATGTCTCAAGAAAAATTCACCTCATTCATCACCAGAGCAGATGTTGTGGATCAAGGATTCAACAACTATTCCCCACCAACAACCTCTCTAGAGAATTTTCTCTATATGGACCCTATATTTTGAAAAATATGGCCATCAAATCAATTTCAAGAAAGATAGTTTTACAATTTTTATTGACCAAAGCATAATGGGTCAATACATAAAAGTACAGAAGATCAACCAGAGATACCAACACTACACTGACCTAAACTACAGAACCCTGATATTTTAGTCAGCTAATCAGTGCTAATGGAAACAAAGGCATAATTTCCACCAGGCTTTTTAAGACCCTTAGCACAGCTCCAGAACCCCATCACTAGTTTCAAGAAGCTCACTGACATCTACAGCTCACTTATCTGTATTTTTATTCCCCAGGAAGGCTGAAACCAAATCTGGGGCAGAAAAGTTAAAGTAAAAATTGCCCTTTACTTACTTCTTCCCAATGTTGGACTTTTAAAGTCATGAAACCCAATTGTTCCTTTACTTCTTGGTGCATTTCAGCTTCATCCTATGAAGCCAGCTCCATGGGGCCTGGAAAAAAATTATGTACGTTGGATAGTACATCATCAAAAGAGTTAAGTTACTCTGGGGTGGGGAGAGGGAGGGATGATTAGAGCATTATCAAGAGTCCTATCAGTTCAACATCTTTTTCTTCTGGTGCATGTGATTGCCCTCAGAAAGATATCCCAGCATCATAACTTCCATGCACAGAGATACACTCTGAGAATAAAAACCAAAACAAGAATGAGAGGTCAAACTGTCAAGCTGCTTTGAACCACATAAAAGCAAATTGAATAAATGCAGCTCAGAAGGTACTCATGAATAACCATTAGGGCTGTTCATGTCTGCCTCTCTCTGACAACTCACACCTCTGTCACGATCCTTCTTTATCTGTAGAATTGTTCAACCCAGTTGACTTGTAAAATTAATTCACAGAAAATCCAAGCATTATGCCCTCATTTTATAATCAACTTACTATTAGCATGAAGGAGTAACATAAATTAGGGGAATAATTCTACTAGACGTCCTTTTAACTCAAAGTGACCAAACACATATTTATATATTCAGCAAACAATAATCAGACAAGCTTGAAAAATGGTGTTTTTCTCCCTCGTTACACAGGTAGCTGAAATGCCATTTTAAAAAAATGACTTGAACCTAAGTAAACAATCTCCAGCAGTATAATTAATCACAAGGAAGTATATATGAATTGACAGGATTTTTGCTAGACTGAAAAGTAATAATAATATTCCTAGTAAGCTGAGGGCTCGTGATTACTTTCTCTTGTGCCTAGCCTACAAAGGAAATTAATCAGTTCATTTTTTTGTGAAATTTTTAATACTAGAAAAGACTGTATTTCATAGAAAAAAATGTCGACCATAATAATACAGTGACCTGGTGACAGTAATCTGTGCAGTTTGATTATGTTATAGTCATGGCTGTAAATTTTTATGGGTCCATCCACAGGCACATTTATACCCTGCTGCATTCCTGAACAGTGTTTCCTGCTTTTGGAATGGCTAAATGAGACAGAAGATGTGGAATGTGATAGAGCACTATTTGGTTCATCATGAGATGAGACATATATATGTATCTGGTCAGATAAAGTGACTACAGGCATCTGAAGCTCATTGGGAAGACTGTAGAAAAGCCAGCAGTTTTCAGTCCATCTAAACACAGTTGTGTGCATGTGTGTGTGTGTAAATTTCCAAGAAATTATGAGATCCATTTATTTGCATAGCAATTCATTTAATTCAGCTTCATATATCATCCTATGCAGCCACCCCTGCTTAGGGAGTAGTAGAAAAAGCCATAGCATAGGGTTGACCTTTTAGAGAAGCCATGCTTTGAAAGATTTATGGAATCAATGAGTGTAACAGTCAGTATTATTTCGTTGAACTAAAACAAGCATGACCTTGCCCTAAAAACATTTACTGTCTATTGAGGCAAACAGACAATAATCAAATAATCATACAATGCTTATTAAAAACTGAGATAAGAACTGTGTAGGAAACGTACCGGGAGCTGTGAGAACTTTAGCAAGATGGTTGGACTTAGCGATGTCAGAGAAAGTCTCCCTTAGTAAACAATCTTTGATCAGAGATCTGAAGAATAGGTTGGAATAACTGGATAAGGGAGATACATGGAAGTAAAACATCTTGTGCAAGTGCCCTGAGGCAAGTAGAAGTATGGCATGTTTGAAGACCTAAGAAAGATCCTGAGTTCGGTGTTGGATATTGAAATGGAGATGCCTGTAAGACAAGAAGGCAGTTGAACATACGGCTTGTCATCCTGTAACCTTATTATGCTCAGTACTCCTGAAATGCCATGCCAACATAAACCACACAAATTTTGCTATTAGATGATCATGAATGTATACAGAGCCAGAGGATAATGTAAAATATTTTCCATCTCATATCCCTTTGGTTGACTTTCTGTGCATAGAGCGTTCTCTAATGGATAACCAGGAGTTAGATTTTGCAGGCTTCCCTCTTCTTCACCTTCACAGAATCTCAGCTCTTGAGAGATGGTGGGTATTCTACACACAAGGCATCACTCTTGGCTCCATCTGGGGAGAAAGATGACCTTATTGAGCAGAGCTGGAGCTTCCTAGTGATGGGAGTTCTAGGAGGGTGTTTCATCTACAAGACAAAGTCTCTGTCTCCATATTGACAAGTTTTCATAGTAGGACTTCAACTATATTTATACTAACACAGCCTCTAAGACTTAACACAAGGACAGTGTAAATTTTATTTCTATTAAAGCACTATGGCAGAATTGCTGAGGATTTTGTTTGTTTTGGTAATAAAGAGGTAGAGAACCTTTGAACCTTGCATGGTGTTTATTCCTAATGAATCAAGAAACCAAAAACCCTAGAAGTGGAAACAGTCCAGCTCCAGGTTAAACTCCTCTGATGGACTCTACTAAGCTGGCCTTAAGGGTGTGCCTTTCCTGAACCTGATGATATGCCTCCAGCAAGCTTGTGCAAGTGTTTATAGAAGTCATTTCTCTTCTGTAAGCCTAAGGAGACTGTTCTCAGAAGGTGGAGTTCCAGATCTATTAGCTGGTTAAACGGAATAAGAAAAAAGGAGGAAAAACTGAAACTGGGCTGAGCTCAGCACTGTTATCTCTGGTATTTGTGTGTGTCGATCCCTCTGAGCTTTACCAGCCCAGGAAGATCCTCATGGTGGCTGTGTGTAAACCAGCTAAATAGCTGCCTCCTGTACTACAAGGTAGCTGCTGTGAGGATGTGAAGACAGCAGATTTCTTTGTCCTGGAAATTTCCTTGGCCTGGAAACTTCCTTGTCCTGGAAGAGGAACAATACTGGGCCTGCCAAGACCTAAAATCTTCCCAGAATGGTCCAGAATCAGAGCACAGCTGCCACCACCAGGAGCTAGCAGAAATCTTGGCAGTAGGTATCTGGAAGGAAGAGACCAATTCCACATGACAGGAGGAGGTGGGTTCTGCAGAACCAGCTCATCTGCTAAAGTTAGAGTGATGCTTTTCATGGATATTTCAGGGACCCTGCAAATATATTCTAAATCCAAAGGCCTCATATCTCAGGCAATTGTTCCCAAACAGACTGGCCAGAAGCCTCCGAGGGATCAGTGGAGTCTTCCCCCAAAGTCTAAGAGTACAGTAACGTCCCCTCCCTCCCACCCACCTCCACCCTGTAGTGCTCCTCGGGCCTCAGCTGCCCCTTATTGACCTCTGGCAGAAAGCAAGCAGGAGAAGGGGTTAGCCTCCTGCACGAAAGCCAACACATCTGAGGGTGAAGACAGAATTGTCACGGCAACATGGCCACTAGAGTGACGTCAGATTCAGCCCAGCTCAAATGCCTCCTCAGTGCTCCCTGGGTGCTTCCTGCCACACATCCTCCTCAAGCTATTCTCATCAGCTAGATTGTGTGCTTCCTGAGGACAGGAACCATATGTTAAACTTTCATAGCTCCTAGCAACTTGCAAGAGGCTCAGAGGGAAAACTTGTAATTGAATCTTCTTCCAGCATTTTCGAAGATGGATATTCAAAGACTGGTTAACATTAGCTTCA
This sequence comes from Hylobates moloch, assembly GCF_009828535.3. Classification (NCBI taxonomy): domain Eukaryota; kingdom Metazoa; phylum Chordata; class Mammalia; order Primates; family Hylobatidae; genus Hylobates; species Hylobates moloch. The sequence goes on along the minus strand of NW_026652278.1, from coordinate 146,187,758 downwards.
AAGAGAGGCTAGGAGGCGGTATGGGGAGGGACAGGGAGGGAGAATTTTACTTTTCATCTTACAATTTATGTACTTTTAGAATTTTTTTTGGCCACGTGGCAAATATGTTTTAAATAATATTTTTAAAACAAGATGGTCACTTTCAGTTATGTTCATTTGGGGCACTGTACCTATGCTATGATATATACACCATGAGGTGCAAGGAAATTAATAATGAGTTTTAAGGATTTAAGTCAGAAATGTTAGTGATTATGGCATGAAAGAGAAATGCGTTTCCCAAGAGTCACCAGCCCCTCCCTCTTCCAACAGATACTTCTAATTACCCTTGACATTTATTCCCTCTGGGCCCAGAGACACCTGTAAGTCTTTCTCTACCCAGCATATTAGACAGTTCTTAAGAATCAACTGGAGTTGACCTGTGATATGAGACCTACACATCATGATAATTCATGGCCACTTTTTGAATGATAACTTTACGTCAATGAATCTAAGTTAGAAACTGGAGAAATAAGTCCAGACTAGGATGAAAGGAACAAACTTCGTGGCATAGAACACAGTGAAATGTGATGAAATCAAACTGCAGGGGTATAGTCAGTCTCCAGGTGAAAACTATTTATGTGAACAGAAATGTTTCTTTTTTAGCTCTCACATATAAATGAGAACATGTGGTATCTGTCTTTCTGAGCCTGGCTTCTTTCACTTAACATCATGATCTTCCAGTTCCATCCATGTTTGCTGCAAATGACATGATTTCATTCTTTTTTATAGCCAAATAGTAAGTTGATCTCATAGAGACGGAGACAAAAATGATGTATACCGGAAGGTGGGAAGGACATGTGTGTGGGAGGGGGGATACAGAAGGGTTGGTTAGTGGGTACACACATACTGTTAGACAGAAGAAATATGCTCCAATGTTGCATAACAGACTAGGGTGACAATAGTTAGCAACAATGTATTGTATATTTCAAAACAGCTAGAAGAGAGAACTGGAGATGTTCTCAATGCATAGAAATGATAAATACTCAAGGTGATGGGTACCCCAAACGCCCTGACTTGATCATTACATATTCTATGCATGCAGCAAATATTCACATGTACTCTACAAGTATGTAAAAATTTTGTATCAATTTTTTTTCAAAAAAGGGAAAAGAAATGTTTCCTTGGAAGATGGTGCCTTTCATCTGTCTGGGTGGCTGCCTCTGTTCCTTCATGGCTCCTGTTTTGGGGTTGAGCAAGTAGTGGACACAGGAATGGTATGCTGTATCACACCATCAAATCCTCACGCTGCCTTTTCTGCAAAAAAGACCCTGCTCTAATGGCCCATCATTTCACAGTTTCCATCGTCATTCTTCAAACTATACGTGGTAGCCTCATCAGAGACACCATAGGGTGTTAATAAAAAATAATCTTTTCAATATATTCTTTTAATCTCACAATGAACAAAGGCAGAGAAATGCTTTGAAAGAAAAATGGCTGCTCCTGGAGACTGCAACTCTCTTGGGAAGTAGAGCAATTCATCTACTTGCTGAAATAAGGAGCTCCTAAATCTTCTGGAAGTTGTAGAGGAAAATCACATTGCAATCCAATTTCATTATAATGGAAAATGGGGTATTTATTTGTCTGGGAAGTCACAAATATGTTACTTACTCCAGCAAACTGGTATAAATTGGGCCACCCAGGCTGAGGTTCTTGTATGCTCTTCAGCCCACTAAATACCTGCTAGATTACCTGAACAGTTCTTGATAGTGTGGGAGGAAAATCCCCAATACAGGACAGGTGCAGTGGCTCATGCCTATAATCTCCGCACTTTGGGACACCAAGGTGGAAGGATCACTTGAATCCAGGAATTCGAGACCAGGCTGGGCATCACAGCAAGACCCTGTGTCTACAAACATATTTTAAAAATTAGCCTGGTGTAGTGGAACATGTCTGTAATCCCAGCTACTCAGGAGGCCGACGTGGGAGAATCATTTGAGCCAAGAAGGTCAAAGCTGCGGTGAGCTGTGATCGCACCTCTGCACTACAACCTGGGTGACACAGCAAGAGCCTGTCTCAAAAAAGAAAAAATCCCCAATACATACAAAGTAATCAATTCAGATATTAATCTGTTAAGTCCCTACCATGTGCTGGACTCTGTGCTAAATGCTAGTTGTAGTCTTTGTACCCAAAATGTTTGCACCCTCAGAACTAAGATCTCTGCACTCAGTAAATAATTGGAGAACAATGCAAAGGAACAGAGGATAGTGGCCAGCAGGCGGGAAAGGGTATGGGAGGCCAGAGCCAAGAGAGATCAGTGCGAAACAGCAGCTGGGAAGTCTCATGGGCCATGTGGAGAAGACAGGGAAGTGCAGTACTGACAGAGAAGTGGCCTGAGCAGGTGTGGAAGTGGACACAGATGAAAACCATGGGTTTGGGGAGGAAATAAACCAGGTCAGACAAAGCTTCTGCCAGGAGTCTTAAAGGTAATGTGGGGTAGGAAAAATGAAAACAGGTTATTGAATCATTTCGTAATGAAGCAGCCCCAGGGTAAATGATGACAATGGAAACCAACACAACCTAAATTCTTCAGTGCTGAAGCCCAAGCCCATTTCAGGATGGAATTAAAAAAGAAAAATCTAGAGCACATCACTATTTTGGATTTTGTCACTCTATGTAGGATTTAAAAATCCAGTCCCAGCTAGTTGGGAGGCTGAGGTGGGAGAATCACTTGAACCCGGGTGGTTGAGGCTTCAGTGAGTCATAATTGTGCCACTGCACTCTAGCCTTGATGACAGAGTGAGACCCTGTCTAAAAAAAAAAGAAAAAAATCAGATCTGGTACTATCACAGGGCTCTAAAACCTCATAAAGCCCTCAGTGGCAAAGAGAAGATGAAGATAATTGAGCCATTTTGGGGATCTAGCTACTCTGTGTTTGAATATCATCTCATTACCTGGGCCAGGCACTGTTCCATGCCATGTAATCCTTACCAAAAGCCACTGAGGTTGATTCTCTATTTTCAAATTAGAAACATGTGGCCCAGCAAGATGAAGTAATTTTACCAAAGTCACCCAATTAGTGAGCAGTGTGCACACAGCAGTCTCAGGTTTGTGTGACCCTGAAGCTCATGTTCTTTGCAACCTGGCACCGTCTAGGTGCAACAAAGCTAAAACTGGATAAGCTTCGTGCAGACGGCACATTAGTGCTTGTCCATTATGCACACTGAGGACATGAGCATGTCACCCAAAAATATCAGTTAGAGTTTCCCGGTTTGAGATTCTCCCTAACAATACCGAAAAGCATCCTTGTGCTTTCTTCATTCATTGCACAAACAGGAAGTACTTTTTCTGTGTCAGGCACTGCTATAGGCTCTAGGACAGAGCCATGAGCAGTGCAGGGCCCTGCCTTCATTATGTACCTTTCCACGGGGAATAAATACTGAAAAAAATTTTAGGAAGAATTTGTTGATAGAACTTGTAACAAACTATTAGCAATTATTACTTAAATTGGGCCATGTTCCCCTGAAGTAAAACGGCTAATGCTAACGTAAGCATAAATGAATGTAGCAAACTATAAATAAAACACAGCTTCAAATGTATTATGGCCTTATATTAAATAATAATTTTAATTTCTAGGGTATTCATAAAATGTAATTAGCTAAGAGGAATGTCATTCTTTTCTTGTCTGGGACTCTTCTTATATTCTTTGTCCTTTACTGATCTACTTGTGAGATGTCTAGGATCAGACCCAGACTTTTTTTTAGGACAAAAAAATAAAATTTCAAAGACTACTCAGTCTCAGGCTATACTTACACAAGGTAGGGACTTTTAAATCACAAACCTTTCATTAAACTCAGTTCTCTGTTCCAGTCAGTGCCCAGGTCCCTGCTGTGCTGGATTCAAGGCAAGGCAGTTTTCCTTCCCTGTGTGGCCTATAAAATTCCCGGTGACATTTCCTATACAAAATGCCTTTTTCTCTCTCCCTTGGACATCAAGTAGTGAGTATTGTGGAGGGAAGGAGACAGAATCTTTTACGTTTCAGTTTGCCTTTAAAAAAAATATTTTTTAACTGGCTATTTCTCAAATGGATTTCTCCACTACATTAGAAAACCATCATTCTACTTCTTTTCCCCTAAAACTCTGTCATCTCTCCCTCCTCGCACTCCTCTCCCATATCATCCATAAAGATGATTCTGGCTTCTTAGAAACCCTAACACTTCAAGTGACTGTAGTCAGAAATCTATTTAACTCATCCAACTAAAGTAAAAAGAACTACAATCTGTCGTGTTTAATATTGGGTTTTGTTTAACTTCTCTAGAAATTAGTTTTTTTTTTAAATTCTGTAACTTAAAATAGTCAAAAAGTACTCTTGAAACAAAAACTTGGAAAATAACCTCAAAATGCTTAGCAAAGTATCTTTTTAAAAATGAGAAATGAACTAAGTGACTTTTAACAGGACCCAGTGTTGTTCATATTGCCAATCAATTTTGTTTCCTTTATTGATCAGCAACAAACATTTTGTTTATTCAGCACTGGGCAAGACATTTTTTTCTTCAAAAGGCAAAATGGGCCAGGCACGGTGACGCACGCCTGTAATCCCAGCACTTAGGGAGACCGAGGCGGGCGGATTACGAGATCAGGAGTTCAAGACCATCCTGGCAAATATGGTGAAACCCCGTCTCTACTAAAAATACAAAAATTAGCCGGGCGTGGTGGCGCACTCCTATAGTCCCAGCTACCCGGGAGGCTGAGGCAGAAGAATTGCCTGAACCCGGGAGGCAGAGGTTGCAGTGAGCCAAGATCACACCACTGCACTCCAGCCTGGGCAACAGAGCAAGATTCTGTCTCAAAAAATAAAAATAAATAAAAGGTAAAATGTAAAGTTCTTACATTTTCACCATGTCTGGCGTATAGTTTGTGCTCAGCTAATATTTCAAATATACAGCAGCAGAATATGATTAAGGCATAAAAAGTAGAAGCACTCTATTGATGTGGAAATAGACAAAAAATGTACTGCAGAATCCAAAGTTACTTCACTCATAGTAACCACTCACTCACCATCCTTGGTGGTCTCTCTAGGAAGAGATGGGACATGCCTCAGGATATAAAAGGTACAGAGGTTTGGAACAGTAGCTGACAACAGAATGCATTTCAAGGTCAGGAGTCTGTTAGCTTAAGTGCAAGCCTTATAACTTGCCCAGGTATAAAATTGCCTTGTTATAGTTCAATTTTTTAGCTACTTTATAAGTTGAGATGGTTAAATTTAAAGGGTGCATTTGAAAATATTACTTATTAAAGCTCTCTCTCTGTTTTTTTCTGCTGTAAATTCCATTTCCATTTAAATGGAAGCAGAAGCAGACAAATTGCTCTCATGATGCTCTTCTTATTTGTGTTTCTATGGAAATGGATTCTGGATTAGGAAGGGAAAAGCTAAAATCAAAAGCCTTATAAGCAGGCAGAACATAACTGAGGGTGTTTTGTTGAGCTGTTGGTCAACTACAAAGTAACACGATGTTAATGTAGCCCAAACTTACATAAGTAAACACCCATGTTCCCACTTTACCTCTCCTGTTTGGCCTCTCCTGTTTCCCATAAACACAGCTTAATCAAAGTCTGCCAAATACACAAGAGTAAGAACCCCAGAATCTTGATTTATGGATTTTCACTCTCAGTACAGTGTCCCTCACTAGATCTTTTAAAGTATTTCCCTCTTAATTAGTTCCTAATATATGATGCTTGCCCTAATATATGTGTTCAGGAGCAATGGAAACGTTTGCAATATTCTTAAGAAAATGCAGTCTACAGGTGCAGTGGCTCACACCTGTAATCCCAGCACTTTGGGAGGCCGAGGTGGGTGGATCACAAGGTCAGAAGTTCAAGACCAGCCTGGCCAAGATGGTGAAACCCCATCTCTACTAAAAAGATATATATAAAAAATTAGCCAGGTGTGGTGGCACGCGTCTGTAATCCCAGCTACTCTGGAGACTGAGGCAGAGAATTGCTTAAACCTGGGAGGCAGAGGTTGCAGTGAGCCAAGATTGTGCCACTGCACTCTAGCCTGGGTGACAGAGCAAGAGTCCATCTGAAACTAGAAAATGCAGTCTAAAAAGATGAATAAATAACTGAAGCTGAATTTCAAAGTATAAATAATAACTTGGTATTACTTTTACCTTTATATCACAACCATTTCTTAACAACTGACATTTGAATTAAAAAGAAGTTAGACTTACACTGTCCCTATGTTGTGAAGAACCGCCACACAAAACCTATTACTAAAAATTTCTATTACACAAACCATATCTGTCAGCTGCTGTCAATTTCCACACCCTTTCGATTTCTAAAAGGCTGAATCTTTTGCCAAAAATATAATACTAATACAGTCTCTCTTATGATAGGAATTTCACATTAGTAGCAGCTCAGGAACGAATTATACTCATATTTTCTGTCAGTGTTCAATGTTAGGGAAATGTACCTGATATTTATTCATGAGACAAAACTAGAAAAATCTTGGTCTAAAAACATGTTCACATAGTTATACAAACTATTAAACAATAATTAAACCCAAACAGAATATATGAAAATCTATTATAAAATTTCCCACGGCAATGTTGGTGTTTATCCTCTTAGCTGTTTGACATGAAAGCGATGTGGTACACCATATATGCAGTCATTACTTCTAAACTTCTGGGTCGGCATAAGAATGAATTTGTATTCTGGTGTAGATTGCGTAAAATGTTTCTGAATTCCCTAGTTAAAAACGTCTTACTAGTATCTCCATACTAGAATTAAAGGGCTAGCAATTAGAAGAAATTTGAGTCATTAGTCACACAGGAGTTAGCATTTCTAAGTGCCTGATGACTATAAAGCAATGATATCAGAGAATGATAAACAAAGGACAAGACCAAAGAGAGAGGGAAGGAAGGAAAGTAGGAAGGAAGGGAGGGAGGGAGGGAAGGAGGAGCAAGGAAAGAAAGAGAGAAAGAAGAAAGAAGGGAGAAAGGAAAGAAGAGAAAAAAAGGAAGATGGGAAGGCAGGGAGAGGGAAAGGAAGGAAGGAGAAAGAGAAGACAGAAAAACGACAAGAGTGACGAGAAGAAAGGGATGAAGCAAGCTAGAGAGGGAAAGTAAGGGAAGAAGGAAGCTAAGAAATCTGGAGATCATTGAGTCAATAATTATTTTGAAATGAAAAAAAAAAAAAGAAAGTAACCAGAAAGCAAACCACGAATCTTAATAAGCTAACACATATCATATATAGACCACAGGAATGGTGTTAACAAACATTACTAGACAGCAAGATGCAAATAGGCAAAAGGGACAGATCAGAAAAGGTTAAGAGAGGGGAGAAAAAACTCTGATAACACATCAATGTCTCTTCAACATATACAAATCACTTGTGTTTCTGCTGGTGGACAAACAGAAGACACAAATCCCAGGCCTGTTGAAATAAGGTCTCTTTGTTACTGATCATAGATTAAGACAAGTGCTATGGGTAAAAATAAGAGAAGGAAAGCCAATGTTGTTGTATAGCTATATGCCACAAAAACACAAAAACATAGCCACATAAACGTTTGGGGCCATTTATCTGATTGTACATCTGAAATCTTTTGTTAAAACAAAATGATAACAAATATATATGATGCTCACTCATTTTGTGCCTTAGCCATTAAGTGGAATACTCAGCAGGCTAAACGAGCATTACTTAATTTGAAAAACTTTTGAAACCCATTATCCAACTTGTCTAAAAGGGCAACACTTCCTTAATCATTCTAATTATTTTCATTAATATTCTCAATGAGGAAAGACAATCAGCCATTGCAAGATGCTGACCAGATGTGCCAAGGAAGCAAATGCCTGACTGCCAAAAACATAAAATAAAAACAGCCAAACTTTATGAGAACAATAAATAATTGAAAGCTAGCCAAAAGATTCCATTATGGAAAACTAAAGGTCATTTTTTATTTCAAAATATATCATTATCACTCCTTTCTGTCCAATCCCAAGTTAGAATAATGCTAGAAATATAGCTTCTCAGAATCATTGCTCTATCTCCCCTGGATTCTTTCCCACAAAATCCCATGTGCCCCTCTTAATTCCTTTGTAAATGGACAGATGGACAGACACATTCGTGTCTTGTGAAAAGCCTGTTGATATGCACCACATCCTATTCCTTCACTCTCTCTTGCTAAGAGAACTAGAGAAAGTGGTAGTAGACAGAGTGGCCAAAGAGAGGGTGGTATGTGTGAGTGGGATGGGGTGCGGTTAGGTATAGGACAGCCACGCTGAGGACTAGATGGTAAAGGTGTGCTCTGTTGAAGGGATGCAGTGGGTGCAGGCATAGACTGAGGAGGTTGAAGAGTCCACTCTAGACTTGGGAGGGATGGAAGAAGCAAAGCGATCCAAGTGGGAGTGAACAGAAACGCAGCAAAAGGCAGTGGGTGGGGGGTATGCCGAGAAGTGTTTCCTTTGCCCTAATTGTCACTTTGAAGGTAGAAAAGAGAAAACACGTGGTGACTGTTACCTTTATTGGGAACTGATGCTAAAAGGATAATTGCAGTCTGATGATGAAGTTTAATGAAATAATTGCTGTGAAGCAAGAACTAAAGTTTCTGATCATTGCCCATAACAAGCTAATTATTTGAGAGCCTGTTCTTCATTTTGTACCAAAATAAAGTAGTCAATGATAACTGATATTCATTAGGCATAAGAAAAACAAAAGGATAGAGCATACCGGAGGAGGGTGATAAATGTACACTTCCCTTCCGGCTTTCAGCTCTGAACAACACATCGGAAAATGCATCTAGATCATGCCCTTCACTAGTTAATAGGGAAATGAGTCAGAATCAGCAAATCTTTTAGAATCGTGCTAATCAGTATAAAAGGAAACTCACGCAGACCCAGACCAAAGAGAGATGGGGAGAAGCAAGGGATAGAGCTGGGGCTTAGGGGAGGAAGGGAAGAGGGTACAAAGGAAAAGACCTCATCAATGTGATGCTAAAAATGGACCACGGTCAACCAAAAAACTGATAACCCCATAAATGTTTGACAATTTGAAACAGTAGAGGCATAATCAAATGAATTCAATTCTGTGAATTTTGACCTAAATGATTGAAATTGGAACACTAATCAACTTATTAAGTTTGTATGTCCCAACAGCTTAGTAGCTATTTAAAAATAATACACATATTTTAAAAGATAAAAACAGTATTTTTATTTCAATCTCAGCTAGCATTACTGAGAGATGTCTGCCTGGTGGGTACTGTGTCCCTTCTCAATACTTGGAATTAAGAAGGATACTGACACCCTCATTTTCTGTCCCACATCAATTTTCATATAGCCCTTGCTTTTTCTCACAGCAGCCACTAAATCCCAGCTTCACAAACATACAACGTCATTGAAATGAATGTAGTACAATCTAGTGTGAAACCATGAACTGCCACAAGCTAGCAGTTCACATGATATCTACAGACGTTGCCGTATGTCCCTCCAAACTTTAGAATGCCCTGCAGCGCCCCCTGTGAACTGTGTGTGGTATCCCGCGGTGCCTCGGTGCAGCTTGAGAACCACGGGAAAAGGTACTTCAACATAGATGGGAAAAATTGGCTTAGTCAAAAAGTAGGTATGCCAAATTAAAGTGAAAAAACAGTCTGTTGTACCTAAAAAGTAGCTTTATCAAAAGCTTAGAAGGTTGAAAATACATTTGATGTTAGAAGAATGGCAAGTAATTAATGAAAACAAAAAATATGTGTTGATCTCTGCTATGTGCCAGCTGCTGTTTAGCAATGGAGACACTGGGGTGTACCGGGTGGACATGAACATCTGCCTTCATAGAAAGAAGATATAAATAGATACACACAAAACTGCAGTATACTGGGATAAGGATAAGGATGGGGCAAAAAAATCAGAAAATAATATATATAGTATATATTTTTATATAGTGTATAATATATATTATTTATACATCAATAATGTTTATTGGTTATTAATATTAAAATATTACAAATAATTTATATATTGTTTTTCTATATTTTATATATCCATATTATATATTTTTATATCCATATTATATATTTTTATATATCCATATTACATATTTTTATATGGCTATATATGGATTTATATGGATTTTATATGGATATATCCATATAAGATTTATATATCCATATAAAATATATATATTTTATATATATATCCATATAAATATATATATTTTATATATATCAGGTTTCTCACTCTGATATTGTATATAAATGCTATGAAGAAAATGAGGACAGGATAAAGAGACCTAGAGAAAGTGATGGAGAAGTTCTGTGAGAGCGAGCCTCGAAGTGTGCTCAAATTGCTGAAAGTCAATGGGCATAACTGGAAGTCAGAGCAGGGTGGGGTTGGGGTGGTTGAGGGTAAAGGGTAAGAGATGAGACTGAAGAAGGTCCTTGGTCTTGGCAAATTCCTGTTCAAGCAATTTAGCTTTGTCTCAGATGATTGGGATGGATTTTTCCACTTTTAGGATTACAAAATAAGAGAAAAAGTAACAGTATAATGTTATACTGTTTTAAAATAATTGTAACCAAAAAAATCATTGCATAAAATAAGAACAGCAAGTTAGTTTGAGGTACAATTAGATCTTCCTTCTGTAAGAGCTGAGGCTTAGTCTCTAACACCTGAGGTTCAAGTCCTATCTAACTCAGATATAGTAAATCCAGAGTTGACAGTCTCTTTCACAATACAAACAAGAGCACACGACATTTGACAAACCCAGCTTGAAGCTTTAACTTTGGCTCAGATACTTTGGTGCAGGGACATTCTGATGCAGCTTCAAAAACTTAAAATTTCAGGGACATTTTTCATTTAAAAAGCTTTGTTGTTTGTGCAGATTATAAAAATAAGTCATGGTTATTGTAAAAGCTTCAGACAATAATTATAGAAAAATTATTCAAAATATTAAAAGTTATGAAATACGGTAGTTAAGAAATATGTTTAAGGAGATCAAAATCACCCATAATCCCATATCCAGAAAGAACCACTATATGCATATTATTTTATATATATATATATATATATTTCATTATACTTTAAGTTTTAGGGTACATGTGCACAACATGCAGATTTGTTATATATGTATACATGTGCCATGTTGGTGTGCTGCACCCATTAGCTCGTCATTTACATTAGGTATATCTCCTAATGCTATCCCTCCCCTCTCCCCCCACCCCACGACAGGCCCCAGTGTGTGACGTTTCCCTTCCTGTGTTCATGTGTTCTCATTGTTCTCATTCCCACCTGTGAGTGAGCGCAAACAGTGTTCGGTTTTCTGTCCATGCAATAGTTTGCTGAGAATGATGGTTTCCAGCTTCATCCATGTCCTTACAAAGGATATGAACTCATCCTTTTTTATGGCTGCATAGTATTCCATAATGTATATGTGCCACATTTTCTTAATCCAGTTTATCATTGTTGGACATTTGGGTTGGTTCCAACTCTTTGCTATTGTGAATAGTGCCACAGTAAACATATGTGTGCATGTGTCTTTACAGCAGCATGATTTATAGTCCTTTGGGTATATACCCAGTAATGGGATGGCTGGGTCAAATGGTATTTCTAGTTCTAGATCCCTGAGGAGTCGCCACACTGACTTCCACAATGGTTGAACTAGTTTACAGTCCCACCAACAGTGTAAAAGTGTTCCTATTTCTCCATATCCTCTCCAGCACCTGTTGTTTCCTGAATTTTTAATGATCGCCATTCTAACTGGTGTGAGATGGTATCTCATTGTGGTTTTGATTTGCATTTCTCTGATGGCCAGTGATGATGAGCATTTTTTCATGTGTCTGTTGGTGGCACAAACGTCTCCTTTTGAGAAGTATCTGTTCATAACCTTTGCCCACTTTTTGATGGGGTTGTTTTTTTCTTGTAAATTTGTTTGAGTTCTTTGTAGATTCTGGATATTAGCCCTTTGTCAGATGAGTAGATTGCAAAAATTTTCTCCCATTCTGTAGGTTGCCTGTTCACTCTGATGGTGGTTTCTTTTGCTGTGCAGAAACTCTAGTTTCATTAGATCCCATTTGTCAATTTTGGCTTTTGTTGCCATTGCTTTTGGTGTTTTACACATGAAGTCCTTGCCCATGCCTATATCCTGAATGGTATTGCCTAGGTTTTCTTCTAGGGTTTTTATGGTTTTAGGTCTAACATGTAAGTCTTTAATCCATCTTGAATTAATTTTTGTATAAGGTGTAAGGAAGGGATCCAGTTTCAGCTTTCTACATATGGCTAGCCAGTTTTCCCAGCACCATTTATTAAATAGGGAATCCTTTTCCCATTTCTTGTTTTTGTCAGGTTTGTCAAAGATCAGATAGTTGTATGTGTGGTATTATTTCTGAGGGCTCTGTTCTGTTCCATTGGTCGATATCTCTGTTTTGGTACAAGTACCATGCTGTTTTGGTTACTGGAGCCTTGTAGTATAGTTTGAAGTCAGGTAGCGTGATGCCTCCAGCTTTGGTCTTTTGGCTTAGGATTGACTTGGCAATGCAGACTCTTTTTTGGTTCCATATGAACTTTAAAGTCGTTTTTTTCAATTCTGTGAAGAAAGTCATTGGTAGCTTGATGGGGATGGCATTGAATCTATAAATTACCTTGGGCAATATGGCCATTTTCATGATATTGGTTCTTCCTATCCATGAGCATGGAACGTTCTTCCATTTGTTTGTATCCTCTTTTATTTCGTTGAGCAGTGGTTTGTAGTTCTCCTTGAAGAGGCCCTTCGCATCCCTTGTAAGTTGGATTCCTAGGTATTTTATTCTCTTTGAAGCAATTGTGAATGGGAGTTCACTCATGATTTGGCTCCCTGTTTGTCTGTGATTGGTGTATAAGAATGCTTGTGATTTTTGCACATTCATTTTGTATCCTGAGACTTTGCTGAAGTTGCTTATCAGCTTGAGGAGATTTTGGGCTGAGACGATGGGATTTTCTAGATATACAATCATGTCATCTGCAAACAGGGACAATTTGACTTCCTCTTTTCCTAAGTGAATACCCTTTATTTCTTTCTCCTGACTGATTGCTCTGGTCAGAACTTCCAACACTATGTTGAATAGGAGTGGTGAGAGAGGGCTGGACAGAAAAAAACTGGCTGGACTGTCTTGTGCCAGTTTTCAAAGGGAATGTTTCCAGTTTTTGTCCATTCAGTATGATATTGGCTGTGGGTTTGTCAGAAATAGCTCTTAATATTTTCAGATATGTCCCATCAATACCTAATTTATTGAGAGTTTTTAGCATGAAGCATTGTTGAAATTTGTCAAAGGCCTTTTCTGCATCTATTGAGATAATCAGGTGGTTTTTGTTGTTGGTTCTGTTTATGTGCTGAATTACGCTTATTGATTTGCGTATATTGACCCAGCCTTGCATCCCAGGGATGAAGCCCACTTGATCGTGGTGGATAAGCTTTTCGATGTGCTGCTGGATTCAGTTTGCCAGTATTTTATTGAGGATTTTTGCGTCGATGTTCATCAGGGATATTGGCCTAAAATTCTCTTTTTTGGTTGTGTCTCTGCCAGGCTTTGGTATCAGGACGATGCTGGCCTCATAAAATGAGTTAGGGAGGATTCCCTCTTTTTCTATTGATAGGAATAGTTTCAGAAGGAATGGTACCAGCTCCTCCTTGTACCTCTGGTAGAATTCGGCTTTGAATCCATCTGGTCCTGGACATTTTTTGGTTGGTAAGCTAATAATTATTGCCTCAATTTCAGAGCCTGTTATTGGTCTATTCAGAGATTCAACTTCTTCCTGGTTTAGTCTTGGGAGAGTGTATGTGTCGAGGAATTTATCCATTTCTTCTACATTTTCTAATTTATTTGCGTAGAGGTGTTTATCGTATTCTCTGATGGTAGTTTGTATTTCTGTGGGATCAGTGGTGATATCCCCTTTATCATTTTTTATTGCGTCTGTTTGATTCTTCTCTCTTTTCTTCTTTATTAGTCTTGCTAGCGGTCTATCAGTTTTGTTGATCTTTTCAAAAAACCAGCTAAGCATAAGGGGTCAGGGAATTCCCTTTCCTAGCCAAGCAAAACTGTGACAGAGGGCACCTGGAAAATCGGGTCACTCCCACCCTCATACTGCACTTTTCCAATGGTCTTAGCAAAGAGCACACCAGGAGATTATATCCCGCGTCTGGCTCAGAGGGTCCCACACCCACAGAGCCTCACTCATTGCTAGCACAGCAGTCTGAGATTGAACTGCAAGGGGGCAGCGAGGCTGGGGGAGGGGCACCCACCATTACTGAGGCTTGAGTAGGTAAACAAAGTGGCTGGGAAGCTCGAACTGAGTGGAGCCCACCCCAGCTCAAGGAGGCCTGCCTGTCTCAGTAGACTCCACCTCTGGGAGCAGGGCATAGCCGAACAAAAGGCAGCAGAAACCTCTGCAGACTTAAAAGTCCCTGTCTGAGCTTTGGAGAGAGTAGTGGTTCTCCCAGCATGGAGTTTAAGATCTGAGAATGGACAAACTGCCTCCTCAAGTGGGTCCCTGACCCCCAAGTAGCCTATCTGGGAGGCACCCCCCAGTAGGGGCTGACTGACACCCCACACAGCCAGATACCCCTCTGAGACGATGCTTCCAGAGGAGCAATCAAGCAGCAACATTTGCTGTTCAGCAATATTCACTGTTCTGCAGCCTCCACTGCTGATACCCAGGCAAACAGGGTCTGGAGTGGACCTCCAGCAAACTTCAACAGACCTGCAACTGAGGGTCCTGACTGTTAGAAGGAAAACTAACAAACAGAAAGGACATCCACACCAAAACCCCATTTGTACGTCACCATCATCAAAGACCAAAGGTAGATAAAACCACAAAGATGGGGAAAAAAACAGAGCAGAAAAACTGGAAATTCTAAAAATCAGAGCACCTCTCTCCCTCCAAAGGAATGTAGCTCCTCACCAGCAGCAAAACAAATTTGGACGGAGAATGATTTTGATGAGTTGAAAGAAGAAGGCTTCAGACGATCAAACTTCTCCGAGCTAAAGGAGGAAGTTCAAACCCATCGCAAAGAAGTTAAAACCTTGAAAAAAGATTAGATGAATGGCTAACTAGAATAACCAATGTAGAGAAGTCCTTAAATGACCTGATGGAGCTGAAAACCATGGCATGAGAACTACGTGATGAATGCGCAAGCCTCAGTAGCCGATTCGATCAACTGGAAGAAAGGGTATCAGTGATTGAAGATCAAATGAATGAAATGAAGTGAGAAGTTTAGAGAAAAAAGAATAAAAAGAAATGAACAAAGCCTCCAAGAAATATAGGACTATGTGAAAAGACCAAATCTACGTCTGATTGGTGTATCTGAAAGTGACGGGGAGAATGGAACCAAGTTGGAAAGCACTCTGCAAGATATTATCCAAGGGAACTTCCCCAACCTAACAAGGCAGGCCAACATTCAAATTCAGGAAATACAGAGAATGCCACAAAGATATTCCTCGAGAAGAGCAACTCCAAGACACATAATTGTCAGATTCACCAAAGTTGAAATGAAGGAAAAAATGTTAAGGGCAGCCAGAGAGAAAGGTCGGGTTACCCACAAAGGGAAGCCCATCAGACTAACAGCTGATCTCTCGGCAGAAACTCTACAAGCCAGAAGAGAGTGGGGGCCAATATTCAACGTTCTTAAAGAAAAGAATTTTCAACCCAGAATTTCATATCCAGCCAAACTAAGCTTCATAAGTGAAGGAGAAATAAAATCCTTTACAGACAAGCAAATGCTGAGAGATTTTGTCACCACCAGGTCTGCCCTACAAGAGCTCTTGAAGGAAGCACTAAACATGGAAAGGAACAACCAGTACTAGCCACTGCAAAAACATGACAAATTGCAAAGACCATTGATGCTAGGAAGAAACTGCATCAACTAACGAGCAAAATAACCAGCTAACATCATAATGGCAGGATCAAATTCACACACAAAAATATTAACCTTAAATGTAAATGGGCTAAATGCTCCAATTAAAAGACACAGACTGGCAAATTGGATAAAGAGTCAAGACCCATCAGTGTGCTCTATTCAGGAAACCCATCTCATGTGCAGAGACACACATAGGCTCAAAATAAAGGGATGAAGGAAGATCTACCAAGCAAATGGAAAACAAAAAAAGGCAGGGGTTGCAATCCTAGTCTCTGATAAAACAGACTTTAAACCAACAAAGATCAAAAGACAAAAAGAAAGCCATTACATAATGGTAAAGGACTCAATTCAACAAGAAGAGCTAACTATCCTAAATATATATGCACCCAATACAGGAGCACCCAGATTCATAAAGCAAGTCCTTAGAGACCTAGAAAGAGACTTAGATTCCTACATAATAATAATGGGAGACTTTAACACCCCACTGTCAACATTAGACAGATCAACAAGACAAAGTGAAAAAGGATATCCAGGAATTGAACTCAGCTCTGCACCAAGAAGATCTAATAGACATCTACAGAACTCTCCACCCCAAATCAACAGAATATACATTCTTCTCAGCATCACACTGCACTTATTCCAAAATTGACCACATAGTTGGAAGTAAAGCACTCCTCAACAAATGTAAAAGAACAGAAATTATAACAAATTGTCTCTCAGACCACAGTGCAATCAAATTAGAACTCAGAATTAAGAAACTCACTCGAAACCACTCAACTACATGGAAACTGAACAACCTGCTCCTGGATGACTGCTGGGTACATAATGAAATGAAGGCAGAAATAAAGATGTTCTTTGAAACCAATGAGAACAAAGACACAACATACCAGAATCTCTGGGACACATTTAAAGCAGTGTGTAGAAGGAAATTTATAGCACTAAATGCCCACAAGAGAAAGCAGGAAAGACCTAAAATTGACACCCTAACATCACAATTAAAAGAACTAGAGAAGCAAGAGCAAACACATTCAAAAGCTAGCAGAAGGCAAGAAATAACTAAGATCAGAGCAGAACTGAAGGAGATAGAGACACAAAAAAAACCTTCACTATATGCATTTTAAAGTAGAAATCCCATTATCTTTTTCTATTATTTAATATTAACATATGAATTAATGTCATCTTATTTAGCCCAGTATCCCTTATCTTGGAGAAAATGCAAAGGCCTCCCTGAGATTTCTGTTAATTTTCAACGCTTTCCAACCTGCTGGTCATCTCTGGCGCTGAGTTCCTTCTGCAGGGTTCTAAACCCCATTTACAAATAATTCCCAACAATTATCTTGTTCTACTTGCTCCACACTAATCTAGGCTTCAAAGTCAGCTCATTTCCTTCATATTTCTGAACACCATCCTCCCAAAGATAGCCTGCACTGGAAATACAGGTGTGTGCCAAACTTCACTATTTGGAAAGATAGAGAATTATATCTCAAAATATCCTTCAAATTGAATACTATTATCTGTTAGGAAAAATGACAAAAGATTTGTAAATGGGCAAAACCAATTATGGAGTGTCCTCTCTGCAATTCTAGGCATCTAGGAGCAGTCTCTGGGAATTGTCTGATTCCTTAGAGGTGTGGATCTCGGATTGTCTTTCTATTGACTAGGTTATTTTAGGAGTCTGTGAGAGGGAGTAGTAATTAAGATGTAGAAACAGAGTAATGCAAATAATTCTTGTTCAAAGAAACATTTAAATGTTGACTAGTAGAAATATAATTGATTTCATCAAGCAGAAGAGATGCCAAACATTATATTTTGCATATATATTATCCTATAGGATATTAACCAGTTTTGCATATTAGCAAAATGATTTCTGCATTCCTCATTGCATGTGTGTGTTTGTGTGTGTGTGTGTGTGTGTGTAAATGTGTGTTCCTCAAATTTTGCTTTGAACTGGTTTTTACGTCTTACTTGTTTCATTAAGAAGTTAAATACAAACTTTGACGTGTGCTCATATTATTTGTATAAAAAACATGATTTTACTCACATCCCTATTCTTAGTAGTCACCATCCACACTGCTAGACATTTCTCACTCTTCAACTTTCTCCAAAGGTTCCAGCCTTTTGCTATGTTCCTTGGCTTCCTTCATGTTCCTTTTTGCTCTGATCGACACCGTTTCCAAATTCCCACATTCCTTCCTCTTCTTAGGAAAACAAGCTTGGTTCATTTACTGTTTCATAATCTCCTTGTGAATCATGCCCTTGGAACCTTATCTTCTCCCCATACATTGACCTGAACAGAGAAGTCTGATTCTTAAGATGAATTCCAGTGCCAGCCTGTTGAAACTGTATCTTTAATCTTCCTTAGGGTGTGTGCATGAGTTTGAGTGTGTATGTGTGTCTGTGTATGTAAGAGAGGGCAGAGAGACTAATTCTAATTGAGGTATAGAACATTCAAAATGAAGTGTTGTCTTCAGAAAGAAGCTAGTTGATTCTAGATGTGTTAAGTATTTTGTGCCTGGCCTTGAAGGTAGAGATGAACAACAGATGGCTGGAAATTTGGACCTAGAATTATCACTCTGCAATGTTAAATTAGCTCAATCATGTTATATATGAGAGGTTCTAGCTAATTTTATTAGTATAAAAACAGTGATTTATGTTCTGTTTTTTAAATAATTTTGCTGTCACTTCCCCAAGGGATAGAGTATGAAAACATAAACTCTAAAATTCATTGCTCTATCATTATGAAATGTCTGAAATTAAAAGATATTCTATTTGAGATGATGGATATGCTAACTACCCTGGTGTGATCACTATATGTATTGAAACATCAGTGTGTGCTCCATAAGTATGTGCAATTATTATACATCAATTAAAGAACAATATTATGAAAAGCCTATCCTATAACAGGTGTGGCAGCGTGAGTGACATTACCCTACATTGTTTGCAAAGCAGTCAGCATCCTCCTAACTTTTGGAGGTTCTCTAGGCGATGTATTACTCTAGCACATCAGTTCACCGAACTGATGTTTCAATCCACCAGATCACAAAGAGTAACCTAGATACTTCAAATTTTCTTCTTCTGTTCGTAGAGGGCAAATATTTTCCCCTTCTCCTCTCCACATCCCTGCTTAGACTCCTAAAGGAGGAAGCTTCTGACCAAACTTCCATCTCCTGGAGAAGTACGTCCCTGGGGCTTCCTCTTGTCTCTGCATCCTGTTTTTCACTGAGAACAAAGCAGCTGAGTGATATTAAGCAAGATAACTGGTTTAGGAAAATAGACAACTACAGATGAAATATTAATTGAATTATGATTTTTCTGACTCATTTCTTTACAAATGATAACAATTCTTGGTTCTCGGTTTTGGCATTTCCAGCTGTAATATGCATCTTAAAAAGAAAAAATAATGATTATCTCTTTCTGCACTCCCTCTGCTCATGCCTTCATTATGTCGGGCTTTTAAATGAGTGATGAGGGCCACAGGAGCTCAGCTTCCTGGGTGTCAACAACCCTAATGGCTCACATGGTGCCGAGATGCCTAAGTTAGCAAAAGGATGAACAGCCCAGCTGTAATCCCTCACATAGTATGTGGAAGGCTCTTCCTTGTATTATTACTGGGCTGCGAGATAATTAGCCCATTTCTAAAGCATATCCTGTGCATTTTGTCCATTCAAAAAAATGTGTATTTTCCTCTCCTCTCCCTCTATCCTTTCAAGTGTCTAATATTTTAGGAGAGTAAAAGTAACTTGATTTTCTGCCCCTCTCCCTGGGCCAGCCAGCCTCCTCCATCCAGTGCAGGGTCCCTGGAGTACTGCATCCCCATCTTTCTGCTGCATCTCTGCAACCCAGCAGCCCTTATTAGCTACAGCACTTATTAGCTACAAAATAATTTCTTCTAGGGTACAGTTAGGAAGATTTTTTTTCAAACAACTGACAGCAACTGTGTTCTGCCTACTTCCAAACTTCCTGCCAAGTAGCAGACTCTATTTTAGATATTCCAATCTGATTCCATAACTTTTTACTTTTTTTAAGTATTAACTATTGCATTTTTGTCACCAAGACTTAGTCCTGACCATTTTTAAACTTCAGTTTCAAATCTGAGTCAAGCTGACTCTACCATCCCCTTCTCCTTCGCCCCTCTTATGGAGGATTGAGTTTGGGGTGAAGTGGGAAGGGCTGTCTTTCATACCCCTTTCTTTCTTACACTGGTTACTCTGGTGCTGGGGAGGAGAGTGGAGAAAGCTGTTTTGTTTCACGTCATTTACTTTCTTGGAGTAACTCTCTTTTTCTTTGTTGGTCATAAACAACCTTCCATCAGTGGTAGTCAGTTGCTCTTCTTGTTCTGTTGATGACCATCAGGTATCTGGCTTGTTGTCTCCAGACTCCTGTGGATGAGTACAGGCCCCAGAAGACCTTGCTGGTATGAAACTCAATCTCAAACTCTCCCCCTAAAATCAGCGGTCCCTTGCAAGATTCAACTATATTTCGAAGCAGTCCCAACCAGAGGCCCCTGCCACATTCCTCTGGCATTTGAGCCACACTACTGCATACTGAGTTAGTCCCAGTGAACCTTTATCACTTAGTATTATCAATTTCTTGTCACTTTAATTTCAGGGCTCTGGTACCAGGTAGATGCCATAGTTTGCATTCTTTGGGAAATAGAAATTCAAGAGGGCAGTCTCTCTCTGACCAGGATGCTCTTTCTGCAGTTCTGGGAGCACGGGAGCAAGTCAACAAGACCTCACTTAAATGGTCATTCAATCTGGTTGTAAGACAGCGGGAGAGAGAATAGTGGCTCTTCAAATATATTCACATCCTTATCTCCAGAACCTGTGTATATGTTACTTTAAATGGCAAAAGGTATTTTGCAGATGTGATAAAATTGAAGAGTTTGAGATAGAAATATTTTCCAGGGTTATCCTGGTGGACCCAGTGTAATCAGAGAGGTCCTTCTACGTGGGAAGAAGCTGTGAGAGGAGATATCATGATGAAAGCAGAGACTAAATTGAGGCATTTCCCGGATGGAGGAGGGGGTCAGCAGACGGGAAATGCAGGTGGCCTCTACATTCTGCAGAGATAAGAAAAAAATCAAGGCAATGGATTATCCTCCAGATCCCCTAGGAGGAATGCAGTCCTGCCAACCCCTTGATTTTAGTCCCTTGGACTTGTTTGGAACTTCTGACTTCCAGAAATGTGAGGTAATAAATTTTTGCTGTCTTCGGCTACAAAGCTTGTGGTAATTTGTTGTAGCAGCAATAGGAAGTTAATACGGATATCAATAGCAACTTCTTTTTAAAACTCACAAAATTTACTAGTCAAGGCAACTAACAGCCAAGTACACTCTTGCCTCAAGGGATAGTAAGAAGGAACAGGTGACTTCTCTTTAGGGACACCTCCCTCCTCACAAAAGACCACCTCCTGTTACTCCCAGATACCTTCTTATTTTCTTGATCAAAGCTTCTTTAGCCCCAGAGCTGGCACCTCAGGCAAGATCTGGCTCTTTTCCAGGTGAACTCAGAGAGCTCATATCTTTCTTTTCAATAAGGCCCTAATTCTCCAGTAGTCTCTTTTCTTCTTACCTCTGGAAGCAAGCAAGAAAATTCTCCATAGGTCCCTCATAGCATCCTGTTACACTATTTCTACTTGTCCCACAACTAAGGCAGTGTTCAAGGAGTTTAATACACATCATCACATTTAATCGTCACTAAAACCAGTGGCGTGCTGGTGAATGTTTAACAAGCAGATGGAGAGGAGCGAGGGCACAAATTTGTTGCATTTGCCTCTTTCCATGGTATAAATATCACACCAAGGCTGATTTCAAGCTACCAACATATCAGTGAACATAGAGTTGTGAAGGGATGTGCAGTAGCACACAATTATACAGTATTTCCATCATACTGATACAATAATAAATGACAACCACAGGAACACAGAAAATCATAAAATATAATAAAATAATTAGGAAGTGATAAGTTTTGCATGTGTATTATCTTTGACTTAATAAAATTTAACTTCAAATATATATAAGGTTTTTGTATATATAAATATATGTAGACTTTTATTTATATATAAATACATATAAGGTTTTTATATATACAAATATATAGAGACCTTATATATATTGGCAATTATACATATATGTACATATGTACATATATATACAAATATATATAGACCATATTTATTTGCAATTATATATAATTTAATTGCAAAAATATATAATTATATATAATTTAATTGCAAATATATATATAATTTTATATATAAATGTTTAATAATATCTGTGTTTAATAACCAGGTAAAAAAATTCTTTAAATTTCTGGAACCAGTTCCATCACATCACCGAAAAAGGGAAAACCTAAAATAGTTTTATTCTTTTATGTAAGTTCTGCAATAATTTCTAAAAATTAGCAAGTAGAAAAGCCAAGAATTAAACCCAGGACCTCTAAACCCAAATTCTATGTTATCACCTCCTCATTTTACTGCTATATCCTGAGTTGCAACATTGATCAATGTAAATTCTCAACCAAGATGTTATCTGACCAAATGTCCCCAAAATATAAAAGTCCAGGAACTACATTATTGTCTATCTGCCTCCTAGAAATTCATATTAACATTAGCATATTATGTGCACTGAAAAGTCTTGCTATAAGCAAAACTAGTTAACTTGTATTTAATTAACCCAGTCTGTCCCAAATTATCTGACCAGAAGCCTCCTCCACATCCCCTTGTGATAGTACCAGTTAAATTCCAATAGAACTCATGTTCAGGGAGACCCATTTTATGCTATAAATATCAATGTCACATGTGTCCTGTCTCCCCCAGGATTGTCAGAAGCTTATTGAACAAATAAATTATAACCTGGTTATTCATTGTACCCTCCCCAGCCCATGAGGGATTATACTGTATAGACTCCACGTAATTATGTAATTTTTAAAAATTGAATCAAATTCAAAGAAATGCCAGTCAGGAACAATGGAAATACAATGACATTCCCCTGAAGAAATAGTTTCCCTTTTACAAGATAGAAAAACACTTTGCTGATATATTTTAATTCAAGCTGATAATTTTCCCTAGCTATCATTATTATCTCCCCTTTATGGATATTGAGTCCAAAAGAAATTAAATTTTGTTTAATAAAGGATTGTTTTCATTTTGTAGATTCTTCGAGTATACTTTAAATCAGTCAAGCAACAGAGCAAAAATATTGGAACTCTCAAATAGGGAATGTATGAACTAAACTACATTAGCACAGCACTTAGGGGCACTTTTCCTATTAAGATTATATTTTAAGAGCCTTGGCATGCTCCTTAGCATGCTAATTAGGTGCCAATTTGATTTCCAGTGTGTCTGGCTATAAAATCATATGGTTTCTAACATAAACAGCAGCACTCCAGGTATTTGTCAGCAAAAGTATAGCTTTACACTCACAGTCACCCAATATTTATCACCAGCTTGGTGGCAATAAGTAATATTTATGGAGATTTTTATATATAATAGAGTCTAACCTATTCTTTATTAATTTCATGCTCCCCATTAAGGCAAGATCATAAGAAGTTTAGAGAAAGAGATGAAGGATTGTCTGAAGGGAAATTTTAAGAGAAATCTTCACTCCTGGTAAATATCAGGACAGCCAATTCCTGCAGTGTTCCATTTGGGACATTTCAGTGTCTTCCATTATACTTCTACTATACTTCTTTCTCCTTTATTTTTGTTGTATAATATTTTATCTTGTCAACTCGTTTTTTAAATTAACAGCTTGCTTACTTTTTTGTTATTTTTAACTAATTGAAAGATGAGAGACATACAAAAACAGGTACAACTCATAAGAGTTCATGTTAGTGAATTTTCAAAAAATGAACGTGTCCACGATGCCAGCACTCAAGTCGAAGAACAGCATCCACCAACATCCTAGAAGCCTGCCTCATGCCCTTCTGTTCACCACCCTCCTTCCACAAGTAACCTTTTCTCCTGACCTCTACACGCATAGATTTGGCCTATTTTTATAGTTTATATATAAATGGAATCATACGGCATGTACTCTGTTGCTTCATTCACTCAACATTCTATTTGAGAAATTCGCCCAGGGGTGAGCTGGTAAAGTTTTGACAACTGGCTGATTTCAAGTTAGCAGCATGAAATCACCAGTCTCAGAGTTGGGAAGAGAGCTGATACAAGCAGGCTCCTGGCCAGCACTGAATTGATCTGTGTTGTTGCACGTGGTGTACTATGTTCATTCTTATTATTACAGTGCCAAAAATGTTACATATTTAATTATACATGCCAGTGTATATTATCCTCAACTAAGCTCATCTCTAGGAAACCCATATGTGAAGTGATTAGTTAGCTGTCTTGTAAGTAAATGAAGGCAGATTTTTGAATATAAACCTTTGGCTCAATAACATAGGAGACTTATTTTCCAGAGCTTTCTAAATTGCATCCAAGTGTTCCACATTCACAGGTCATGCTTCTTACTGGGTCTTACAAATGCATTCTTGCATTAAACAATCAACTAAAAATTCAATTTTTAAAAAGTGCCTGTAGTAAAGGACACTGAATTTTGAGCTCTAACTTTGAACAATTCTTTATACTGGGGAGCTCTGCATACCTGGACCCATCTATGTTAGGTCTAAAATTGAAGCTATCTCATTTTGAAGGAAAACATTGTATTTCCTACAAATCATGTGATTATTAGAGGCTCCAGCTATAAAATATGAACAAATAATTTTTATTTCTACAGGACAAAAATGTTTTTGAAACATTTGTTCATGGTATTACACAATGTTCTTTTCACAAAGATCCATTGGAGAAATTTCTTTCTGGTTTGTACTAATTGCGTTTTTCTCTTTTAGCACCAACTGCCAAAATCATTAGGACAAACCAGTGGATCACCTCTAGCAAAGTCACAGGACCTTGCCACATGTATTTTGTATTCAAACCTAACTCCTGGCTTCATCATCTCTTCCTTATTCTTATTTTCTTTTGTCTCATTTCCTTCGTGCAGTTATTTAATTTTTTAATCTTCTGTCGTCAATTAGGTTAAGCCACCCATATTAGTTCTCCATTGCTATGTAACAGATATGCATCTATTGCTATGTAACAAACTTAGCAGCTGAGAACAACAAACATTCATTTTTTTTTTTCACAGTTTCTGCCAGTCAAGAATACGAGATCAGCTGATGCTTCCGACTCAGGATCTTTCAGAAGGCCACGATCCAAGTGACATCTGGGGTTGCATTATCTGAGGTTTAACTGGGGCTGGCAGTTCCACTTCTAAGCTCACGCACATGGCTGTTGGCTGAGATCCCAGCTTCACAGCACATGGGCCTCTTCATAGGGCTGCTTACAGCAGGGTACCCGGATTTCCCCAGAGGAAGAGAGAGGGAAGGAGGATGAGACCAAGATAAAAATTTCAGATTTGAATATCCTGACCTTGGAAACGACATGTCATCCATGAATGCAGTACCAGACCAACCTGGTTCAATGTGAGAAAGCAGTTCACAAGGGGATGACTATCGGTAGTTGAGATCACTGGAGGCCATTTTGGAGGCTGGCTACCATGTCCCCTAAATAGTCTCTGAAACAAGGTCAATGTACAAAAGTATGTGGTGTGAAATATGGGAATGGGAAGAGAGAGAAGCTTTGGATAACTTTATTGTAAGTGTAATTTTATGTTTGTTCATGATTTATCTTATGGACTAAAGGTCATCAAGGCAAGACAGACACTATAGATTTTTTGGTGGTGGGGCACATGGAAAGAAAGAAGACTAAGGGATTTGAAGTTTTAGCTGGTCTCTCAAACTAATAAAATGGTTAGCAACAAAAAGAATACTAGGGGAAGTAATTTTATTATTTTACACCAGAAAAAGAAAAAAAAACATACTGTATATATGTATTAATTAAGATGTATTTGGTTACAAGTGTCAAAAAACTCAACCTAAATTGTCTTAAAGAAAAAAAGTGGGGTGAGGGGTAGGGAGTAAGGCTGGCTTCCAGTGCAGCTGGATACAACTTCTCTCTCTCTCTCTCTCTCTCTCATTCTCTCTCTCGTTCTCTCTCTCTCAGAGATTCCCACACCATAGCTGCAAATGAGGTGGGTATCTGGCATTTTTATCTTCAGTAGTGGAGACCAACACTGTCTCATAATTTGTGGGACTCTCCAAGTCAGCATCAGCTTCAGTATAGGGACTGCCTCAAATAAAGACTTTAGAATGCCTCCCTTTTGTTTGATTTGCAGCACTGCTGGTTGGGTGCTCAAACAGCCATCTCTTTCCCAGCCTCCCTTGCAAGTGGTTGTGGCCAAAGACGTGGCTGACAAAGTACAGCTTCAGATTTCTAGGAAAGGGTGAAGGTACTGCTGACCTTCAGCTCTCCTACCTGTGTACGTAGCTCATTGATATTACATCTGGTACTGCAGATTCCACTTGGGAACTATGAGACAAAAACTGTGAGACTGAAAGGCAGCAGAACTAAGTAGGGCAGAGCTAAGAACCTTGCAGTGAAGAAGCAGAACTAAGAAGGCAGAGCTAAGAACCTGGCTACAGCTGAACCAATGCTAACAACCAACCACCCACCCTCAGCCTTGTTAGGGGGCAAACAAACCTGGATTTGGATTTGGCTAAGCCATCTTTTTTTTTGTTTTTTGTTTTTTGTTTTGAGACGGAGTCTTGCTCTGTCACCCAGGCTGGAGTGCAGTGGCGCGATCTCGGCTCACTGCAACCTCCACTTCCTGGGTTCAAGTAATTCTCTGCCTCAGCCTCCTGAGGCTAAGCCATCTTTAAGGAAGCGTTCATGGAACTTACAGCCAAATATATACTTTAACTAAAACAGGTGGAGTGCCAGGGTAGAAGCTTAAAAACCATCAAACTGACCCACGGCAGCAGCACAGGCGTGAAGAACCCTGGGATGTGGTTTCCCTAAGGTGGGAGCTGCTGCACTTTCTCAATCTCAGCATTCAGCCATTTGGGCAGAAGCTTCTTGCCCAAAGGACAACAGCCCTTGTGACCCAGAAAAGGCAAAGAATTCCACAACGTGACAGTCCTGATGGCTGTATTGGTGCTGGAAATGCAGATTTACTGAAAGCAATTGTATGATATCTAAACAACGCAGAAACTGAGCGCGCTTGAAAAAATGCCTTAGAAATCACGCCCCAGTGATCTGGAAGTAATGGATTAAGGATAGGTGATTAGGATCAGCTTGTGATGTATCATTTCATCACATTATACTCTCACCATATGCTCAGGCAATTATAACCCCAGGAAATACTTATTATAGGAATAGAATGAAGCAATCTGAGATGCTGGTGCCTTGAAGAAGGGTTGACTCTCTAGATGTCATGGACAGGGCTGAGCATGACTTATCAAAGCAGTATAGTTATAAAAATTATGAAACTAAATTCTGCAACAAGTAAGTGGTTACCTAAATGGCATTTAAAACCCTGACATGACCTTGCTTTGTCTCTCAGCATTAAACAGAGCTTTCATGGAGCACCAAGTATTGGACCTAATTTTAAAGACAGATATGAGGATTTGGGGAAGGAAATTGAATTTTAAAAATCAAGATGAACAAATTTGGGAAATATCTAATTTTTTAAAGGCAAAAACACAAACAAACCATGCTCAGTGTGCCTAGAGAAAAGGAGGATGCTATGGTGTGATTTTTAATAATCAATCATCTCTAAACTTATGATGTGCTCTTATAACAAAATCAGAATGCCATTCAATTCTGCTCCTCTTCCTTGGTAGTCAGAACTTCATAAAAGCATTACTTGGGGTGGGTGTCTGTTGTTTTGTTTCCTCAACTAAATTATGCTCTCCTTCCTAGGGAAAGAGTGACTCACCAAGATGTGATCAATGCTTCTCATTTCCTCTCCTGGAGAGTTTCTAAGATATTAGTTCTTTGTTTCTAAGAACTGGTTCTGCTTTACCATAGCAAAAGGGTTAAGACGTTTTGTGTGCCTTGTACCACAGAGGATCAAAGTCTAAAGAACAATGGAGTGGAAACCCAGAAAGAGAATTGGAGGGAAAGATGAGAAGAAGGGAGGATATCTGATGCCGTCCCTGAGGGACCTCATAGGAGACCCTGGTGCTGGAATACATGGCCCTCAAAGGGGTACCCTGCAAAAGTCCAGATGCCCCCAGAACTGACTCTGGCCCTGTGGCAATCTGGAGACAACTTGCCTGAACCCTAGGAGCCTGGAACCAGCCATCTTGCAAACCTCAGGATCCTGCCTGGCAAGTTGCTCAGTGAGCAGACGTAATGGTCCTCAGGTTTAAGTCTACACACTCCAAATAACCTCACCTCGATAGGAGTCCCTACCACCCCAGGCCTAAGGGACTCACCAGATGAAGTAGGAGCATCTCCTGTACATGACTTTCAAACTGGGAGACCTACAGCTGGAAACAAGGAGGAAAAACACCCTGGAGACAAAGTCAAAAAGAACTCACTCCTATTAAAATGTGATCTAGGAATTTAAGCAAAACGTAGATTCTTCACAATGAGCGCTGTCAGATATTAGAATGCATCAAAGAAATGCAAATTATTTGTCTTGAGAAGTCTTTAAGAAATAGATTGCAGGGATTAGTTTAATCCTACCTCACCTCTTAGCAGGTGAATATTTTAGATGTTTTTATTATTTTCTCCTCAGAATTCCTTATTTTAACTAAAGAAAGGATTAAAAATGTTTTGTTTGCATATTTATATTTTCCTTCCTTCCAAAAAAGAAAAGAAGATTTGAGATGATTTACAGAAATACATATATTGCAAAAAAGTAAGAATATAAAGAAACTATGGTGAAAGAAGTATTTAAGTGGAATGGTAAGATATATTTTTTAAAAATGTAAGAAAATAGGTTGGCTTTTGCTTAGCTGGGAGAGTAAATCATGCCAACAGACATAGCTGGTCAATTTGTAGTGGCAGGTTCACTGCAACACAGTGTCCCTGAAAAATCAGTAAATTTTGGCAAAATGTCTATAGTACTATCAAAAGCACTTTCTCACTCCCCATAGACTAATCCAATACTCAGAACTACAGTGCTCCAAAACAGCATGACTTGTCAAGATGCCTGGACATAATTCTCCCGTTTGGACTAAGAACTAACAAACAAACCCAGAAATTCACACAGCCCGACGTGATCCTCAATTCCCAACAGTCAATCCAGGCCGTGGGAGGCCACCCAATACGGTCACAGAGGTCTAGTCTTCCAGTTTCTTGTTGTGCCTGTTTTCCTCTCTTCTTTTCCTACATCACTTTCTTTCAGAGAGAGGTCCTGATCAACAGCCTGCCTTGAAGCACAGGCAATGGAGCCAGATGATATTCTAGAATCCCTTCTATTTTTTGTTACTAAAAGGAATGAATAAACAATAAGTCAGTAAGCAATATAGACTTGTTAATTGCTGAATTAATCAATCAGAAGGGGCAGGAGAAAACCAGAGATTGGGTTTGCTTCGACTGGGTTCCTATACCACTGTGTTTCCCCAGATCCTTTTACAGGCTCCTTCCCTTTCGCTACTTCCTGCTTACCTGGGTCCCCAGAGGTGGGCAGATCACCAGGGAGGGGCTTCCTAAGCACCTGCTCCTGAGAACCCTGAGTCACAATATTCCTCCTGCTTGAAATTCTGCCCTCCTCCTTTCTAAACATCTCAGCTCTACACCTTTCTTCAAGACTCATTCCTTCCACAAAATCTTCCTTCATGTCCAAAGCTACCCTAATTAATCATTCTGCTGAACCCTTATAGCATTTAGTCAGTTCAGCTCCTCACAATTTAATGCTTAGCTGTGGCCTTA
Organism: Hylobates moloch; assembly: GCF_009828535.3. NCBI lineage: Eukaryota > Metazoa > Chordata > Mammalia > Primates > Hylobatidae > Hylobates > Hylobates moloch. Next base: position 146,158,127 of record NW_026652278.1, on the reverse strand, counting down.
AACTTTTCTTTAGTTGTTTCATTTATCTAAGTCTTCTTTTCCCAAAAGCATCATAAACTCATCAGGATTAGATCTCCGGAACTGCACAATGCCTCCGCCTTTGGTCAGGCCCATTGGACAGGGCCCTGCGGAAATGAGTGATGTGGTTGTGAACTGAATAAGAAAATGAGCAAGACTCCTTGTAAAGGGAATGTGCTTTGGAAACTGGGACTCAAATGTGAAGGGATCTTTGTTCTTCCTCCATTCCTCCCCTTCTCTTTGCTGTTAATAGTAGTTGGTTAATCCTGTCAATGCTCATGTTAAGTGGCCCAAATGCAGCAAACCCATCCTTAGTGAAAGACAGTTCCCCTCCTTGGTGGTGAAAGTGCTGAGGACCTTGGCAGTGACTCGGCAAGCACAGCACCAGCCTTGCCTGTGTACATCAGGGCCCTGCATCCCTGAGGAAAATGTTTCCCTGCAGATGACTCACCTCCCTTGTGGTCAATGTTCCAATCTTTTTGCTGTGGTTTTCCAGCAACTTCATAGTAGCTTTTCTATCTCAACCTTAAGCATGGGCTCTATAATTTTAAGAAGTTCATTAGTTATCTGCCTAAATAATGTCAGCATTCAAATGCCAGTGGGTGGCATTTGAAAAACAAGTTAGTAGGAAGATATAAAAGGTTATATTTTCCTTCAGTGAGAATTCGCTGTTTAAAATAAAATCTGCTAGTAATTACTATGAAGTGTATCATTCTGTCTCCTTCAGTTTAGCTTCAACGTGTTATGTAGTATGAAGCTTTCGAACTTTGAAGTTTTTTTTTTATTAGATTCACTGAGGATGCTGGCATGTATAAGGATTTAGATTAGTATCTCCACCCCCAGGAAATACAGACTTCTAAAAGATAATATAGAAAGAGCTATTGATAAAAATTTCTGCTCAAAAGTCATATAAACATGAATTATGTTATTTCATAACTTCAGGAAAAGGACACAGAATTCTGAGGTGCCAAACTGACATTGAGCTCCTGAGTTCTTACAGAACTGCAGCTACCAGATGGGAACTCCTTCAACCTTCCTTTTCTCATATAATAGAAAAAAAAAAAGATGTCCCTTAGCCAACTACAGGCCAGTTCTTCTTCACAGCCTCTCTTCTTACCTCCTGCCCTACTGCCACGTCCATTGACACCCGTCATAGGCACCTCAGGTTTGTCCAAAAGGATACTTGTGACCTTGCCTCACTGTCATCCCTCCCGTGTTCCCTATCTCAGAAAATCACACCGCCTATTATTCAAAGCAGTGACCTGCAAAGTATTTTTTGTCATGACCCCCTCATTCTCCACCTGCAAACATTCACCTAGTGTTGTACATTCTATGATCAGTTCACCTCACTTTATTTCTACTGAAAAAAAAAAAAAATAAGGAAGCCAAGTGCCAAGATACTTTCTGACCAGTAAGTCTCCAATACCCCTTAAAACAGATGTTGCATGGAACTTCTTTGCCTTACTGTTGGCAACTGGGACCCAAAGCTGAGGACTTAAAGATGTAAAACACATCTCATGATAGAAAGAGACAAAATAATTGACGGCAGACACTCTTTCCAGAGTTATTAAGTGGTATCGCCACTGGTTTTGCTATGCCCAAACATTATCCTCATTGTCTCCAAAGACAAGACAAGACAAGAGGACGAGAAAAGAGAATCATTCAGTAGATTGTAAGCCTACAGGGACGCAATGTGGCTTGTTCCTTGAGCCTCCGTCAGAGAAGAGCATTCTTTCTCCCCATGTTCCAAAATAAAGTAATGGTGGGCTTCAGAAAATCACTCAGACATTAGAGAGGTTGGCAGGAAAAGGAATGTGTAAGTCTAAGTTCAACAGCAGAAAATAGAAAATCACATAGCTAGTTTAATAAGAATGAGAAACTACAGCAGAATAAACAGTTTACTGAATCATTGTTGGGGATAATAAAAAACACTCTAAGGGAAACCAAAAAAACCACTCAGGAGGGTCCGACTGCCAAGGCCACTGCTGCCCCCACAGTGATAAAGAAGCTGTACAAACCAGAAGCCATGCTACATCCATCAGTTCCAGGGGCACACCACCTCCACCGGGACCCACAGAAGCAAGAATGGATGTCTGACACCGTGGTTCTCCTTTCCACGTGCTCAGTTCCCCAGTTAGTGGAGTAATACATCGCATGAGCATGTCTGTATTTTTGTTAGTATTTATGTATATACTCGCACATATGTAAATATAAATTTCTAGACATATAGAGGTTACATCTGAAAGTTTATATTGAATGGTTGTATTACTTTAAAATTTTGCTGAGGAAAAAATATGGCAGAGGATACACAAGTACACAAGTAGTTGTTTGTGTAGTAGTCCTCAGTAACTTTTTTCATTTTGTTTCCAAAACTTTCAGAAATGTTTTCATACTTCTATTATTTTTATTTTATTTATTTATTTATTTTTGAGACAGAATCTCACTCTGTCACCCAGGCTGAAGTGCAGTGGCCTGATCTTGGCTCACTGCAACCCCCACCTCCCAGGCTCAAACGATTCTCATGCCTCAGCCTCCCACATAGCTGGGACTACAGGCGTGCGCCACCATGCAGGGCTGATTTTTGCAATTTTAATAGAGACGGGGTTTTGCTATGTTGGCCAGGCTGGTCTCAAATTCCTGACCTCAAGTGATCCACCTTCCTCAGCCTCCCGTAGTCCTGGGATTACAGGCATGAGCCACCACGCCCAGCCCAAAATATCAGACATTCTTTTTTTTTTTTTTTTTTTTTGAGACAGAGTCTCGCTCTGCTGCCCAGGCTGGAGTGCAGTGGCGCGACATGGGCTCACTGCAAGCTCTGCCTCCCGGGTTCGCCCCGTTCTCCTGCCTCAGCCTCCCAAGTAGCTGGGACTACAGACGCCCGCCACCATGTCCGGCTAATTTTTTGTATTTTTAGTAGAGACGGGGTTTCACCATGTTAGCCAGGATGTTCTCGATCTCCTGACGTCGTGATCCACCCGCCTCGGCCTCCCAAAGTGCTGGGATTACAGAGGTGAGCCACCACGCCCGGCCCAGACATTCTTAATAAAAACTCAAGCAGAGGTTTGCATTTACCCTTCAGGGAAACTCTCAAAAACTTGAAGTCCCACGGAACGGGCCTGTGAGACGACCTTAAGCCCCGACTCTCTTTCAATATAACTTCTCTGGAGCTTACTTGCCATGGTATTTTAATGTGGTCTCGTGTTTCCTATACTCTTTCTTGGGCATGGGGACCTCATGCTATTATTATAAAATCCCAACTATATATTAATTCATTCAGTGAATATTTATGGATGCCCCATGTGCCACGCTGTGCTGGACAATACAGATGGGGACAGTCAGCAAGACACAGTTCCTTCCCTCAAGGAGTGTTCCCTTTGGAAGCAGAAGCCTGTGCTCTGCTGTCCCAGGGAGGGCAACCCACAGATCATCAGGGGAGCACAGGGGAAGAGGGCCTACCTGGGCTGGGGAGGGAAGGGGGTGCAGCCAGGCCTCCCTAGAGAGAACGATATCCACGCCAAGTGTGGAAGGATGAGTTTCAGGTGACAGAGCACACGGGGGAAAGGGGAGGGAAGAGCCAAGGATATCTGGGGCTTGTGCAAAGGCGCACAGCAACAGTGGGCAGAGCTGCTTGACAGAAAGCGGGGTGTGGCTGGACTTGAGATTGGGAAAGCCAAATCTCCAGTGGGTGGGGCAGGCCACAAAGGGCAGGCTAAGGCATCTGAACGTTATTGAGAGAGTAAGGGATTCACTGAAAAGTTTTAAACCATTAAATAAAACGAATTTACAATTTGGAATTTCCGCTGCTATGTGGAGAGTAGATGTGGAGAAAGGGACAAGATAAAGACAAAGGGGTGGGGAGGAGTCAATAGACTTGAGAGATGTTAAATGAGTGACATTAGCAGGACCTGCTGATCAATGGACTGTCGTACATGAGGGCAAAGGAGGGCTCAGGAATGACTGTAGATCTGTGATATGTGCCCATCCTAACACAGCAGGCCAGCATCGGAAGGGGGCTTGAAACTATGCCCTCTTTTCTTTCCATTATAAAATGGTTAATCCTATAGTTGCAGACATTATTGTTTTTATTTTTTAAATTCCTGTGTGTCTTATTGATTACCTTGGGAAACTGATTTGAACGTCAGATGCAGTGTGTTCTCAAGTACTGCGAAGGAATAAATTCAATTACTTTGGGATGAGTTTCATTTTCTTCCTAATTTATTATGTGTTTCCATCTAATCCCAACATTGGGAGGGCTTCACAGCTCTGGCGTAAATAGCAGTTTGTTCTTCCAGTGTGATTTTCTATTGTTTAAGAATGAAGCAACCTTGACTTCCTAGCTCAAAGTCTAATCCTCCCAGATAATTTTTAACAGATGCCTAAAGCACATGGATTGTCAGTTCCAAAACAGGTCTTATTTAAAGGTTTCTCTGTATTTATTCTACTGTTAACACTTAAATAATTGTTCCTTTTTATTCTCTCATGAGTATAAATGTTTACCAGATGAAAGAAAAGAAATCGTCAAGAAATACAAATGAGCTCACCTTGGCTTCTTTGATGAATAAACTGTTTTTTAAAAAATAGAAGTTAGGCCCGACATGCTGGCTCACGCCTGTAATCCTGGCACTTTGGGAGGCCAAGACAGGGAAATCTCTTGAGCTCAGGGGTTCAAGACCAGCCTGGGCAACATGGTGAAACTCTGTCTCTACAAAAATACAACAACAACAAAAAGTAACCAGGCATGGTGGCTCAGGCCTGTGGTCCCAGCTACTCCAGAGGCTGAAGTGGGAGGGTAGCTTGAGCCCAGGAGGTGAAGGTTGCAGTGAGCTGAGATTGTACCACTGCATTCCAGCCTAGGTGACTGAGCAAGACCCCATCTCAAATAAATAAATAAGTAAATAAATAAATAAATGAATAGAAATTATGCTTGATGTCACTATGTCTTATCTATGCCTAGAAAATATTCTGTCTGACTTAATTTATTGAATTTCTATATTTCATCCTATAATGTTCTAAAATTTATGTGATTTCTGAAATTGTTTAATATTGCTGCCCCAAATTGCATATATTCTTCCATAGATAGCACATAAAATTTTTTATAGGTACAAATACATCTATTTCCTTGTCTGCACTGGCAACCTCCTGGTTCCTCTTGGGCTCTTGTATATGTCACAATCATTTATTAAAGACAGTAGCATTAATTTCCCACCTGCTATTAAGGAGCACTCCTCTTGGTATTCTGTAGAGATAGAAGGGACTTGTGTAATAAGTCTTGTCCTGTTTCTAATGAGAGTTTCTTATTTGACTGGTAAAGTGGTGCAAGGAGTGCCGGCTCAGTCAAGGACCTGAGCTGGAAGAGAAGACCCTGAGCAGGTGAGTACTGTCCAGTTGAGAAGTGCAGGGAGCGCCCCACCAAGAGCTGACCCATGTGGGCAAGGTTGTGACACTGGACAGGAGTTGATACCAGCACAATAGGAGAGGGCACAATTAAAAGACATTGTGGCAAAAGTCTAGGGATAAAAACAATTTTCATTTGGAGCCTTCCAGGACTCCCTAAAATGAATCTAACCGCACTGCACAGGCTGGCTCTTTAAGCAATAAGATGGGATCATGTCCATGGCCATTGATTTTGCTTAGTCCTGGCCATTTGCCTAGAGGCTCAAATGTTAAACACTTTATGCCAGAAACCTTTAATTGCATCAAATGCGGGAAGGCAGTTTCTGCAATCTTATTTTCTTGGTCTTGGGAAAGCATTATCTTTGACTGTAAGCCAAAACCTAAAATTCGTATTGTTCTTCCAAAAGAGTTTTAAATTTGCCAAAGTCCCTTTACAAATATAATTGGTAAACTTAAAAAAATTTCTCTTGTATCAAATCAAATAAACTTAATACCAAGTAAGATCGCTATATAATACATCTATACAGAGCCACCAATATCCAGTTCACTACAAGACCAATCACATTAGGGGCATTTACCCTTTTCCTACTAGTCTCCTCTCTCCCTCTTTAATTCTCGGTGACCAAAAAGGGAAAGAGAGAGAGAGAGGAAAGTGAAAAGTTGCCTACACAAATGCAAGTCCTCAAACCATTGGTCAGGATTGACCTTAGTAATGGAGGGAAGAAGCTTTGAGTTTACTTTATGCTACCAAAATTACGCTGTTCATATAGCTTATAGATCCTGAAAAGCTACCACATATTTTCAAACCACCATAGCTTTCTAACTCTCAGAAAGTTTCTTAAGTTTATCACTCCTCTGTCTACAACCCAAATCCAGACAAGATTCTCATCCAAAATAGCTTACTTTTGTACAGAATTTGTGTGGGCATGATAATGTCCTTGTCCTTCTAAATCCCAGACCTCCAGGAATATGCCAGATTCAGTTAAGAAAAAGCTCAGAACCTGTAATACACACTAGGTCCTCAGGGTACATAGGAAAGATCAGATAGTGTCCCTCCCATTGGTGAGTTACAATTCGAGGAGAAAATAGATAATGAGGAGCACAAATATAATTTCAAAAAGTTATTGAGGAAAGGCGTTAGTTTAGAGGTTGAATCGGTATTGGTATAATAATATACCAATGTATTGAATTGGTATAATAATACAGATATAATGAAGTTCTAAAGAAAAGTATATTTCTTTGCTTTAAAATCTTATGATCAAAAGTATGTGCTGACTTCCAGTTTCTGGTTAGGAATGTAAGAAGCTGAAATTTGCCACTCTATCCTAACAACAAGAAAGAGCTGAACAAACTGCAAAATCAATAATTCTTCTATCTATCGGAGAGGTATAGTCACAGAGCAGACCACTTTCCAAAAACTGCAGAGACCCACAGGCAAATGCCAAAAATCACAGCTTGCCAGAGCTGAAGCCCATGAGCAAGAACTTCCTTGGGAGCCAGTGCTCAAGTAGGGAAAATTGCCTGTAATTGACAAATTGCTGGAGGCTCAGTATGGACAAATCTGAGAGATGAAACTCCAGAGGTACTAAGTCATTGAGAGCCCCTGAACTTCTGTGAGTTTTACTTCCAGGAGCTGGACCAGGTTCTAATAGTAAATATTGGGGGAAAATCCCATCATGCTCCTGGCAGCGGGGAGGGGAAAAGAAACGATTTTGCAATACACCAGTGCATTCTGTTCTTCTGAATAAGTCTGTCCCAGGAGAAACTGCTTAAGCACTGACATAGAGCATAACCCGCTGGGGTATTATCAGAGCCTAACTGACTTGGGGGAAAGAAAACACCCAACTCCAGCTCACTCTAGCCATCCTGCCTCATCTAAAGGTGGAGGAAAATTGAAAAATGTTTGTGAAATTCATAGTCCAAGGGTATAAGCTCACCAAAAGGCTAAGGCTGAATTATAGAAGTATAGAATACTCCCCCTTTCCCTCGTACACTCCCTACAACCACATTACTAAAGGCCTATTCATACCATTTCCTTTTACGCAATACATCATGTCTGGCTATCAGGAAAAAATTATAAGACATACTAAAAGGCAAAAAAAATCAGTTTGAAGAAACAGAACAAGCATCGGAACCAGACTTAGAGATGACAGAGATGTTGAAATTATCACACAGAAATTCCAACTGAGAATGATTAAGATGCTTAAGGATCTAACAGATAAAGTAGACAGCATACAAGAACAGATAGGCCATGTAAGCAGTGAAATTGAAATTCTAAGAAAATAACAAATATAGCCCAGGCACGGTGACTCATGCCTGTAATCCTAGCACTTTGGGAGGCTGAGATAGGCGGTTCACTTGACGTCGGGAGTTCAGAGACCAGCCTGGCCAACATGGTGAAACCCCACCGCTACTAAAACACAAAAATTAGCTGGGTGTGGTGGTGGGTGCCTGTAACCCCAGCTACTTGGGAGGGTGAGGCAGGAGGAGAATTGCTTGAACCTGGGAGGCAGAGGTTGCAGTAAGCCGAGATTCTGCCACTGCATTCCAGCCTGGGCACAGAGCAAGACTCTGTCTCAAAAAAAAAAAAAAAGAAAGAAAGAAAAAAACAAAACTAAGTGCCAAAGGTTAAAAAGGTTGTACTGTAGGCTGAATGTTTGTGTCCCTCCAAAATTCATATGTGGAAACCTAATGCCCAATGGCATGGTTCTAAGAGGAGAGGACTTTGAGAAGTAATTGGGTCATAATTATGGAGTCCTCATAGACTGTACTGAACTATCTAAACTGTTGAAAGAAAAACCTCACCAACCTAGAATTCTGTACTCTGTGAAATTATTCTTCAAGTAAAAAGAGAAATAAAGACTTTCTTAAACAAAACCTGAAGAAATGCCTTGCCAGGAGACCTGCCTTGCAAGAAATGTGATGTGGTTTGGCTGCGTCCCCACCCAAATCTCATCTTGAATTGTAATCCTCATAATCCCACATGTCAAGGGAGAGACCTGGTGGGAGGTGACTGGATCATGGGGGTGGTTTCCTCCATGTTGTTCTCATGATAGTAAGTGAGTTCTCACTAGATTTGATGGTTTTACAAGTATTTGAATGTTCCTCTTTCACACGCTCACACTCTCTTCTGCCACCTTGTGAAGAAGGTGCCTGCTTCCCCTTCCACCATGATTATAAGTTTCATGAGGCCTCCGCAGCCATGTGGAACTGTGAGTCAATTAAACCTCTTTTCTTTATAAATTACCCAGTCTCAGGGATTTCTTTATAGCAGTGTGAAAACGAACTAATACAAAATGTTAAAAGAAATTCTTTAGCGAGAAGAAAGATGATGAAGATTAAAAAGTTGAATCTACATAAATTTGGAGAAGAATAAATTAAGATAAAATTAAAATGTTTGTTTTCTTAGTGAAACAGATAGCAATTCATTCAAAATAATAACAGAAACAATATATTTGATTATATATATTTATATTTATGCTTGTGCATAAACAAAATGGATGACAGCAAGATGTAGGGGATAGAAGGAAAGAATTAGAACACTGTGTCTAATCTGCTGTTAATCCAGCCCAATGATTTTACAACTTAGATACTATATTTTGAAATTCTATAAATTTTCATTTGATTCAGCTTTCATATTTGCTCAATACTTTTTAATATTTTCTAATATGCTGCCAAATTTCTCAATATTATCTTTTATTTCTTTGAGTATATTAAGTGTACTAATTTTAAACCTTGGGTCTTATAATTTCAAGATCTGGAGCCCCAGTGGATCTGTTTCTATTTTTCTGTTGTTCCTATGTTATTCTACTTCATATTGTTTTGGATTCTCATATGTCTGCAGGGATGTTTTTTATAGTTTGTTAGACATTTAATTTGAAAAAATATTATTTGTAGAAAGAATTCAATTTCTAGAAAAATAGTGTCTTCCTCTGGAAAGGATTGAAAGTTATTTCTTAGAAATTTCTAGTAATCTGGGACATCCTTAATCCAATGCCATTGACTGAAATCATATAGAGTTAAGCTGCATTCCATTCAAGGGCTTTTCAGGACTTTTAAATGCTCAACCCCTCAGTAGCCTCTTCCCAAAGTGGAAAAATAACCCCCAAGGAAAACTATGTCTTGAAGTGTGCTCACTTCTCTAGTTTTCTCTCTTTTTCCTGATGTTGGCTTAGTAATTCTCTTACCTGTTTATCAACTCTCTGGTAACTTCGAGCTGGTATTGATATTAACATTATCTTTTCTGTACTTCTTGTCCTCAGCTAAAAGTATGTGTCTGCTATTACGGAAAATGGAATACCTATATTTTGTGATTATATTGTCATGATAACTATATTGTTTTAGGTCACAATAATGAATCCCATATGTTGCATCAGATTAATTCCAAAAGCCCATTATTCACTAACAAACATTCAGTATTTACATTGTTCCACGTACTGTTTTAGATTTGGGGAATGTAAAAGTGAACGAAATAGGCAAAAATACCTGCTTTGATGGAAACTATGTTCCAGTGAGGAAAGAAGGAACAGTGAAATAAGTAAAACGTATGACATGTTATAAAATTGCCGAAGAGTCAATATAATGTAGGAAAAAAGGATTTTAAGTGTTGGGGTGGGATTCTGATATATTACATAGAGTAGCCATCAAAGGTACATTTGAATAAGGATCTGAAGAAAGTGAAGAGAAGAACCATGCAGATAGTTGGAGGAAATACATTCTAGCGACTGAAAATAGTGAGTACACTGTCATCCCTGAGCTGGGAGCATACCTAGAGTATCAAAGGAACATCAAGGAGGTGAGTGCAGCTGGAACATTCCAAACCCCAGGAAAGTGGTGAACAGTGAGGTCAGGGAGGTGAAAGGGCTCAAGTCACATAGGGCCTTGCAGGCTACTTTAGGGATGCTGGCCTTTACTCTGAGTGATGTGGCAAGTCAATGAAAAGGGTGAGCAGAGGGGTGACATGACTGATATTGTAACAGGCTAACCCTGAAAGTTGCTCTTCAAAAAGACTGCAGAGGGAAAGATACAGAAACACGGGTATCAGTTAAGAGGGTCCTGCAACAGTCTATCATGATGATGGTGGTTTGGGACAGTTTGGTGATAGTTAGATACTGAGAAGTGATTAGATTCTGATTAATTTTTGAAATTATACCAACAGAATTTGTTGATGAGTAGGATGTAGAATGGGAGAGACAGAGAAAAATTCCTTGACACCAAGATTTTTGTCTTAAGTAACCGGAAGAATGAAATTGCCATTAATTGCGGTGGGATACCCTACAAGAGGAGATGTTTTGCTGGGACTAGTAGGAGGTCATTGGAACATACAACATTGAAGATGTCTATGAGATATCAAGTAAGCATTATGAAGTTCAGGGGTTAGGACTGGGCTACAGATATAAATTTTGGACTCTGTGGTATAAATTTGATATTTAAAGCCTTGAGACTGAATAAAATCCACATAAAAGTAACCATATAATGAAAAAACAACTTTATGCCTTCAACTTTGAAAAGTGGTGCCAAAAGATACCAACACACATTTCCAGTAGGATATGGCATGTTTTCTAAACATAGCTTGCCCCCCAAAATATCAACGACAACAAGAAAAGAAAGTGAATTGACAAAATCATGGTAATCTAACTTACATTCTCCAGTCTGGAACAACTTCTTTCGGGTGCAAGACTAAGCATGAAGTAGTCATCGCTCTAGAAAGTAGAAAAACCTCTCCAGAAAGAAACCTCTAGATAACACTGTGGAGCCTACCTGGAAGCAGAGTTTCTGTGTGGAATTGGACAAATGTTCCAATCTCACAGCCACCAGCTACATACCTTCTTGCTGGGTCCAGGGGTCCTGATATAAACTTGTGTGGGCATGTGTGTGTGTATGTGCACGCGTGTGCGCACAAGTCTAGCAAAGCAAAGGTCAGAACACCCTCAGAAAGAAAATTAACAATTCCCAGCCCAGGAATCTTGATCTCCAACCTTGACACCTCTCAATCAAAAAAAGAAATTATTTGTAAACCAAAAACAGACCTAAGATCTAGCTCAGCAAGAAAAACATAAACTTAACACTAAACAATGTTAAAGAGAAGTCTGGGGGGCAGCTATTCAATGTGAACTGGAAAAGATGGAAATGGTATAGCCATTATACAAGCATACTACAGTGTACTACATACTATATACATGCATACTACTATACAGCATATGAGAGACATACATACACACACAGAGAAACAGAAATAAATAAATAAAAATCCAGTCAGTCTAGTCTAGAAAAAAAAATAACTCGGGAAATAGTATAGGATTTTCTAAATTTATTTGGGGCTATGGAAAGAACTTAGTAAGAATATAAATTTATTATACAAGAGTTCAAACACAAGATGACAAAATTACAGAACGAAATGGAGATGTAGATTGTAAAGCTAATAAAAAACATTGATAACTACAACATGAATATTGTAGTGTTTCTAAACAAGACGAGCAGCAAGAAACAAAAAAGATACTGCTGAAAGTCATCTTAATGGCACAGAAGAAAGCATTACAATAATCTTAATGAATTATAAAAATCCAGAGATCTTAGTCACTGGCGAGAAGACACATATTAAGGTTAAGAAGATCAGTGCTATAGCTAAATGTTTTGCCCTCCAAAATTTCATATGTTGAAATTGTAACCTCCAAAGTGATGGAATTAGGTGGTGCAGCCTTTCAGAGGTAATTATAATAAATGATGAGAGCAGAGCCCTCATAAATGGTATTAGTGCCCTTACAAAATAGACCCTGGAGAGCTCTTTCTCCTCAAGAGGTCTTTCACCTTTTGAGAACACCACGGGTAGGCACCATCTATGAACCAGGAAGTGTAGTGGACCTTTACCAGACACAGACTGTGCTGGTGCCTCGATCTTGGACTTCCCACCTTCAGGACCATAAAAAATAAATTTCTGTTATTCATAAGCCACCCAACCTGTGAGACATTTTTATGGCATACGTAACTGACTAAGATAATCAGACATAAATATAAGAGGAGAGATCCCTGCAGTAGAGAACTCCCAAAAGAAAAAAAAATAATACAGAAAATCAAGGAAGATACGAATCCATAAATCAAAAGAGTAAACTATGTTCAATGAAACTTTGATACAGAGTAACCAACATGAGCAAAATGCTGGTAACTAAACTTTAAGAATATAGGATTCTCCAGGCAGAGAAAATAGTGAATACTTCAGACAGGAAAAAATAAACAAACAAAACACCTTTTGTAAAGGAGTAAAAACTAGAATGCCTCAGACTTCTCCACTGCAAAATTAAATAGTAGGTATGTATATCTGAAGGTAAGTGGAAATTATTATTATAAAGGAAAATAAAAACAGTTTTGAATGAAAACAATCAAAGAATATAGTACCAATGAGCCCTTTCTTTAAAACGCTACTCAACCATAAACCCAGCCAGTAAAATATAAATCGTTATAAATACCCCAGGAATTTTATTTACTTAACAAACTTATTGTGTTATTACTATTCTTAGGTGTGAAAAATTTAATTTAAATAAGACATCTGTTACCTAATTTTATCACTTTCATCACAGCTGATGGAGAAACCATGGAAAAATATTAATATTAAACAATTGTAGATATTATGTTTATACAGCAGAAATGTGAATGTTCTAAACTAACAATGTAAAACTATAAGTAAAAATAATCAGTAAGTTGTGGTGAGGAAGTGGAAGAAATTTTTAAAATATTATTCTTTCATATTTCATATCAAGAAGTCAATTCGTAATCTATAAAATTATAAGATGCTGACTCCAGATTCTTAATGGTTTTCAAACTACCCTTTCTGAACTTTGGAGGGATTTTTAGGTAACAAAATGCATCCCTGGGCGGGGCGCCATGGCTCACACCTGTAATTCCAGAACTTTGGGAGGCCAAGGCAGGCGGATCACCTGAGGTCAGGAGTTCAAGACCAGTCTGGCCAACATGGTGAAACCACATCTCTACTAAAAATACAAAAATTAGTGGGGCATGGTGGCATGCACCTGTAATCCCAGCAACTCAGGAAGCTGAGGCAAGAGAATCTCTTGAACCTGAGAGGCAGAGGTTGCAGTGAGCCAAGATTGTGCCACTGTACTCCAGCCTGGGAGACAGAGCGAGACTCCGTCTCAAAAAGAAAAAAAAAAATGCATCTCTGAAGGTCAACCATTTCTTTAATTATATTTGAATTTTTATTCTGTTAATTCAAGCAAAAATAAATATAACAATTTTAATATTAATAATATCATGTGTGGCAGTGTCCCATTCTCTTAAAAATGTCTACCTATGGAACATTTCCCTCAGTACATAAACATAGACAGATATTTGGGATTATTTTTATGAAACAGTAAACACTGGTTATTACTAACTGTAAGATTTTTCTTTGCATATTGCTGTCAAATTTTCAGCATTTCTTAGAGTTCTTATAATGAGTATGTGACATTTCTATAAAATGCTAAGTATCCATAGTTTAAAATTTTTAACATTAAAAAAATTTACATCAGGAAATCCATTCAACTTTATCTCTCACCTAACTGTTTATTTGTTTATCTCCCAGCCTTCAGCCTCATCAGCTGGTAATACCCATAAGCAATAAAATGGTAAAGTGAGATATGTGAGAACGGAGAGTGAAAGGTTAACTTCTAATAGGGATACACATTTGTTCCGGGTAATTGATAGTTGGGCATATTTGGGGATAACAGCATGAATTTTACGGTTCTTGAAACTGTCATGCTTTTCCCCAATAGGGTGAACAATAAACTGGGCATATAACAGAAACATCTGAATGTCTAATACTGTTTAATATATGATTCCAGCCTTGTATGATGGCACTAGGGACACTTAAGATCTCTGATAAAAGGTTGTTTCTAATATTTTTTAAAAATTATTAATAATTCATATAATTATTATTAGATTGTGCTGTAAACACAAATGGATATTTCATTACATTTTGTGGCCATGGATGAGGACACAGTAGGCATTCAAATTAGTGTGTTTCTTGGATTCGACTTGAACACTTACCTGTGTAAAATAGATACGCAATAAATCAAACTACATAGAGGGGAAGGAGGGAAAAAAATCTTACCATACTTAATTGAATATTTCAGACCATGACCTAAATTAAAATTGTAACTATAACCAGAAAAAGGGGGGAAATGATTGTTTTTAAAGACCCATCTTTCCTGGGAAAAGAGCCACAGCTATTTCCTATTAAGCAGTAATTTAGGGTTCCCATATTTGCCTGTACATTTGGAATCAGGTAGGGAATTTGAAAAATACTGAAGACTAGGTACAGTCTTTAGAGATCCGTTTGTAATTGGCCCATACATCAGGATTTTTATCAGCTTTTGGGTGATTCTAATGTACAGCAAAGATAAAAAACTATGGTCTCAGAGGAAGCAGATGTTTATGGCATGCCTTAGGACCAACTATATCTAGAAAGCAATTTAAAGGATGATCGCTTTACTAATAAGTGTAGGCTCCACGCTGAGGGAATGTGGTTTTAAAAGTCAATCCGTCTGCAAGGCAACAGCTTACATTAGCCAAAGGACTAATTAAGAAGAGTCACAAAATTAATGGAACTTGGTGGTATTCGGTTCTACTGGAAATGACTGAAAATAATATATAAGTAGCGTAAGTATAGTCACACTTTCTTTTTGTAAAATCCACTAAAAAAATGCAAGAATAATGAAGAAAAACAACTTTCAATGCCAGTGTCTTGGCTGTTCAAGATTATTTGTCACAAACTCTCTATCTACTATCCTTTTTAAACAGCTAAATGATTGGGTGCCATTCCCTGAATTTTATTTTGTTAGTTAATAACCTACACAAACTGTCAACAAACATTTCCTGATCCCCACTCTAAATATGGATTTTCACCTATGGGTGGAATTATGGCTATGAAAAGTTATCATTGGGATACTTGTAAAAGAAAAGAAAGCAGATGTATGACGTAAAGGGAAACTTAGAAACGCAGAAAATCTAAGGAGGCTAAAAAAGAAATCCAATCATTAATTTAGGACATCAGTAAAAAAAGTCATTCTCTAATAATGCCCATTCCATATCACTCTACAATTTTAAAAATATCAGTGCCATCCACTATAATGAACAGTGTAGGAAACGTTATGTTTATGTGTCAATAATATAAACAGTTGTACCTACCCTCTGAAGGGATAAAGACACAGGCAGAGCAGTCAGTACACACCGCTTTCGCTGCACCAGCAATTTCCTGGTAGCACCTGCTCTGAAGGGCTGTGTCCTGCGTCACACCAGTTAAACTTTTTTTTTTTAATTTAATACAGGATCAGTGGTATGCAAACAAACCAACATGCCAGAAAAAAAAACAAAACCAAAACCAAAAACAAAACATTTTTGTATCTGTAGTGAGCTGAACAGTGGCCCCAAAAATTCACGTCCTGATTCCCAGAACATGTGAGTGTTACCTTATATAGCCAAAGAATGAGTATGACTTTATAAGGCAAAGTATGGAATGAAGTTAAGGATCTTGACAGGAGGAGCTTAACCTAATTAGTGGGTGAGCCCTAAGCATTAATATAATCACATGTATCCTTGTAAGATACAAGCAACTGGAGTTTTGAGACAGAAGAAGGTAATGTGACCTGAGGCAGAGATTTGAGTGATGTGGCCGCAAGTTAAGAAATCCCTGGAGCCAGCAGAAGCTGGAAGGGGCAAGGAATCAATTCTCCCCTGAGCCTTCAGAGGGAGCATGGTTCCTGCAAACATTTTGATTTTGGAATCCTATTACAGCAACCACAGGAAACGAACACAGTAGCAATTGCTGTTTCATGTGATGTAAATAATCTCACCGTGGCTGATTTTAAGCTACCAGCATGAAATCAGTCACTGAACACAAAGTTGGTAAGGGATGAACAAATTGGTTCTCCTGAGCTGGTACGGGCCTGTTCAGTGCCCCACTGGCCTTGGAGATAAGTGCATCTTTTCAATACCCTTCTAGTTTCTTGCTTGGCTTTCATTTCCTTTCTTTCTATCAGAAGCAATGAAATGGGGTATCCTGTGCATCCTCTCATATCAAAGGCACCCCAAAAAGACAAGAAAATTGACTTCAAATTCACTCAAAACAATGAACAAAAAAAGCTGAAATTTTTTCATAAAACTCAAATTAATACATTCTACTGATGAATTTAAATTGCCTAATAACATAAAATGTATAAGCTACAAACTCACTTGCACTAAAATTCTGCCTCCACTTAGTCGCTGGTGGACACTAGCTGTTTTCTCCTCACCTTCATGCAAAGTGATTCTTTCATAGTAAGTATTCAACAAAAGTTAGAATTGTTTTACTATCATCTACATTTGTGATGGTCAATTTTATGTGTCAACTTTAGTGGGCCATGGAATACTCAGATTAAACGTTGTTTCTGGGTGTGTCTGTGAGGGTTTCTGCATGAGATTAACAAAGTGCCCTCCCCATTGTAGTTGGGCATCATCCAATCCATTGCAGGTCTGAACAGAACATAAGGCAGAGGAAGGAAGAATTTGCCCCTTTTCCTGCCTTACTGCTTAAGCCAGATGATCTCATTTCATCTTTTCCTGCTCTTAGGTAATAGTGGCTCACATGGCTCTCAGGCCTTTGGACTCAGACTAAATTATGTCATCAGCTTTCTTGGGTCTCCAGCTTGCAAACAGCAGATATCATGGGACTTCTCAGCCCCCATAATGATGGGAACCAATGCCTCATAATGAATCCAGAGAGAGAGAGATTTTCCAGAGATCTTGTCTTAGGGTTCTCTGTTTTTCCAGAGAACCCTAAGACAAGATCATTGATGAGAGTAATGGTAGTACTAATGGAAAAAAATACTGGTAATAGTAATAACACTTGTACTAAAGATGGAATAGACAATTTTATTCATTTGCTGATATAAAGACAAAAATAAAGTTGGAGATCAAAAACCACTGACCAAGTTGCTGTGCAAAAGCAATTGTCACATGTAGGGGATCCAGCTTTTGGAAGTTAGAGGAAGAAGAGGTAAGAGAAAGAGCGGAGGGGTTACCATGAGGAATTTTGTGGCAAGAAATGTCTACAGATGAGTTGGAAGAGGCTGAGCCATGTCATATGCTGGGCAGCCAGGAAATGTGCAGTAAGAGGTGCCCGTTGTCCTTCAAGGACATCAAATGTATCAAACTAATGTTCTGGAGCTAAACATTAGTTTGACAGGCAAAATTAGAATTCAAGGTAGTTGAGAATGATTCAGGTCACATGCTGCTGATTTGTAGTGTTACCTGGCAGACTTAGGCTAGCGGAATTAGTAAAGAATTGAGCAATTATTTGGGGACTTCACCAGTGAAGACAACCAATTAGTCTTTTTTACTCCATAGAATAAAGAACCATTAACTGAATTCCTCAAATAGTTTCCTAGCCTAAATACCTATTTTCAGGTCTAGTAAAAGAGAAGATGAAGGCAAATTTTTCTTAAATCTCTTTACTCTCTGTAATTCCAAAGTTTAAATTTCCAAAACATAATACAGCAGAGAAGAGGCTTATTGGAATAGAAGAGAGAAGAGAGCGGGGAAGAGAAAACCCTTTTGTAAACATTCCCTTAACGAACTGTAAAATCTGAAAAAAGTGCAGATACAATAAAATCTTATCTAATCATGAACATACCTGATGTAAAATACTATTTTTTTTTTTTTTTTTTGCTATTTTTACAGGGTCATATTCCAGTTTACAGGAAACCATACCCAGAAGTCTCAACTCACTTATTCTTCCCTCCCCTTTCCTTCCTTTTCCCTCACTTTTCTTTTGCTCCTGCACATCACTCCACTCCACCTGCTCTAGGCCCTGGGTTCATTTCTGCATCCAACCTTGTGGCCAAACTTAGTGAAATCCCCTCCTGGTCCTGTCCTGAGAGTGCCAAAACTGGCAGAACTTTACATTCTTTATGGTAGACAATCAAAAAGAAAAAAGCTTTTCTTATGATATTGTCTCTCAAAATAGCTCCAATGAATATGTATGCTAAAATTAGTACTCACTTTCCATCAAAAATAAGACAGAGAAGAAACAAAAGGGTAAAGGGACAAAGATCACATAACCAAGAAAAGCAGCAACAACACAAAGTCCCATAACTTCCCACAGCCCGCGCCTCCGTGCCCTTCAATGAGGATTTCCAAATGTCCCTTGATGAGAAATTGTTTTCAAACCTGCATCCTCTGGGCCCAAGTTCCTCTCCTCCAAAAAGTCTGCTGCACTGCCCTCTGCTGGAAGATCAGTTCACCTTGCTGCGATTCTCAGGTACCTCAGCTCTCTCAGTAACAATCTCTGCCCTTTCCAGTGGGCACAAATTGACCAGAAGTGCCATCCTCTGTAGGAACACTTAGCCGTTTAAGGTTGAGCTACTCATGATTAACAGAAGCTCATGTAAAATGGGGTCTCCGTGAGTCTTTATTTGGGGAATGGTCAGAGGAAGCAGGGCTGAGGAAGGGGAGAGAACGAGACAGGGAA
Organism: Hylobates moloch; assembly: GCF_009828535.3. Classification (NCBI taxonomy): domain Eukaryota; kingdom Metazoa; phylum Chordata; class Mammalia; order Primates; family Hylobatidae; genus Hylobates; species Hylobates moloch. The sequence goes on along the minus strand of NW_026652278.1, from coordinate 146,139,217 downwards.
GGAGGAAGCCAGTACAAGGGAGTGTTACTAAGCGGCTGCAGTGAGCAAAGGTGCTTGATTCCACAGGATCTCAGAGAAGCACGTGGACTCTCACCCAGCATTGGTCAAGGGTTGCCCCACGGAATAATCTTCCCTGCACAACAGGGCCCCTCTTGTGAGCAAGAGCTGATCTATCTCCCTTGACTTTGGAGAAAGCTCTGAGGCAGAGATACAAGAGGAAATCAACTAAATTGACTATATCAAACACTTTCCAATGTACCCATACCCCACAAAAAAAAAAAGAAGTGTGTGCCATAAAATGTGAAAAGACTCATAATTTTGTTTTTGAAATTACTATCAAGTTGAGATTGAAATTTTCGTTCTCTTCTTTTATTCATTAACTGACACATAATAAATGTGTATACACAATTATGAGATACAATATGATGTTTTAATCTATGTATACAGTGGGAAGGTTCAATCAAGCTAATTAACTATCAATTACCCCACCAATTTATCATTTTTTTTGTGGTGAGAATATTAAAATTTATTAGCAATTTCTAAATATAGAAAACATGATTATTAACTGTGGTCAATTTTGATATTGTAATTTTTATTTTATGTTTTAAAACTGATTTTCTAAGTCTTAAATATTTTTAAGGTTTCAAATATTTTAGCTAAATATATAAAAACAGCTCTGAAAACCCCTCAAAAATGGTTCAGTAGGAACAATAGCTACCACTCTATCTCACCCTTTAACAGTTACAGACAGATACTGAGAATTCAAATTCTCTGAAATTGGTAATACACATCCTAACAGGCAGCAACCATTCCCAGTGCTAACAGACATGGAACAAGAATGCTGTAGGGCAGGAAGAAAATGATCAGAGAAATCAAATAACAAAAGCAGGATAGAATAAAGGACAGACCAGGAAAGAGATATTTCCATCCATTTCACCTGGTGAAGACTCAACAATTTTCTGGTAAAATGAAATTATAAATGAACATCACAACCATAGATGATTGCTATAATTATCATAATCCATTTAACTATTTTCTTAACTGTTCAAAATACTGATTCTTAAATGTTGGTTTATGTTTCCAAATTAATTTTTGGGTTTTCTTTCTCTTTTTTTTTTTAAATTTTTTTTAGGCGGAGTCTTGTTCTTTCACCCAGGCTGGAGTGAAATGACATGATCTAAGCTCACTGCAACCTCCCCACCCTGGGTTCAAGCAGTTCTCCTGCGTCAGCCTCCTCAGTAGCTGGAATTACAGGCACCCACCACCATACCCGGCTAATTTTTGTATTTTTAGTAGAGACGGGGTTTCACCATGTTGGCCAGGCTGATCTGAAACTCCTGACCTCAGGTAACCCACCCACCTCGGCTTCCCAAAGTGCTGGGATTACACTGGGATTACAGGCATGAGCCACCGCACCCAGCTTGGGTTTTTTTTTTTTTTTTTTGAGACGGAGTCTTGCTCTGTCCCCCAGGCTGGAGTGCAGTGGCGCATCTCGGCTCACTGCAAGCTCCGCCTCCCGGGTTCACGCCATTCTCCTGCCTCAGCCTCCCGAGTAGCTGGGACTACAGGCGCCCGCCAACACGCCCGGCTAATTTTTTTGTATTTTTAGTAGAGACGGGGTTTCACCGTGTTAGCCAGGATGGTCTCAATCTCCTGACCTCATGATCCGCCCTCCTCGGCCTCCCAACATTGATAAAGAAAACTAACAATTTTAAAAGTGTGTTCTCCAGAATAATGAACAGGAAAAACTTTTGTCTGCTTCTATTTTATAATATACTCATACTGAGGACCTAGCTGTCTCTTTTATTCTCTGGTTTACAGGTTTTTCCAAGAGTATTTCTCATTCTCTACCATCCCCAGTAGTGGTTGAGAGGATCATTAACCGTCTTTAAATAAATAAATCACCAGGGGTACACATGTGAAAAGAGGCTTAGTTGCATACACATGTCTGCATTTCAGAAGTCTGTCCTTGAGATTCGGATTAAATTCATATTTGAAACTGCTCTTTATTTCATCTGTCCTTGGACACTTAGCCATCGAAGAGACAGTATCTCTTCCAAAAAAATAAAAGTCTGATAAAATGGAGAATCATTTTTAAAACCTCTATCTACACAGACTTTGAAGGTATAAACATTCATTCACCAATATTTTCATATTAGGCCAAGTTTCTTCTTCTTGTTTATCACACCACTAACAGAGCCTACCATGTCAAGGTTCATTTTTCTTTAAATAGTAGTGAGAACTTAAAAGATGATGAAGCAATCTAAAGATAGAATCCATTTGGTTTTTAAAATTATTTTTCTCCCAAATCTGTTGCAACTTTCTCACTGACACCAATTTGACAGCAATTGAAGGCTGGGAAATATCTGGCTTCTAAAATTTTGTCCATTCCTTTTTCTCTTGTATTTCTGCCATTCAATTCCATCTACTTCACAAAATCCAGTTTGAAACTTACTTCCTCAAGTGTTTGCATAGATCTCTTCATTACTTCTTTCTCCTTCAATATGTTTGCACCGTGTTCTGAATTTCACCAGCCTGTTGCTTTGTATATGTTCTTGTTTTACGTATGCATGTTTTTTTTTTCCTAGCACATCTGGTTCTTCAAGATAGCAATGGACAATATGCACCAGGAAAGCATTTTGGACTGCTGGTCATGACACTTGTGAGGGGCAATATTGACTTGATAGGTCCACTCATGATTTTCCTTTAATAAAATTAAATAGAATAGGAAATATCAGAGTGGAACACAAGTAGTAAGTACATGAATGATTTCATAAAAGTGTTTTTTTAGTTTTATATGCCTGTGTATGATTGTGTAAACTATATCACTGTATATATTTTGTGAGTTACAGTGGAAAAATTTAAAAGCCACTGATTCAGGGCATTGATGCTCAAATAGTTTTTAGCCAGCAAGTGCTTGTTGGTAGCCTTTAAAAAATTACTGCTCAATATAAAAATTTAATTTCTTTATCTGCATTGTTTATAAAATATTAATATATCAAATATATTTATCAATATTATTTGTTCTAGCTACTGTAGATAAAATAGAGGGAAAAAAACCTTAGTTCTTTTCTTCATAGAGTCTATAGAGAAGTGGAGCAAACAGGCAAAAAGGAAATTTTAATTCCATATATAATATGGCACAAAATCAGGAAGCCATGAGAGCGTAAAGTGCTCCTAACTCTGTCTCCCAGGAATTCGTTTTTAACAATCTTAAATCTTTAGAAAATCCTAATCTGTAAGAATGTCAGATTTTTAGCCAAGAATCCATTCTATGTGAAGACCAAGCATCATGTCAGGATATACACTCGAAACTCAGTTTGGACTAACTAGCCTAGCAGTCAGTTTTCAAATTGTTGAAGGTTTCATGACCTACTCACTCTTCTCCACTCACTTTTTTTCTGAAGACTTAAAAAAAAAAAATGGCCAGGTGTGGTGGCTCACATCTGTAATACCAGCACTTTGGGAGGCCGAGTCGGGCAGATCACAAGGTCAGGAGCTCAAGACCAGCCTGGCCAACGTGGTGAAACTCCGCCTGTACTAAAAATACAAAAATTAGCTGGGCATGGTGGTGCGTGCCTGCAATCCCAGCTACTCAGGAGGTTGAGGCAGGAGAATTGCTTGAACCAGGACCTGGTAGGCAGAGGTTGCAGTGAGCCGAAATCGCGTCACTGCACTCCAGCCTGGGCTACAGAGCAAGACTCAGTTCAGAAAACAGTTGTATTGTATTATAGATGCCCCAGTCAGCCCCAAGAAGCAGACTGACATTTGTGTGCAGAATGGTAATCAGGTAGCGGTCTCAGGACCAGCACCTGTGGGGGAGGACAGAAACTGGGTTGGATAGAAAAAGAGGTTACACTGTACAGGCTCAACCAATCCTTCAGGTGCTCTAGAGCTGGGACAGACACCGAGGCCTGTCATGGGGTCGGGGGAGGGGTGAGGGATAGCATTAGGAGATATACCTAATGTAAATAACGAGTTAATGGGTGCAGCACACCAACATGGCACATGTACACATATGTAACAAACCTGCACATTGTGCACATGTACCCTAGAACTTAAAGTATAATAATAAAAAAAAAAGAAATTCCCACAGTAAGAATTTCCCCACTGTGTACACAGTGTCTTGGCTTGTATACACCTCTGTCATTAACAATCAGGCAATAAATGTGGGCTATTCCCAGGAAGGAACTGTAACTTTGGCTGATGATGCCTTAGTCCTTGGGCAGTTTCCTGAAAGTGACACAGCTGTGAGCTGTCAACAACAAACCTTCTAGGGGCTGGGGATAGGAGGGCCTTTTCCCTGAAGAAGAATGTGGGTGGCACACCACAGTGTCCACTACACTCTCCCTGCAGTATATGTTTTGAGTAACCATTTTGATAATTATAACTATGCTGATATCACTAGAGATCAAAGTAGATTAAAAAAATCAAACACTGTTTTTTAAATTGCTGCCTGAGAATTCTGAGTCAAATAATAAACCATGAGAAAATGTGGCAGTTCACTATGAAAATAGGTCTTTCTCATCGCTACAATTGAATTGTTTGATAATTTAAACTGAACAAAAATTTCCATTCTAAATATACCATAGAGTCAAGATCTTGAGAGCAAAGGATAGGTAAGCTGTTCTCTCACTTAGAAATATTTTGGCTATACTTCCTGTGGGGAACTCACTGTAGGATGTATTCAGTTTGTGTGGTAACAAATAAAAGTCCCACAGTAAGAATTTGGGAATCAATTTGCTACCAAAGAGTTAAAATTCAAATGTTAAAGTTTAACACCGTGCCTTATTTTGTCCCCCAAACTGAGATTTCAGACACTTCTCTATGAAAGTAAAGCTCAGAGCTGCCTATGGATGGAGTCCTTTAAATGATTTTTGAATTCACTCAGATAGTTTCATGAAACCTCAGAGTTCTGCATCGTGTAACAGAGAAGAAATCATCTAGGTCTGGGAATTTTTAAGAGAAACTTTTTTCTATTTCACTGCCCAAAACTTAAAGAACGTCAGTGGGACTCCAGCCTCCCACGGGGCTTTACATGATCCTGCCTTTCTATCAAAGATGAGCCGGCTGCCTCCAACACCCATGCCTGGGAGTTGAATGAATTGATCCAGATTGTGAAGGCATTCAGTATTTCTCACTAAAGGCACTCACGTCCACTAAAGACAAGTTTCTATTTTAGTACACTGAGATAAATAGTGCTGACATTTGGCTGTCATCCCTAGAAATAATTAGCCAGCGGGTTTGATTGATACAGCAACTCTGAGTTTCAGAGAGTGATACTATATTCCTAGCATAAAATAGGACACCTGGCTGAACTACCGTATCCAATTTTTGTCTGGAAAAGAATACATTGCAGGTGTCTCATAGGATGGAGTTAGCTAGGCTGGGGAACTATTACAGGTAGAGGGAACCAAAGAAAGAAAGGGAGAATAATGTGTTCAGGTTAATTAGAAGTGGATCTGCATGAAGTGGAAGCAGCAAGGGACATTGGGAGAGAAGACCTGGAGAGGTCTGCAAGTGCAAGATCATCAAGAATTTGACATGCTAGGTAGGAATTTGAGCTTTATCCTAAACATGATGATAAGTCCATGAACAGCTTAAATGGGGCAGGTACGGATGTAATCAAATGTGCATTTTTAAACAATTCAGGACCGGCCACGGTGGCTCATGCTTGTAATACCAGCACTTTGGGAGGCCGAGGTGGGCAGATCACTTGAGGTCAGGAGTTCGAGACCACCTTGGCCAACATGGTTAAACTCCATCTCTACTAAAAATACAAAAATGAGCAGGGGGTGGTGGTGCATGCCTGTAATCCCAGCTACTCTGGAGGCTGAGGCAAGAAAATCGCTTGAAGCTGGGAGGCGGAGGCTGCAATGAGTGGAGATAACACCATGGCACTCCAGCCTGGGCGACAGAGCAAGACTATGTATCAAAAAATAAAAATTAAAAAAAAAATCAAGTACAGTGGAAAGATGGCCTTTCTATTTACTAGAGTCACAATATAAGTGTTGAAAATATTAATAGTCAGGAATTTATTAAAGATTATACAGTTTGGTATGTAGGAAGCTTGTACCTTGAAATCAGTAGCACATAACATACTGATGAGCATTCTTATTGACAAAACAGAACACAGCTCTGTCCAGTAGTAAAATAATTCCTCATAAATCCAGCTCTTTTCGTTTGAAACTTACATGGAAAGGCCAAAATATGTAATTTTTCTGTGAAAAATCTCAAAGGAAAAGATCAATAAATTTAATTTCCCAAAATTTAAATATGAAAATTTAAATATAAACACAATATATGTTATGGAGTGCATGTTTGGGTTCCCCCTACCAACAAAAAGAAGTTATATATTAAAACCCTGACCCATAAGGTGATACCGTTAGGAGGTGGGGCCTTTGGGAATTAATTAGGTCATGAGGGCGGAGCCTCAGGATGGAATTAGGGCCCTTGTAAGATGAGACATCAGAGCATCTTTCTCTCTTTCTCCCTCTCCCTACCGCTCCCTAATTCTCTCTCTCTTTCTTCTATCCTCCATATGAGAACACAGCAAGAAGACGGCCATCTGCAAACCAGGAATCAGGCCCTCACCAGACACCTGATTTGCTGGCTCTTTATCCTTGGACTTCAAGCCTCCAGACCTCTGAGAAATACGTGTTTATTGTTTAAGCCACTCTGTCTATGCTAATATATTATAGCAGCCTGAACTAAGACAATATCAGAAACCATACATATATTTTAAGGCAAACAAGTTGAGACCAAACAGTTGCAACATACATAAGACACAAGAGTTGCTATTCTTAGTATATAAGAAGCTTTAATACCTAAATATATCTATAAACCTACCAGTAGAGAAAAGATCAAAGAGCATTAATTCAAAAAGAAATACACAAGGCTAATGCCAATGAAAATATTTAATCTCATTAGTAATGGTCAAATTCAGATCATCATGAGATATTTTTTACCTATCAACTTGGCAAATTTTGAAAATAATAGTATAGTGAGATTGACACAGGAAACTGTCAAAAACTCCTGATGGCATTATGAACTGGTTGCAATAATACCAGTATTATTGCTATTGGTATTATTTCCTGATAGGAAAGGAGTACGGTAGAATGTATCAAGTTTCAAAACAGGTTCATTTCCTTTCATGTAGTTATCTCTTTTTCTATGAATCCAAAGAGACAAATCAGAGAAATGGCTAAAGGATAATTATCATAAAAGTGTCAATAAACCTCTTGATTGCAAGTAATAAACCCAACTTTTAGTTATTCTTGAGTAAATAAATCAGCAATTACAGCACATGCATACACACAATTTTTTCCAGCCAATTAATCATTTACCGTGCTTGGAGTCAGAATTGAAATTGGTGCAAAGATCCTACCAATGGTGTGATAACAGTTTGGAAGGGGTGTTATGAGGCAAAAATGAAGAAAAACAATTGATACTAATACAAGGAGAGATAGGAAGATCATGGCACGAGACAGCTGGCTCCTGAGGAAGGATAATTAAAGAGGCTGAGCAAGAGCAAGGCCAAGGTGGTTCAGCATGTAGCTTTCTAATTTCTATTAACCGTGTTAGTAGGATGAATGGGTGAAGAAACAGGACATATGGAAGCGTTATTCTGGTTACCTCTTAAGATTACAGGAGATTTTATTTCTTTCCATAAAATTTTACTTTTCAAATTTCTATCCTGAGCATGTATACTTACTGTTCATTCACTCAACCAATGTTTAATTAATTCTCACTCAGTGCAACGCACTGTTCTAGGTGCTAGTGATGAGTCATGGAACGAAACAGACAGACTCCTTCCCTCGAAGAGCTTGTCTTCTCCACGCACAGGTAGACAAGAAGCAATAAATGTAACAAATTCTATCACATATATTAGGAAATTATAGCAATGGGAAGGAAAAATAAAGCTAAGTAAGAGTAACCAGGAGTTCCAGGAAGGAGAGCACATTCAGAGTAGTCCTCAGTGAGACAGAGATATTTGAGAAAAGACGAAGAAGATGAGAAAAAATATTTAATTTTTTTTATTTTCCAAAAAGTACAATTATCTCAAAAAAGAGAGATGGTATTTTAGTTCATTCATGCTGCTATAACAAAATATGTGAAACGGGGTAATTTTAAAATAATAGAAATTACTTTCTCACAGTTCTGGAGGCTGGAAGGTCCAAGGCCAAGGCACCAGCAGGATTGGTGTCTGGTGAAGTCTCAGTCTCTACTTCCAAGATGGTACCTTGTAGCTGTGTTTATAGGAGGGGACAAGTTCTGCGATCTCACATGGCAGAAGGGACAGAGGGCACAAAGGGACTAGCCAGTTTATTCCAGCCTTTCTTAAGGCATTAATCTCATCCATGAGGGTAGAGCCCTCATGACCTAATCACCTAATCTCCTTTTAATATTATTGCATTGGGGATTAAGTTTCAACGTCGATTTTGTAGAAGATATAAACATTCAAACCATAGCAGATGGTATAGTGTTTTGATGTGGTGACTGGAAAACTAAAGGCTAAATAATTTAGAAAAAGTATAAATTTCCCCTTTGGGAGTGAAATTCATTGACATTTGAATCCACATTAAGGAAAATATACCTAAGTAAAGAAAAACTAAATGAAGTACAAATAAATCATACTGGCACACACTACTAAAAATCATTTTGACTGTGAAAGGCTTTTGAAATTTCTTTTCTTCTCTGATTTTACTCTCTAATGCAACACTAACTGTGTATTTTGTGTTTCCTCCGACAACTAAAGAACCACTTTTCAACCTCCCAGGAGGACTCTGGGACCATGACTGGAACATATAATATGGTTTCCTCAGGACACTGTGTACTTATTAGTCATTACCTGCCTCAAAGCACAGTAGCACGATGGGTACAAGGCATCTTTTCTGCCTTTCTCATTTTGATTCAATAGGTCGAGTGCATAAAATCCAAAGAATAGTTTCCAATGAAGTTAATATAAGGGGCAGGGAGGAACACGATACTGTAAAAATCTTTTCAAATAATCCTAACTCCCTCCTGAATACTTGCCATTATCTCAGCTCTGGTACACTTAATCCCTCTTCTTCTGTCTTAAAATTAAAATAAAATTTGCGTTCACAAAAAGTCCCAGACAGAACATTTTGATGGCTTAAATATGGCAGAATCTCATTTTCTCTCTTAAGCCTTTACCTTTGAGTCATTCTTCACACATTATTAAGCCTTTTTAAATAGATATTAGAGACTCAGAGCCAGCAGGGGATCTTCCAAAATTACTTACATCTATCCCACAATCTCATTTCAGTTTCACAACAAACCTATGATGTTGTCATGTAAGTATTATTACTTCCATTTAATAGTTGAGAATGAGAGCACGGGGATGTTCAAACACTTTTCTAGATCACAGCCTTGGAAAGTGGAAGAATTAGAACACCAGGCTTCTGACTCCCAGCACAGTGCCTCTTCCAAAATACTGTGCTGTCACCCCACTACTTGGTGGTTGCTACAGAATTTGACTTTTTAACTCAGTGAATTTTCTAGAAAACCAACCTTTTTTTTTTTTTTAGTAGCAATATTGTGGATTATTCTTTCTTAAAATGTCACACTTTTATACATCCACAGAAAATAGCTTTGTATTCTTCTTTAAAGGAAGGCTTTGCTCTATCTTGTCCCAATATTCAATAGCAAATGATTATAGGAAAATGTCAGGAAATCGTGATGGAAAATGTTGAGACTGAACATTAAAATTTTGATTTTATTGTTAAACACATTTGCGTTAAAGACAGCCATTAGAAATTATCACATAAAACCAAATGGCGTTTCTAGCTTATATGGTGTTGAATACCTACTGTGTCTTCCCCCAGTGCTACCCTCCAGGAAAGCATGATCTGGTTAGGAGGAGGGGCCAGGTGCAATAGTGAGAAGCTACCTGCTCATGGGAAGAGCTTGGTCTTCAGGGGCCTGGAGACCTGGTTTGAATCCCAGTTCTGTGACTTCCTATCTGTATGACCTCAGTTTCCTCCTCCGTAAATTGGTGTTAATCCCCACTTCACACAGTGTCTGGCATGCACTCCATTTGCCCCCAGATCTGCTCTCCATACTTCTCTGTCCCATTCCCTGCTGTCCTCTAAGTTCTCCACTCTCAGACTTCTGGGTCATGTGGATTCTGGCTAATTTCAGTCAGTGAGAAGCACTGTCAGGAGACTGGAAGCAAACAGGAGTGAGAGTCTAGGGAAGTTATTCCTCCTGCTCTCTCCCTCCTCTCTAGGGAACTTCCATGTTGAACAGCACCACTTAATGGCTCCAGCTCCGAATAGGGCCAGGAACACTAGAGCTCCTCTGCCTCTTTATGTCGGTGCTGACAATGACTTCCTACTGTGCCAGCTCCAGCAGTCCTTGCTGGTTGCCTTTACCCTGCCCACACCTCTGTAAATAGTTCCTTCATTAAAAATGCCTTCAAAAACACAAGCTAAGTGTGCCACCTGTGTCCTGCCAGGACCTGGATCAATTACACCGTTCAATAAATACTAGCTATTATTATCATGAGTCCCAAACTTTTCAAACCTTCCAATGATACATAATTTGGAAACCACAATATACCTGAAGGGTAAAGCCAACATGGAAGGTTCCTACAGCAAAGGGGCATTGAGCTGGACCTTGAAGCAGAAACATGGCAAGGCAGCATGCACACAGCGGAAAGGGAGTAGTCACACCCACTGATTATACATTTTTTTAAATGACATGTGAGTTTATTTATTTACTTTTATTTATTTATTTATTTATTTATTTATTTATTTATTTATTTACTTTTGAGACGGAGTCTCGCTCTGTTGCCCAGGCTGGAGTGCAGTGGCGCCATCTCAGCTCACTGCAAGCTTCGCCTCCCCGGTTCATGCCATTCTCCTGCCTCAGCCTCCCGAGTAGCTGGGACTACAGGTGCTCCCCACCATGTCCGGCTAATTTTTTGTACTTTTAGTAGAGACAGGGTTTCACCGTGTTAGCCATGATAGTCTCAATCCGAAGGAGTATGGAAATATGATCAAGAAACCATGAAGAAGACAGTCAAAAGTCTCACCTATTTTATGTGCTTACTTGCCATTCTCCACTCCAGCCATCCGACTGACCACAACCCCCGCTTGAGAATGCAGCTAGGTATTTCAATGAAAGGTATTGCAAGGAAGGAATACACGAAAATACAGAAGTATACTGGGCATGATGTTTCTGAAGTTGTAATAGACGAAGGGATTTGATACAGTTAGAGAATTTTGTTCCTCTTTCTAGACATTGTCCCTTTCAGTGTCAGGCGCTCCTGCTTTCACTATCATGATATCTACCCGCCTTAGCTTCTGCTTCCCATTCCATAACCCCTTTTCTTCTTGTTGCTAAATCTTGTCTGCCATAAGGAACATACCCAGTTCACCCAGTACTTCCTGGAGCAATCAATATTTTAATCAGACAAATGATTTCCCTGGAGTCATATAATACAAACTGTTACATAATATGACACACACACACACACACACACACGTATATGTATTCTGTTTTTCTGTGTGGCAAGCTTTTTCTTTCATTTAAAAGCATTATTAAGGGATTACTATGCGGCAGAAACTGAGCTAGTTTCTGAGGCTACAAACACTATAAGGACTAGGTGCCTGCTTCTAAAACCCCCAGAGTTTAGTAAGAAAATGATTAAGTCAGACCACAAAGGTGACCCGGATGTCAAGATTGGCAAAAGTGTCACCAAGATGAGGCTGAAGGTGTTTTTGCTTTGGAACCGCTATTCCAGTAAATAAGCAGTGCAACAGACACGTGCTATCAAGGGGGCCCGTGAGGAGCTGTGGCTCTCCAAAGCCTCCCAGGTTTCTCAGGGAGATGGTCCTGACATTTTGTTGTCAGTGAGAAGCCTCCAGGCCAGGAAGCAAGGAGCTCAGTGGCTTCAGATTGCACTTGATTTTGCCAGCTGTCCTCAGCTCCAGCCCCACCTCACTTTTATATTCTGCTCTATGCTGTAGGGCTTGGATCTGCCAACTACAGATCTCAGATTTCATTGACAACTGGTTTCATTGCAGGGCAAGAAATAAATCCTTTTCTCCCTAACCCCTCCCTGCAAGAAAACACTTAAGGAAAACAATATTCCTCAAGATGGCTGATCTATTGACATAAGAACAAACCTTTAGAACTATCTTACAGATGATTTGAAGTATCTCAACAGTGTCAGCAAATTCTGTGCATAAGATCACAATGAAATTACAGAGGGAATTATAAAAACAATATTCATGCCTGAGTCCCACCCTGAGATACTATGATTTAACAAGAGTGGGGTATGGCCTGGGCAGTGGGATTTTATTAAAGCTTCCTAGAAGATTGTAACACGCAGTGAGGTTCAAGCACCAGTGAAAATCACTATATTAGATCACAGGCTTTTGGTTTTCTACCAAACAATATATCAGTTTATTCTATGATTTCATTTTTACTAAAAGTAAAAGTAAAAAATTACTTATCAATTAAATAGTGGAATTGAAACATGGAGTCTGAAGACCTGGGCCTCAGCTCTGCCAGTATATCTATGGAGGCCTGGAAAACCCTCAAGCTCTTCTGGGCCTCTGCTTCCTCAGCTATAATACAAAAGGAAGAAACTATGATTTAATGACCAACAGGTATGTTCTCCCAGCACTGTGAAATATTGTCTCATTTACCCTGCAGTCAATTTTGTGACTACTTATCCCATTGTTATAGATGAGAAGACTGGAAAGCAGAATATTTAGCAATTTTCCAAGGCCACATAACTGCTAAGTGTGAAACGCAGGGATTGAAACCTGGCTTGACTGACCCCCATGTCCAGGCTCATTCTGCCAACCTCAGGATGCTGTCCAGAGTCCCCTGGAGCCTTAAAATTTTGGATGAATGTCAGCTATCAATGTAATCAAAACTACCATGTGTTCAGGAGTGTTTTTGTATCTCGGGATAAAGATTAGAAAGAAGTTGACCCATTTTATTCTTTGTCCAAAAGGGTCAAGTGACAGACATTATTAAAAAAAAAAATCCTTCTACTTAATGAGATTTAATAACGCCCTAGACCCGGGGGTTTATCATATGCATGAAACCTAACTGCAAATGTGACTCAAGTAAGAAAAGCCACCAGAAGAATTAATGAAAAACAGAAACAAAAGAAATTAGAAGAGATAACAACACTAGGAAGATGCTCAATATAAATATCTAGCGATACATACTAATGTGCAATATGTCTCTTCAATATGGATTTTGTAACTATTTTTCTGAAATGTTGAAACAACATTAACTACTATAAGAGAGAAAAAACATTGTATTAGAATGATAACTAGAAAAACAGGAGACCATAGAATTATTTTAACATCATAACAAACAGTTATAATGTTTTCATTAGACATATTGAATAGATCATTGCTCTCAAAGGAAGCACAAACTGAAATCTTTGGTCTAAGCCCTGAGTATAAAGGATTTCTAACCAAGTAAAGTACCAATTAGATATATGGTTCATGCTGAAGTTCATTTTAGTATCTCCCAACATCATTAGACATTTCTAATAATAAATCATCAATCCCCTCATGAGTCTTGTAGAAAACTTGAGGAGAAGAAAAATAAAGGCTACACTGGGAAATAATCATCAGATAAATGCATTATTTTCTTTATGTCTAATCTACCCTGCAGAAACCACTCAAACTTCTCCATGGCAGTTCATTATTCACTCACCCGACAGTTTTATTTTAGACTTAAAAAAATTTGCTGAACAAAAGAAATGTCATTTGAATAGACTTGAACCATTCCAAGGGGAATAGTTTAGGGACATACCAGTCATTGTCCAGTTTCTTCAACTTTGCATTTAACCTATATTTGTGCAATTAACCTACACCATCTAAAGATGCTTGGAAAAAGTTAGTTTCATTACCTTTATATAGGCATACTACCACTAGGACGATTAAAACACAGTAACACAATGTTAAAAGGGAAGGGTTAGAAGATGAATACAGAGAATGAGTAAATGCTTCAAACTCACCACGTAACACCAATTATTAGGTACAATAATCTCTCAGAAAATAAAGTTGAATGTAACATCCAACAAGAGCAATTTCTCCACCAGGTTCTATGGAATCATTAGGGCCCATAGTGCTAAGAGACATTTTTCTTCATTAAAAGGGCTTTATGACAAGTTTGAGAAGCTTTAATATTTTTATAATAAATATTATAAAATTCTAATATATCATTCAGTTAAAAATATTATACTTTAAATTTTATATAGTCCCATGTTTCCCAAACGTATGTGAACTTGAAAGTTTTTTCCACACATCTATCAAATCTTTCATGAATTAATACTCTAGACTATATAGCTTGGGTTTCTAACTTCAAGTATACTTTTCCATTTTTAATTTTAAAAACTTTATACCTCCAGTTAAAACAAAGACCTCTTATGGATTCATCCAGCATAATTTATTTTTCCAAGATTTTAAAAAGATTTTCAGTATCAAGATTAGATCTTGGCTGGGTGCAGTGGGTCATACCTATAATCTCAGCACCCTGGGAGGCTGAGGCGGGAGAATTGCTTGAGCCCAGGAGTTCAAGAACAGCTTTGGCTGCATGGTAAAACCCTGTATCTACAAAAAATACAAAAATTAGCCTAGTGTGGTGGCACACAACTGTAGTCCCAGCTACTCAGGAGGCTGAGGTGTGAAGATCACTCAAGCCCAGGAGGTCGAGGCTACAGTGAGCCATGATTGTACCACTATACTCCAGCCTGGGAAAGAGAGTGAGACCCTGTCTCAAGAAAAACAAAAATCTATCACAGAAATATAAATAAATGATTTTTAAAAGATTTGATTCCAGAAAAGCTGTCATAAAAAATAGAGACTTGTTCTTTATTTTTCTAGAACTATAGGAGTGATGAGTGGATCTTATGGGCAGATTTTAGCTCAATATGATTAAGAACTTCAAAAAAAATTAGAGGTATCTCCAGTGGAAGTTACCTTATAAAACAGTATCCTCCCATCATGAGAAATATTGATGGACAAGCTAAATGACCCTCTTTCAAGGTTTCACCTAACAAATATTTGTGAAGTGCCCAAAAAGTAATTCTGTTATACACTGAGGTTACACGCACAACAAAACCAGGATCTCACCTGTGTTAGTGTAGCTCCCCATCTGGTGGAGCAGAGGAGCATTAGTCACCCAAAGTAACGAGCACATAATTACCTGAGGTAACTGCAAAAAAAGGCAGTAAGACAGTCCCAAGAAAGCATGTATCAAAGGATCCTGATGTAATCTGGGGGGTGAAGGAAAGGTAACTTAAAAACATCAGACAAGAGCTCTCTGAAGGGTCAGGCTTAAGTAAGAGAGAAGGGAAGAAAATTCTCAGCAGAGGTAGTCAGCAGATGCAAAGGTCCTGAGGCAGGAAGGTGAATTGTGTGCTCCAGAAACAGAAAGAGAACACAGTGGCTGAGTACAGAGAGCAGAGTGAGGGTAAAAGAAGAGTAAAGAGGTACACAGGAGCCAGATCAGGTGGGGACTTTTGGGATCAAGCATTAGAATTCTTAAAAGCTTCCTGGGTGATTCTAAAGTATAAGTTTCCAGAACCAGTAAGAATCCCTATATTAGATCATACTTTTCTTTCTTTTCAACTAAGTTGCTATTTATTAACTTGAACTATAAATTTATTTTATAAACAGCAAAATCACCTATCAAACATAATGGAATAATCGGTCTATTAGTCCGTCCTCATACTACTATAAAGAAATACCTGAGACTGGGTAATTTATAAAGAAAAGGAGTTTAATTGGTTCTACAGGCTGTACAGGAAGCATAGCTGGAGGCCTCAGGAAACTTACAATCATTACAGAAGGTGAAGGGGACACAGGCCTGCCTTACATGGCCAGAGAAGGAGCAAGAGAAAGAAGAAGGAGACGCTACATGCTTTTAAACAACCAGATCTGTGAGAACTCACTCACTATCACAAAAACAGCAAGGGGGAAACCTGCCCCCCATGATCCAATCACCTCCCATGAGGCCCCTCCTCCAACACTGAGGATTATAATTTGACATGAGATTGGGGTGGGGACACAAATCCAAACCATATCAATTGGTCATTGAAACTTGAAGTCCAAAGACCTTGGTGCCTAGGTACAAAAGCATTAGAGGTAGGAGTGATACAATGTCAGATCTTCATTTTGAATGTTTCACTGGCTTCAAAGAGGGGAGAATGACTCAGAAGGGCAGAGAGTATGGAAGCCCTGTAAGGAAGTGACAGCAGTAGTCTAGGAAAAAATGATGGTATTTGCCCTCTCTGCACCTTGGCTCTCTTACCTGTAAAATACACGGTGCTAAACAAGATAATCCCTAAAGACCTTTTTGGCTTAATGTCGTCAAACACAAAGGATGGGATTTTTGTTGGGAGAAGGACATATTATTGGTCCAGTGCACAACTCAAAGTGGTAAAATGAAAGCTGGAAGTGCATAAAAGTTGGATTCCTTCTCTATTATTTCCACCAGCATTAAAAATGCTGTAACAACTCTGTTTTTAAAAAAATCCTTGACCCCATATTTTCTTCTAACAACTTACACTTTTTCTCTGCTCCCCATTTAAGCAAAACTATATGCAATAGAGCCTTCACCATAATTACAGGTAGATGGGCAGCGATATTACCCCTAGAATTTGTGAAAATAGCATGCTTAGCTAGAAAAGAAAATATTCTTGGTTTAAAGCCTTAATAAGAACAAAATGGAAGTTTTAAGGCTATTTGTCTTTTTAAAGAGTTTCCCCTGTGTAAAATTACATACATCGACATTTCTATTCACAACAAATTCCTTATTTGTCTTCCCTTCTCTAGGCAACATCCATAAGAGGGTTTTGCAGATAATAGGTGTACAAAAGAGATGCATTGCACGAGTGAATGAACAGATGATTATTTTTTTTTCCTTTGGAGTGTCTTCCTGATGAAATTTTATCCCCGATTTTTTTTAAAGGATTTTATTACTCTGTGGCCAGATCACCAGATGCTCAATGTCTAGTCATCACAAGAGATAATTCAGGACATGGCTCTAATATCTCTTTACAACTGAGTGTCTACTATGTGCAGACATTATTCTAGGACCTGGGGATACAGAAGTGAAGACAGATTAAGCCTGACTTCATGAAGCTTTTATTCTTGTGTGGAAGACACATAAAAATTAATAAACATAGCATTACATCAAATAGTATTAGGTAGAAGTAAGAGCTATTAAAAAATGTAGGACACTGTTCGGTTTTAGGGTTAATACTACCCCTTTATGGATAACATTCACTTTAAAAGGCATTTGCAGGGGCTGCAGATATCAATTGGGTCAGTGATAGCCAGGGAAAAGGCTCTAAGAAAAAGTGTGAAGTGATGGGAAAAATGAAATCAAGATGATGAGAAAAGTAAAAAAACTAGTTACCATCATGAAATAGAAATGCAAATGGATGATGGTCAGGCCTAGCCTCAAAGATGTGAGCGGGGTGGGGGCACAGCATGTAAATATCTGAGAAAGAGCATTCCAGGCACCAGTGACAACAGTTCCAAAGCCCTGGTAGAGGAGCATCTTTGCACTTTCAAGGAATATCCAAGGATGCAGAAGACGACAGATTAGGGAGGTCAGCAGGGAACAAACTATGTAACGATGTGCCCCACAGAAAAATTTTCCATTCTATTTTGGAGGACTGAAACAAAGATTGACATCATCAGCATTTCATTTTCTTAAGAATCACAGTGTCTGTTTGCAAATTAGGCTTTAGGGAGAACAAAATAGGGAGACAAGTTAAGAAGTTATTGCAATCCTTAGACAAGAGATGATGGTAGTCTAGAATTTTTTTATGGCAATATAGAAGGCAAGACATGGTTTTATGCAGAGTATATTGTGAAAATAGAGCCAAATGGTTGTCTGAATGTTGAAGGTGACAGAAAGATTTTGAAAATGACTCCAATATTTGTAGAGGAAAAAGTCTTATAATTGACAGAGATGAGGATTCTGGGGAAAGCAAAGGTTTATTGGATAGTACATAAATTAATTTGGGGACATGTTAAATGTGAGATGCTTCTGTGTTCTGAATGTGTTCCCCAAAATTCATGTGTTGGAAACTTAATACCCAATACAATCATGTTACAAGGTGGGTTTTTTTAGGAGATGTTTAAGTCCTGAGGGTTCCACCCTCATGAATAGATTAAAAAGACTTGATGAGGAAAGTTTGGCCTCTGTATTAGTCCATTTGCATTTCTATAGAGGATTATCTAAGGCTGGATAATTTACAAAGAAAAGAGGTTCATTTGGCTCACAATTCTGTAGACTGTAAAAGAAGCATGGTGCCAGTATCTGCTTCTGGTGAAGGCTTCAGGTAGCTTGCAGTCATAAAGGAAGGTGAACAAGGAGCAGACATGTCACATAATGAGAGAGGGAGCAAGAGAGAGGAGGTGGTGCCAGGCTCTTAAACAACCAAATCTCATGTGAACCAGTAGAGTGAGAACTCACTCATTACTGTGGGAGAGCACCAAGCCATTCATGAGGGATCCACCCTGTGACCCAAACACCCTCTAATTAAGCCCCACCTCTGACATTGGGGATCACATTTCAGCATGAGATTTGGTGGGGTCGAACATTGAAATATCAGCCCTTTTTGCCTGTCAATCTTCTGTTATATGAGGACACAACATTTCTCCCCTCTAGAGGACAGAGCGTTCAATGTACCACCATAGAAGCAGAAACTCAGGTCCTCAACAGACGATGGACATGCAGCACCTTGATCTTGGACTTCCCAGCTTCCAGAACTGTTAAACAAATTTCTGTTTTTTATGAACTACTTAGTCTTGGATATTCTGTTACAGCAGCACAAACACACTAAGACAAATGGTTATTTATTATACACTCAAGTGTAGATGTTAAGAAAGCAGTTCAATGTATTAGTCTAGAGTAAAGGAGAAAGATTAGAACCTAAGGTAAATATTTTTCGGTATTTGTGAACTGATGGTATTTAAAGTCATGGGATTGGATGAGACTAAGTGAGCATAGGTGGAGAATTAAAGGGGTCAGATTGCTCAGTCCTGGAGCCTTCCAATACTTAGAAATGAAATGTAGAAATCAAATGATACAGAGCAAAAAGAAAAAAATCCTATCACCGAATAAGTCTGGAGACTATGTTAGAAGAAAAATCAGAATAGGATGCCCCAGAATCAACCCAAAGTGGGTGTTTGAAGAATGAAGGATACAAATGCTGTTAAGAACTCCAGAGCAATGAGGACTATGAATTAGCCACTGGATTTGGTAATGCAAAGGTCATTGGTTGCCTTAACAAGAGAATTTTTAATGGAGTGCAGAGGAAAGTATGTTTACCTTCCCCTTTCCTTTGGTTATAATTCCAAACTCTATGGAGAATGTTAAATGTTTAGTATGATTATTTTAAAAGTTTACATAGAAGATAAAGCCCGCAAATAAAATTTAAATTCTATAAAACAAGCCTTGATCACAGTCACTAACCTGTTTCAAATTGCCAGATCTCTATAATATACTTCTCTTAAGATGTTAAATATTTAGAAAGCCAAACCAACTTCTATTTTCCTATTGCCCCCTAATTTATTGCCAGAAAGCATTGTCTCAATCATGAGAATGAGAAGTAAATAAAGAAAAAACAGAAATCAATACCTAACCTGGATGACAAGTTTTTTGGCAAGACCTGTCAGAATGACAAATTTTTTAAGTGTGTGGAGCAATTGAATTCAAGTTTCTATTTCAAGGGAACATTAAACCAGAAACCAAGCTATATTTATAATATGACAAATATATTTGTCTTTGTGGCTACTTATTTTTTAAAGAAGACATATGGGATTATCTTAATGCAGAATATTATGACTTATTTATGTATAATTTTATAATAACATAATTGAGTTCTATACCATATAATTTATATTCTTGAATACAATATATTAATAACATCAGCATAATTTCAAAAATATTTTAATGTTTGTATTAGAATAATAGATGAGATAAAATGTTAATGTTGGTAATCACAAAAATACTTTTTTAAAGACAAAACTCAAATCAATTATCTTTATCTTAAGGAAAAATGAATATTAGAAATTTTTTATTTTATTTTTCAATTTATAGTTTTAAATATGTAAAAAATTAACATAATGAAACTGTACAAGCATATGGTCTGTAATTTAAAATGCAATGATGAATAACTATGTGAATGGAAATTATCATCCAGAAGTGATAAACAACTTAGAGTTTATTTTATGACATATATTATTTCATATTTAGTTTTCACATATTCCCATCTGAAACTATTGTTATTGATGTCTATTTTTATGTGTGCTCTGGTTCTTACAGCCATTTTAAAAGAAAATTAACAATGTGTCTTTCCTTTAAAATGTAAGCTATACCAAATAGTATTCACTTATACATATCTTATTTATGAAAGTATCTTGCTTTATGTAATATAAAATCCCAAAAACATAAATTCATACACAGTAACACATTGCTTAAAAACATTAGAATTATTTAGATAGGCAAATGGAAAAAAGTCTACTACCACATTTCATGGTCATTATTTCTCCTGTCTACTCACACAACACCAAGAGGTTAGACACAATGAAACTTAGCTTTAAATGTTGGAGTAAATTAGTGATTACTATTTAACTCTCTCTGTCCTATACAATTTCATCACAGGTTCTTTAAAAGCACAGAAATATAATGTTCTGTTTTCTAGTGAGTTAAATAAGTATTGTTTGAATTCATATATATCTAGGGCTGTTTTACCCATTGTGACTGCATAAAATAGGGTATAATACCAACTCCTGAAGTAGTTTAAAACTGACGTAGAGAGACTACTGTTTCTGGATGAGATATTATGTGAGGGGGGAAGCTGGTAGGTAGTGTCAAACTAGGTAAGTTATAAGAGTTACACTTTTAAAGCTGTAGTAACTACACTTTTAAAGATATCAGAGTTGTGGACGCAAAAGGAAGATGCAATAAAATTCCAGAAACAGAAGAGCCCAGTCTTAGAGAGCTGGAGATTGAACTGATTTAGACAGAGGGGCTCTAAGGAAAAAAGAAAACAGTAGAGTTCTTGATGGATATGCAAGCCGGCATGACATATTAGAATTTGAAGTACATATGGCTGTTTTTATCTACAGAACAGTTGCTGAGTTTTTGGCTAGTGGGAATGCTGAGATGCTGGGCCAGAAAGATAAAATGACCTATCTTTAGTCTTGTACTGCTTAGGCAGTGTAGCAGACAGATTCCATGTAGCCCTCTTGATCTTCACCTTTGAGAATTCGTACCCTTGTGCAATCCCCTCCCCTTAAGTGTGGGTAGGACCTGTGACTGGCTTCTAAACAAAAGAATATGGCAAATTCTGGAAGGTGTCACATCCACAATTGTTATATAAGATTTTAACACTTCTCATCTTAGGAGACTCTCTCCCTTGCTGACTTTGAGGAAGCAAACATGTCCCTTGCTGACTTTGAGGAAGCAAACATGCATGTTGGGGAAACCTATGTGACAGGGAACTGAGGCTGACAACTGGCCAAAAACTACCTGGGAACTAAATGCAACTTCAGGCTGACAACCAGCAAGAAATTAGGGCCCACAATCCAGAATGCAGAACTCTACAAGGTACTGAATTCTGCCAAAACCTCACGACCTTGAGAGTGGATCCCTTCCTAGGTAAGCCTTAAAATGAGAACCCAGATTTATCCAAAACCTTGATTGTCACCTTGCAGAGGACCTAGCTAAGCCGTATACAAATTCCTGACTCAAAGACTATAAGATAATAAATGTGTGTTGAAGTTGCTAAGTTGTAGTAACTTGCTATGCAATAATAGAAAGCTAAAACAGAAGATAAAGTATAATAGAAGGGGTCCTGCACTAAGAAAAAAATGGAGGAATGGAGAAAAAAAATGGAGGAGGAGAAGAAAGTTTAACCAAAATTCAGCCAAGACTTAATCCAGATCAATCTCTAATTGGATCAACATAGTCAGCCTTTCACCCTACTTGCCTAGCAGAACAAAGAACATAATATCCCTGGGTGACAATAAAATCACCTTTAGCATCTACCGATCTTTTTATTAAAAAATTCCTGGCATACAATAAAAAATTAAAAAACAGGCAGAGGTAGAAAAATGTAACCAATAATCAAGAACAAAACAAGCAATAAAAACAGACCCACAGACAAACCAGGAATTGTAGATAGCAAAAAAAAGTAAAATAAATATTATATGTAAAATAAAATAGAAAAATGTCTGAAATATAAGATTTTGTCAAATAATAGAAATCTAATTAAAAAAATCAAATGAACATTCTAAAAGTCAAAAATTAACTAATATTTAAAAATTGTTGAATGAATTAATAGAAGCCTGAACATGACAAAGGAGAGGAATGGTGACTTGATGACAGATCAATAAAAATATTTCAAAACTGAAGCACAGATTTTAAGAACAAAAAGAAAAGTGTAGGAAATATATGGGGCAGAATAAAAATAATATTCTTGTCATCTAAGTCCTGGGGGAGAGGAGAAAATGAGACAGAAGCAATATTTCAAGATATAATGACTAATTTTTCCCCAACTGATGAAAGTTAAAAACTTATCTATCCCAGAAGCTCAGCTAATGCCCAGCAGAATAAATAAAAAGAAAATAAAAATGTAAACTTGTTATATTTAAGGTTTTTAAAAGCAGTGATAAAGAAGAAATTCTTAAAAAAGCCAAGAAGAAGTATTACCTTAAAAAGAGAAAAAAATAAGACTCACAAATGACTTTTCAAAAGAAATATTGAAAGCAAAATAAAACTGAAAGCATTTAAAAAGTACTAAAAAATATATATATCAACTTGGAACTCAAAACTGAAGGAGAAATAGCCATTATTTGACAGAAGTAAGCTGAGTGAATTTGTTCATCAGAAGATTGGCACCACAAGAAATGTTTTACAAATTTTTCCATGGAGAGGTAAATGATATCAGAAAGGAGCACAAAGCTGCAGAATGTATTAAAAGTCATACAAAAGGGTTAACATGTGAAGAAATATAAATATTGACCTAGTAAACCAATAATAATTTTTTGTGTTTTTATCATTTATGAAGAAACAAAATATAACAATAGTAAAAGACTGAGATGGATATAAAGTTAAATTTTTGTTAGATTAACTTGTAAGATTCTTGCATTTTTCTTGAGACGTCATAAAAAGTACTATTTTATAATAGACTATAAGAATTTAAGTGTAATCTCTAGCTTAATCCCTAAAATAATATTTGAGAACCCATAACTAAGGTTAATGTAGAAGGCAAAATGGAATACTAAAAAATAATACAAAGACTTTAGAAAAGGAAGAATAAAGGACCAAACAGTAGATGGGAAAAATTAAAAACTGAATATCAAAATGGCACATTTAAACTAAATTATATTGGTAAATAAATTTAAATAGCTACAAATTAAATAGATTAAGTTCCCAAATTAAGAAAAAATCAGTTTGAATGAGAAAGAAAGGGTTTTAGCTATATAACTGTCAGTAAGAAAGACACTTTAAATATAAAGATGGATGGTATGATATTGTAAAATATATATTTGGTCCTTGTCTCCTTTCTTGGCATACATCCCTAAAACCTTTAGAACAAGCTTGTCCAATCCACACCCCATGGGATGCATGTGAACCAGGTCAGCTATGAATGCAGCCCAACACAAATTCTTAACAATTATGAGATTGTTTTTCGTGATTTTTTTTTTTTTAGCTAATCAGCTATTGTTAGGTAGTATCAGTGTATTTTATGCATGTCCCAAGACAATTATTTCAATGTAGCCCAGGGAAGCCAAAAGATTAGACACTCCTGCTTTAGAATCTCCAAAGTAATGCCTTTTTGTATGCTAATGAGCTGGCTGATGGCTGGCAACTCCTAGGTAGCTTCAGGATAGGGGCTGGTCACCAGAAAGACCAAGGCATGATTAGAGGGTAGGAACTTTCCGTCCCATTCCCCAACCTCTGGGGAGGGAAAAAGGGCTGACGGTTAAGTTAATGGTTTAATCAACCAGGCCTCCATAATGAAGTTTCCACAAAATCCAAAAGGACTGGGTTCAGAGAGCTTTTGGGCAGTTGAGCACATAGAGGCTTCCAGAGGGTGACACACCCAGAGAGAGCATAGAAGCTTCACACCCCTTCCCTCACACTTCACCCTATACACTTCTTCATTTGTATCCTTTGGGGTATCCTTTATAATAAACAAGTAAACATGTTTCCCTGAGTTCCTTAAGCTGCTCTAGCAAATTAGTCAAACTCAGAGAGGGGATCATGGAAGACTCACCTTGAAACCAGTCACTCAGACGTTCTGATAACTCAAGGATGGGGAGGGGAGGTGGGGAGTAGGGGCAGTCTTGTCAGACTGAGCCCTCAACCTGTGGTATCTGATGCAGTTTACAGGTAGATTGTTGAAACTGAATTGGAGGAAACCCAGCTGCTGTCTGCTGCAGAACTGATTGCTGGCTTGGTGTGTAGGGAGAAACTATTACACATTTAGCCACAGAAGACTTCTGTGTTGACTGTTGCTGAGTGAGAAAATAGAAAACAAAACAAAACAAAACACTTTGAGTGTGTTATGAAAGTAAACAGTTAGAAAACGATATACAATGCAAATACTAAACAAAAGAAGATGCTATGGCTATGTTAACATTGTACAAAATGGTCTTTAAGGCAAAAATTTTGGAAAAGATGAGTCATTGAAATGATAAATAGATCAATACAACAAATGTAACAATGTTAAATCTGTATGCACCTAATAGCATAATTTCAAAATATATAAAGCAAAAATTGAGGGAATAAGAAGAAAAAATAGGCCCACTGAGTTGAAGATTTTAACACACTTCTCTAAGTAACTAACAGAAAAGCAGAAAGTAACCACATAATAATAGAAAAAATTTGAAGAACATTATCTAACATGATTTCATTGTTAGTTATATACCACCACATACAATTTCAAGTTAATATGGAATATTTAGCAAAATCGATTATATGCTGAACTATAAAGTTTTCTGAGAAATCTAAGTAGATTTGTTGATTTTGTTTTTACTCATCGGTACAGTGGAGTGGTGATTTTGAAGCTCCTTACACGCTTTACAGGAAAAGAGAGGACCTGGGCTATCAATTTAAACATAATAGGTTGCTCTTCGTTTGTAAAATGTCCATAGTAATACTCAACCTCAAGTGAGAGTCTCAAATTTTTATAAAATAGCTTTGAAGAGAGCCAAGTGCTATATAAATACAAAGCAATTATTGTTCAAATTAATGGCAGATTGTACTATCATAGTTTCAATACATTGTATGTATAAAAAACTTGGGCAACATTATTTCATTAAAATATTAGGTCATGCCTAATTGTTCAGATTACCCTTCATTTGGCAAACCAAGTTAACTTTATCCAGTTTAATCGACCAGTAAAATGTTACCTGAATATTAGGTACTTACAGACCATTTTCTTGAAAATGAATTCACCCTTCCTCAAATTTAGAACCTTTATCTTCTACTACAAGTAAAAATGAATAACCAAAATCAAAGAATAAAAATCCACAAAAAAGAACTTAAATTCGCTGTTATAAACCTGAACTTAATAGCCCAAAGACAGGCCATCTAAGCATAGTACCAATGAATTGTTAGCTGAATTCTGATATTAAAGTCTCAATGTAAAGATTTTTTTGAGAGAAAAACAATTGATATTAAAAACACAGTAAGTGAAATGGAAAGAAAATCTCATAACAAATGTTTTGTGAGGTTTGTGAACTAGAACAAATGTTTTCCTCAAATTATTACAATTTCCCTGATTTCCTACAAGCTATTTGCTTAACTGCTTTTGTGATGTTAGCAACTTTAAACTTGTATGCACCATTTAAGAAGCAACAAAAAGGGAGGAAGATTTAACCTGTTTTCTGTCTGCCTTATCTAAAACATTGAAATTTCAGTACCTCTGTTCTAAGTCTTTGCTTTTTAAGATAGGGATGATAATACTATGTTTCTTGCTTTCAAAATGAGTTCCTTAGCAAAACTGAGAAGACTCAATCTTCCGAGTGCTTGCTGGGTACCACAGGGGACATGCTATCTAGCACGGTTCACAGGATACAAGGATTTGACCTTCTTACCAGTACTTGCTGAGTACTATAAGGAACATGCTGTTTGCTAAGGTTTACAGGATATAGAGATGGTTTCTACTTCCAACGTGTTTTTATGTGCTATGCTTAGGTGTTCCATCTTAGCAGCTATATTTACAGTGCCAGAAGACTTTGAAGGTATGGCAAAGAGCTTCAGTGTGGACTAAAGATATCTAAAAATATAAAAACTAAACATAATAGCCTTCATAGTAGAATTTCACTTGGCAAAATTCCTGATAAACTTACTATCTTAAATATCAAAATAGTGACATTCTGGAGGCACTTTCTGTTTATTAGCCATAATTACCATCTTTTAAATCCCATTTTTCAGGACTAGAGATAAAAATAGGGAAGATAAAGTACACTAGACTAGAAAAAATTCTGGAAATCATCAACATCACTTTATAGAATAGCAGCCCATATTAGTTGACTTGATGAACAAAATTCACCCTAAGAGTAAATGAAAAGGTAGCAGGTCTCTTGGTTCCTGGTCTACACTTGCTGTCTTTAAAGCAGAACAAATTTGAACATAAATTTATGGAAGGAAATGATAAGTCACACGAGAATCTGAAACAGCACTGTCACACCAGAGTGAAGCTGATGATAGTGGTAAGTGAAAATAGCTGAGAGAATGCAAATAGGAGCAATGGGTGTGCAATTCGGGGCAAAAGGTATGTTTCCTCCAAATCACGGAAAATGAGCTCTCAAAGATTATCATCGCAATAATGTCACTATATTTAGTAACATTATTTCTCACTAAACAAAAATACAGAGAGTTATTGAAAAAGGCTAACACTAATGCGTGGGTTACCTGGGCCATTTCTTGTGCCCTTAGACGTGATGTGATGTTGTAACAGCTCATCTTTAATAAAACAAAATAATTCAATTTCAACAGAAGTTAGCATACTGTCAACTTCTATCACACAGTCAGAGAAGCAGTATTGATTTCAGAATGATGAAGTATGTCGGTTAAAATTGTAGATTTCTGAAACCCATCCTAGGCCTGCTGAGCCAGGATCTTTGAACCAGTAATTCTCTGAAGCACCATAAAGTCTGCAAACCCCTGAAAAGACCCTCTGACCTCCTGCTTACATTTAAGTTCTGCCTTACACTCTGTAATTTTCTTCTCAAGTGTCACCTAATGAAAGTTTGAAGTGCTGTAAGAATTACTTGAAACCTCCTACATTTTATCTTGAATACTTTTTAAAGCCCACTTTCTAGTTATCAGAGCTTAGCATAATATCCTTTTAAGTGCTTTAAATTTCTGCCTGAATCAGGATGACAATGATGGAAAATAAATGCATTCAGGAGACATCTAGGATGAGGGGAATAATAGCTAAAGCTTACAATGTGCCAGGCATTATTCTAACTGCTTTATATGCATTAATTCAATCCCCTAAACAAGCTCCATAAGATTTATTATCACTGATAGCACTATTTCCATTTTGTACTAGTAGCAACTGAGGTGCAGAAAAGGCTACATTCTCAGCATAAAAAACTAGTAAGTGGAAGAACCAGGATTCAAACCAAGGCAGTTGGGCATGATAGCCACTATTCTAAGCACCACCCTACTATCCCTCTGCAGAAGTCAGTGGGATTTACTCATTCATTAGTTGTGTATGAATTGCAGTTTCAAGAAGTTTCTAACTTAAGACATGTTTACTAACTTAGTTCATGTTTATTGAAATGGGAATAATTACTAGCAAATGCAATAGCACACATATAATGGCTTTATTATACAGAATGAAAAAGAAATTGCAGATTTCTCATACAAACCAAGGTGGAATAAGCCCAGTATAGCCTTTCTCTCCCCTGATTACAAGCATAAATCCTGGAGAAAATAATGAAAAGCAACTACCTGAGAACTCTGAAAGAAAAATAATAAAAGGAGAGTAGGAAGGAAGGTCACAACGTGAAGAATGGCAGAAGGTGGGGAGAACACTCCTTTTTTTGCTTTTTGTGTGATGGTTAATTTCATGTGTCAACATGACTGGGCCACAGGATGCCCAAATATCTGACTAATCATTATTTCTGGGTGTGTCTATAAGGGTGTTTCTAGAAGAGATGAGCATTTGAATTGGTGGATTGAGTAAGGTAGATGGCTCTCCCCAATGTGGGTGGGCATCATTTAATCCATTGAGGGCCTGAATACAACAAAAAGACAGAGGAAAGCAGGATTTGCTCTCCCTCTGCCTGACTGATTGAGATGGACATTTCTCTTCTCCTGTCATGGCACTCTTGCTTCTCAGGCCTTCAGACTCAGGCTGCAATCTACCCTATTGGCCCTCCAACTCTCAGGCTTTCAAACTGAACTATTATATATGACTCAGTGCTATTGTCATTTCTCCCCAAAATGATCTATAAATTCAACACAATTGCAATTAAAATCCAGCAAGATTTTATATATATACACACACACACACACACACACGTACATATTTACAATACATATGTATGTATGTATTGATATATGTAATGTATATATTTATATATACGCACAGATACATAATACATATAACATATAAACTCCTTTGATTCTGTTTCTCTACAGAATCATGGTTAATACACACTTCTCTCATTGTTTCATCCTGAGGTCAGACAAACTGCAACTGCATGGGGTAGAGGAGACAACACTCATTTTATGAGGCCATCATTATCCAAATAACCAAAGCAAGTCAAAGATATGAGACTGCAGATCAATGTCAATTATGAATATAGAAACAAAAATACTCAACAAAATATTAGCAAATCGAATCTAGAAATATAAAAAACAATAATATATCTCAACCAAATGGGGCTGATGTCAGAAATGCAAGGCTGATTTGACATTTGAAAGTCAATATAATTCACTGTATTAACATGCTGAAGAAGAAATAATATATGATTATATCAATAGATGCAGAAAAAATGACAAAATATCAATGTCCATTTATGATTTGAAAGAAACATCTCTCAGCAAACTAGAAAAAGAAAGAAGCATCAGGTTAAGACCTGTTAAAGAGATTTATTTTTTTAAAAAATCTACAGCTAACATCACAATGAGTAAAGATTAAATGCCTTCCTCCTAAGATTAAGAACAAGTTAAGGATGTCTGCTTTCACCCTTCCTTTCAGCCTTATATTGGAAATCATGCCCAGTTCAATAAGGTAAGAGGAAGAAGCAAAGAATATTCAGATTAGAAAAGAAAAAAATAAAACAATATTTGCAGATTACGTTATTGTTAACATAGTAAATCCCATCATATATCTACAAAAATTTCCTAAAACTAATCGTGAGTTTTCAAAGTTCACTGTGTAAGGATCAATATACAAAAATCAATTGTATTATTTATGTACAGCAATAAAGAATTGAAATTGGAAATTAAAAGAAAACAGTACCATTTACAATAGCAACAAAAAAATTAAAATTAAATACATAGGTACAAAACTACAAAACAATGATGAAAAAAGTTAAAAAAGATATAAATCATTGAGGATACATGCATGCTTTTGAATTGAAAGACTCAGTGTTATTGTTATTTCTCCCCAAAATGATCTATAAAGTCAACAAATTGTAATCAAAATTCCAGCAAAATTTCTTGTAGATATCAAAGGAACCAGAAAAGCCAAAACAATTTTGACAAAGGAAAAGAGTCAGGCTGGATTTCAAGAATTATTATAAAGCTACAATAGTTAACATAATGGAGTATTAGTGAAAGAGTAAATACACAGATCAATGGAACAGGACAGACAGTCCAGAAATAGACTTACAATTGATTTTTAACAAAAGGGCAGAGATAACTCAATGAAGAAAAGATTCATATGTAAAGAAAATATCTTTAGCTTATTTTACTCATACAAAACTACACTCATAGATCTGAAAATTAACATTAACTCAAAATGAATCATAGACATAAGTATAAAATATAAATCTATAAATTTCATAGAAGAAAATATCAGAGACAATTGTTTTGACCTTGGGATAGGCAGTGTTTATAGCTACCACAGGTGAAGAATGATCCATATAATAAAAAATTACGAAATTGGACTTATTTTAAAACATTTGTTCTGTGGGGAAAAAAACTGCTAATAGAATAAAACAATAAGCCACAGCCCGGTAGAAAATATTTGCAATTCACATATGTGATAAAAATTTGTATGGAAGATATATTTCAAAATCTCAAAACTCAATGATATAAATGAAAACAAAAATCCCAATTAAAAATTGGGCAAAACGTTTCAGTAGACATTTCACAAAAGAAGGTAAATGGACAGCAAATAAGCATATGAAAAGGTGCTCACTATCATCAGGGAAATGCAAATTAAAGCCACAATGAGATACCACTGTATATCTACTAGGGAGCACCCTAACAATACCAATATCAAATCCTGGAAAGTATGTAATATAACTAGAACCCACATATACTGTGAGTGAGAGTGCAATATGGCACAGCTGCTTGAGAAAAGAGTTTGGTGTTTCTTACAAATTAAAGCATACACTTACCATATGGCCCAGCAATTCTGCTCCTCAGTATTTACCCAAGAGAATTAAAAATTTATGTTCGCACAAAATCTTGTATGTGAATATTTATAGTATCACAATGTATAATTGCCAAAAACTGGAAACAACCCACAAATCCTTCAATTAGCAAATGGGTAAAAAAACATTGTGATACATCCATACAATGGAATACTACTCAGCAACAAAAAGGGATGTGTATTGATTCATGCATTAACATACTTGAATCTTAAATGCATTATTTTGTAAGCCAAAGAATCCAGACCCAAAAAGCTCCACCCAGTATGATTCTATTTGTATTATAGTCTGGAAAAAAAAAAAAAAACAATAAGGATGGAGAACAGATCCACGTTTTCCAGAAGCTAAGGAGAGAGAGAGGGTTTGACTACAAAGGACAAGGAGAAAATTTTTTTGTGGGATGAAACGGTTGTTATCTAGGTGATGGTAAGATGGCTTTCTGAATTTGTCAAAACTCATAGAACTGTATACCAAAAGGTGACATTTACTGTATGTTAATTTTTTAATAAATTAAAAAATAAAATTTAAATGCTAAGGTGTTTATGGCTAATAAAAAATGGAGAAAAATACCCAATGGAAGAGGAATATTTCTCCACATCAGTATTCATTGTTTACCATGTGGCTATAATTCTTACCATGATACATACAAAGGACAATATGAAGAAGCAGCTTATACATCTAGAGCACACACAAAGTCTTATATTGATCTGTACTTATTTAAAATATTGTCTTCGAAATGTCTTACCTTTGTGTGTTCATTATGCATAAAGTTTAGCAAAAGAATAATCACAGAACGTTTTTTCCAAAAATGGTGGTGTATGGAGTGCATATGAAGTATTAACATCTTGCAATTACTTGAGAAATAACACTGGATGTTGATTTTCTTCCTTGCCAAAAATCACAGTTTTTATTAGAGATGCTGAATTACAGTTGCTATGGGAAGGCATGGCTGGAACTATCAGACAAAATACCAATTGCTTTACTATGTAAGTTCCACTCTCCCTGTGGGACTCAAATTTCCTCTGTGATTTGCAAAATGATGACATCCCAGCAAAAGCAACAGTTTACATTCTTACCCTCCACAACATCTATGGCAAAAGAGTTACATGGAGGAAGACAACGGAGTCTTTTTCTGGATGAGCAGAGTCTCTGTAGTTAAAAAAACTGGAGTTGATTCCTCTTCTACTGTTGGAGAAAAAGAGAAGGGGGGCCCTTTGAACTACATCATCTTCAGACAGTAGTCACAAAGAGAACTATTTGTAATGTTTGCAGTTGATTACACTGTAATGGACTTTAAAGTACTTCCACACAGGTTGTGTGATAATATGCAGCCATTTGTCAAAGCTTAAAGTTTAAGCTCCAGGGGCAGTTAACCTAATCAACAGTGCACAGTCCAGGGTGGCCAATTCCCATTACATCAAAAAGGTCCATACTGTAGAGGTTGCTATTATAAGTACTTCTTTTATCCTATGTTGATTAACTATGGATGTTTTGGTAATTATCATACTGATGTCAGACATAATTTTATAACTGAAAATTATGACTTATTGACTAGCATTTCAGAAATTGGCTATCATTCATAAAATAATCAAACATATTGATGACATGTGGATTAGCTAAAATATTTGAGATATGCTTCCTATCTTTATATTAAAAGAGTACAAGTATCATCCAGCAAAATCTTCATCTTTCGCCTTTAGAGATGAAACCTGAGCTTGATTCCCTAATCTGTCCTTTGCCTAGCCATTGATACAAAAGAATTTCTGATTGTCTGTTGCTATTAGGATTATAAAAATGCTACTGCTGGAATGCTGTTGTGTTTGTTTTCAGTGAGGCCTTTCATTCAAGGTATGATCAGAGCACCTAAGCCAACAGATGCAGGCTTTCATTGAGCCTATAGAAAAAGTTGTATAAAATATTGAAGACATTGTATGCTAATAAATATCATACATTGTTCAAGAAATCATTACATTTTATTGTATTTAAGGGTAAAAAAACAAAAAAAGGGATTCAATTATTATTTATTATTATTTTTTGCTGTTGTTATTGATGGGTGGCTGTTTTTGCATTGCAATTGTAGGGAAGAACAAAAACAAACTCTTCAGCCAGCCGAAAAAATTTATCTAGGCTTTTGAAAAAATTTAATCTCTTCCCAATTAAATCCTTCTCTCCCTGTGTCTAAGAAATTGATATTCCCATTTT
Source organism: Hylobates moloch (assembly GCF_009828535.3). Lineage (NCBI taxonomy): Eukaryota > Metazoa > Chordata > Mammalia > Primates > Hylobatidae > Hylobates > Hylobates moloch. The sequence goes on along the minus strand of NW_026652278.1, from coordinate 146,106,359 downwards.
AATGCTACCGTGCTCTCACCCCAGGCACAGCCTCCCCAAGTAAATTTGCCAACACCACTGGAACTAATTTCTCCTGGTCCTTGGGTCCTGCTTACACCTGGGTATCTCCAGGAAATCAGCAGCAGCTTCCATTCAACTACTTTCTTTCATAATCTTCCAACCCACTTTTGACTTTTGGCTCAAGGCCTATTGACCTACCTTTGATTTAGATTTTCAGGAAAAATCTTACTCCAAAAATCCAGAGGTCTCTCTTTCATTCAAAAACAATTTACTCCTAACAAGTATGTGACAGCAGCAGGAGGCACACAAATGCTTAGGCAGATAGAGGCAGGTCCCTGGTGAAACCCCATCCTCCTCCAGTCTTTAACTGGGAAAAGATTTAATTGGGAACAGCCTGAAGGCTGAAAGAATGGACTGCTGGTTCTGGATGAAAAATGCAACCTGGAGTGAAAACTTCTGTTCCTGTTTGTCTACCCTTTCTCGATTGGTTCTTTCTGAATAATGCTTTTTAATCAATTAAATGCTGCCTTATCCAATACTACCTATGGCCTGGCCCTACCCCATCCTGTGACTATAAAAACCCCAGACTCAGCCACATTGAGAGAGAAACCACCTGACTCTGGGGGTGGGGAACCACTACAATGTCCCCTCTCTGCTGAGAGCTGTTCCATCACTCAATAAAATTCTTCTCCACCCTCCTCACCCTTCAATTGTTAGTGTATCCTTGTTCTGGGACATGGGACACAAGAGCTCAGGAACTGCCGAACATGGGTACAATCTGTAACATAGGTGGGCTGGGGCACACCCAGCCCAGCTATTGGCTGAGCTGGTGCACAAACCAGACTTGGCTGAGTGGGCGGAGTGCCTCCTGTGGCAGGTAGTGTGCATGAGTGAGGCCCAGGCAGGGACATCACCAGCCAGAGGTGGTGGCAAAGTGGCCAAGAAAAATCCTATGTCGTTTCTGAGGGCTCTCCTGGGGATACCTGAAGGGTAAGTAAATGTGAACCTAGACTCTTCACTTTTTTCCGGAGCCTTCTTGTCCTCAGACATTTTCTGAAGCCAAATGAACTACCAGACCTCTGATTAGCCAGTTAATGGCTAATGGCACAGCCACAGAGGACGGGATGTGGGAGAGGACCCTGCCACCCCAACACGTCATCGCTCTTGGGGGTTGGGAATGTCAGTTTCTGTCCAAATCCAGTCTTTTCTATGTCATTTTTTTTCTTTCTTTGGGGACTCTCACGGCACCTATCTTTTCTTTTATAATGTTAAGAGTGTTGTTGCAAACTACAAAGATATTATTGGGTAGAATGGGCACTTAGCCAAATCATAAAAAATGTAATTCAGAACAATGTGGTTACCATCTGTTCTTTTTTTTTTTTTTTTTTTTTTTTTTTTTTTTGAGACGGAGTCTCGCTCTGTCACCCAGGCTGGAGTGCAGTGGCGCTATCTCGGCTCACTGCAAGCTCCGCCTCCCAGGTTCACGCCATTCTCCTGCCTCAGCCTCTCCGAGTAGCTGGGACTACAGGCGCCCGCCACCACGCCCGGCTAATTTTTGGTATTTTTAGTAGAGACGGAGTTTCACCGTAGTCTCGATCTCCTGACTTCGTGATCCGCCCGCCTCGGCCTCCCAAAGTGCTGGGATTACAAGCGTGAGCCACCGCGCCCGGCCAACCATCTGTTCTTAGATTCAGAGAGGATACAGTGATTAAGAGATTTTTCCCTGTTGAAAGAATCTATTTGCATAAGAGCAAGAGGCTTTTTCCCCTCAGGCACCTTCCCCTCCCTGCAATTAATTTGGGTTTGTTTTTGTTCTGTTTTTTTTTTTTTTCCTTTTCTCTACCACGTTAGGAGTTAACACAGCCCTGCAAATACAGGGAGCTTTTCCATGCAAGAGGATTTTTTATTCCTTTTGTAAGGCATCTTACCAGCCAGTTCCTCAATTCTCAGGGATTCCCTTTTCTCTCCCTTGTTTGAGGAGGACCCCGTTCCACAGATTCACCTTAGCATTCGGTTTATCATAAGGAAGCAGGGAAGGAGTGGCCCTGTCAGCTGCTGGCTTCAAATTTGGCAAGGGCCAACTGGGACTTAACTTAATGAGTCCATGCACCCTTGTAAGGCACCTTTTTGTCCCAAACTCAATTCCAAGTTTCAGATTGAAGTCCTAAATAGGAAAACTGGATCTGAGTGATCCCAAAGCAGATGACAATGAAAGTCAAGGGGCACAGCACAGGTGAGCATGACTGGTCACTGACAATTAGCGACCCCTCCACCCCCACCCGGCCATTTCATGGGTGGAAGTGATGCCCGTATCCATAGCATAGATGAGGTTACCAACAGCAGGGAGGATAGGCCAGTGTGTAGATGAGTGCAGATAATTCCTACCCTCTAGGCCTCTCTGTTACATGGGTGAAAGCCGCATTGGTACCCATGGGCAGCACCTGCCAAGGTCACCAGGACTCAAGGATATAAAGATGGAAGAGAAAAAGGGAACACCATTTTTTCTCTCTCTCCCTCACATACCCCAGGTATTCACTGGGAAGAGAAAGGAACTAAGGGATGCCCTTTTCTCCTCTTTACAGATGAGTTACCAACCATCTTCAGTCTGTACTTCTCTTGACTGCATCCTGCATCACTGGCACTCCTTTGGAAAAAAAAAACAAAAACCTTCTTTTTTTTTTTTTTTTCCTGTTTCCTTCTCTGTCCTCTTTTTGTGGAGGGGTAATCACATCTCTGTACCACAAAACACTCCCCTCTGGGAAAAGTTTAATTTCCCCAAACCATAAACTGCTTGGCTTAAAAACTGAGCTGGAAAGAGGGAACCCAGAAGCTTGACATGCCAGCAAAAGGGTAAAAGTTCTTACCAGTCAGACTTTTGGCCTCTCTCTTCCTGTGCAAACTGGTTGAATTAATGGTAAAAATCAGTTTATATCATCTGTAAAGTTTTTATTAATAGAAAAAGGTTCTGTGAGGCTAGTCTTATGCTGTAGTGAATCTGTTGTACTTTGTGCTAAGAATTTGTCTTTCTGTATCTTTCTTTCGGTAAGAGGAGTACCTTAGGTTAGAATGTGGGCCTAGGATCTCATAAGCCCACTGTTCAAGCTAGCCTGCAAACTTGTCAGTAACAAATGTTGCTGCAGGTCTCTGAAAAAAACAAACAGACAAAAACTGGATGAGGTCTCCATTCTGTTTTACAACTTTAGGGCTTGACCCTATAACCACGTGGCAGTAATTTCTTTGGGTGTCTGCCATTTTACAGTGGTGGCCTAGGTTCAATCCTGGTTTAGGGAATGAGTACCACTTTCTGGTTAATAGCTGTGTGATTTTTACAATTTGCTGATGCTCTTCCCCACCATGAACAACTCCCAGCTTCCTTTCCTAAGTCTTCCTTTCTCTGAGCCTCCTTTAAAGATTCTAGATTTTTTAAAAACTGCTTACCACCTCTTTGAAAATAACTCGTACACTGGCAGTTAAGTCATAACCTTAGTTGAGGCTTGTTAGTTTCACCTGTGAGGTTACTTTGGTAAAGTTCAAAAGCCAGAAATATTGGCCACTTGGTGTGGCTAAAGTTGGGTAATAAGGGATTTAAAAGGATTTTTTAAAAGAGTGCTATGGTTAAAGGTCAGCTTAATTAAAAATGGATATCCAAGCTATAGGCATATTTAAAAGGCCTTTATATTTTTTTTCTCTTCTTGGATCTTGTTTTGCTGGAGAAAGGTTTTTTCTTCTCAGTCATCTGAATTATTTTTCTCCACTGTTAATGCACGCATGAGGCGCCCTAAGATAACTTATCATAGCCTGGGACTGCTTGGGAAAAACAGAGATGGTACTATGGACCCCATTTTGGGAAAAAACCTCTGTTTTCCTCATAGAATCCCAGAAATTAAAAAGTAGATCAATCCCTCTCAAAACCTGTTTTTTCTTCCAGCTATGCCTGATTATTAGGCCCTAGAAACTGCATGTTTTCCTAGCCCTGTTTCTTGAAGGGCTCCACCCTGAGGTCAGTAATCCAATTAATAAATTGGCAGGTGAAAAATCTTACAACTACTGCATCTTCTTCTGGCTGTGTAGTAACATATGTGTTATATGTGTGATTAAAGAGCTCTAATTAGTTGACTTACAGAAAAGTGCCTAAATCAAATATTTTTAAAGGAAAAAATAAAAGATGTAATGCATTTTAATCTTCACATGATTAAAGTTCACATTATTTTAATCTTTGAGAAAATAAAAAAGTTTTAAATATTATTAGTTAAATACATATGTCTTCAAAATGTAAACATGTGGTCTAAATCATGGTCAGATTCTAGGTTTCCTAAATGCTTTAAGGTCATAAATTGCTTCTTTGGCTTTTTAAAATTGTTGAACTTGCCTACTTTACAGTTTGGTAAATTTTTGCCTGGTTTAGAGGGTTAAAGAATTGTTTTAAGTTAAACAAGATAAAGCTAAAGGTTTGAACAAGTTGTGGAAGCAAAAGTTAATCTTGTTAAAGAAATTATGTGTGTGAACGTGTCAACTAAATTCAAAAGGGTATTATTAGGTTTTTTCATAAATTGAGCATTGGAATAAAAGCACAAGAGGGTTTTCTTAAGGCACTGATCTGTTCTTTAACAAAAATTTGTAAAGTGTTATAAAAGGTTTCTAAGAATTTCACTTCATGGTCAAAATGGTTAAGATTGGATAGAATTATCTATAAGCTTTCATTAAAAAATTGGGGTTGATATCAATGGTGTACTAATGCAAGGGTGAAATTTGGCTCTCCCTCTCTCGAACAAGATTTTTATGTAATAGTAGAGAATAATGAAAGATTTTTGCTTGCCGTGTGAATAAACTACTGAAAAAAGGAGAAGACAGGAGACAGATTGTTTGGAAAGCTAAGTCTTCCCTCTTACTGAGTAAAGGTTTTTGCCTTTTTAAAACATTTTTTGAGTCATCATTTTGTCTAAATAAATGACTTATGGTAATCTGGGATTCTGTTGCATAGTATCAAGTGTTTTAAATCTGTAACATATTTAATAGGCTTTCCAAAATCAAATTTCAGCTTGAAAAATTGTCTTTTCTGACCCCTAATTGTTGAATGCAACAGAGGAGCACATGAAAGAGATGTGAACAAGATTATTTGACATGTTCAGTTACATGGGATTGCCAAAATAAAAATAAGGTTTAATCTTCTTCAGGTTATGTTTTAGTGAATAAAACTAATATATATTCCAAAATTATATGGGATTTCTAAAATTCTAATATCTGAGTATATGCTATCAATCATAATTAAGGTTATTATGTTGTTATGGTAAATCAGAGATATAATCAAATTTGTCAATCATGTTTTTGACTGTAACTACCCTGAACATTTTGTCATTCATAGGGAATTATTGTCTTGTTTTGATCCTCTTCAAAAGATGGTTTATAATCAGCTGTAGGAATTTGACAGGTGCTCTTAAATGCAGGTTTCTGATAACTTTGGAGATTGTGATGTTAGAATAGATGAAAAACATACAGGAATTATGAAGAGCTGAGATGTCCATGAATATCAAGCAGAACAAGAGTTAACAAAATAGACTGAACTAATAGAAAACTGAAGTAATCCTTTTTAATTTTTTCCTTAAAATATTGCTGCTTCTTTTTTTCAAAGTCAGGAAAACTTTTATTTTGAGCTATTTATAGCTTTTAACAATTGGCTAAGGTATATTCCTGTGAACAAAATTTGGAAGCTATTTGTGAGTATTCTTAACTTATGACAATATAATTATTTGCCTACATACAATAAGAATCCACACCCCTCCCCCCACCTTTTTTTTTTTTTTTTTTTTGCAACAGGATGCAATTGGAGAATCTGGTTGTTTTACCAAGGCTTTGACTGGGAAGGTGGTAATGCAGTGGTGGACAGGTGTGGCAAGGCCCAGAACGGCACAGAGTTCACTGTGGAGGAGTACACCCTCATGACCATAGACACCATAATCAATGGAAAAGGCAGGCAAACAGGAACAGAAGTTCTCACTCCAGGTTAGTTTTTCATCCAAAGCTAGCCATCTGGTGTTTCAGCCTTCAGCCTGTTTTGGGCTTGAAGGTGGGGTTTCACCAAGGACTCACCCCATCTGCCTAGGCATTTGACTGTCTCCTGCCACTATCATATGCATTCTATACAATTGCACAGAAACAGCAAAATTACACTAGAAGGAAATTATTATTGGCTCTTGCAGACTGTGGGTAACTCATCTTCTTCCCTTTCAAGCTTGGATTTAGAGATGAAAGAACAAGAGAATGGAAAGCAGCTAAGAAAGAAAATGGCAATAGTAAAATAAAAGCTGAAATGCAAGAACTGGGTCAATGTTTTCACATAAAAAAATCTTATTAATAATCAGAACTCTTGGGATTTGCATCACAGAGCTGAATCCAAGCCTATTTGTTGTTTTTCTTTGGGATATTATGAAGTATTTTGAGGCTTCTTAAATTTTGTTCAAAAATCATGTCAACATTTTTTGAGTGGTTAATATATTTCTCATCAATCTATACTGTTCCATTAATTAAATTAGATCCTGACTCTTCAACTGACAGTTTGTTGAATCTGAGGAATAATAAGCCATTTAATCCTAGCTGGAGGCCAGAAATGCCAGGAAAGCATTTCACAGAGAAAACTTCTGGAATATAAATATCCCCATGATGGGTCTCAAAATTATGTTTCTAAATGTACCTATCAACTTTGGATCATACTAGACAATGCCAAATTCTCAGAAAACAAAATTATGGAGTTAGAATGGATATTCACAGAGTTGATCTAGAAATACACATATTACAAACACAAAAGGTGGAAACTGACTTCACATTTCCAGGAAAACCTTTTACATACGTACACTGTCCGAAAGATTACAATGTGTGTACCTCTGCCAGAAATAAAATGGAGGGGCCAATATGGGGGTCACTGACAGGAAAATTCAGTAAAGCTGTGAACTAAGACAGGGTGTGGTCTTGGACAAGGCACATAAACTCCCTGGGCCTCTGTTCCCTCTTTGTTAAGAAGATAATTAAACTTGATAGCCTCATTCTGCTCCAAAATATTATAATTCTACATCTTACTGGAAGGATTCCAAGAAAGATTATTCATTGTCTCTTCCTTTTTATCCTTCCTTGCAGAACAGTGGTTTTTAAAAATCCTTAAAAGCATCTTGGTTTGTTTTTAGTAATCACTTTGATCTATGAAAAAATGTAAAATCTTAATATTTAAATCTTTACACACTGTGGAGGAGATACATTTTAAAACAGTAAAAACAGTTGGAATTAAAATATATCAAAATAGATATTCAAAACAAATTGTAGTGATAGCATTTTTTAAATTCAGGATTTTTTTATTTAAAAAAAAATCACAGAAAGAGGTTACCAAAGTATTAAAAGTAAAGTATCTTTGTACTTTTTTCTCTATTCTGTTTTCTAACTTGTCATCAATGGCCATGTATAGCTTCTATGATGAGAAAAAAAAACATGTTCGTTATTAAAAACAAGGAAGGAAGGCAAAATAACTTGTTTTGTGTATGAACTGTGAAGTATTCTTTGTCACATAGAATACATTAATTGAAATGTTATCTTCTTAAGTGTAATGGTTCTTTGCCATTATGTGATATTTTTTATTTCTTAAAACAACTTCCTCCATTAGACTGAAATTGAAGATGAAGGAAAGCAGACAACTGAAAATAATTTGCTACCTTAAGCATTTAGAAAACATCACTAGTCAGGATAAGCTCTTTTCAACATTTTTGTGCTGAGCAAGGAAAGATGATTTGTCCATAGTAAAGGGGTGTCTGCTACAGCCAAAGGGTCAAGGACTTTGGGGGCCGGGGAGGGATGGAGTTGATAAAGAGCATATCTCTTAGAACATGTCAGTCATCACAAGGACAACTGTGAGCCCCAAGCAGGTGCTGAACCATGAGGTCAATGCCAGTGAGTTTCAAAGACCTCGTTCTTAGATGAAGGTGGGATGACAGAATGACACACAGAAGGCAGAGAAGAAAAGTGAGGAAGTAAGTTCCCCTCCAAAGACAGGGGTAGTTAATAACTATTAACTAACACTTATGGGCAATTACACTGTACCAGGCACTATGCTAAACACTGTACATGTATTAATGCATTTCTTCTTCTCAATGGCACTATGAAGCAAGTGTTTTTTTACAGATAAGAAAACCAAAGTGTAGAGCAATTCAATAACTGCACTAAGGCCCTGAGCTAGTAGTATGGGAAGCAGCATTCAACCCAGGCAGTCAGACTCTAGAGCTGGCTTTCTTAATAGCTTTACTCTTCTGCCTCTCTACCCATGCAATAAAGGAAGTAGGGAAGGATAAATATCTTATAATGAAGAGAAGAGTTATTCCTGGCATAGGAGACAGTAAAGAAAATCAGCAAAGTGTAACCCTAATAATCTACTATGGGACTCTGATGTTAAAGTGTGCATTCCCAATGTCTTAGATGAAAGCCACTCAATCAGTCTCCTGGATCCCTAGCCAGAGGATATTTGAAAGGGAAGACAGTCAATAAAAACTATTCAAGTAAGTTAAAGACATATACATATATATATATATCTCCATCATACCAAGAAGAGATTGAACCTCAGGCCAGAAATGCCAAAATGAGTCCTTTCTTTTTTTCTGTTTTTGAGACAGTCTTGCTCTGTCGCCCAGCCTGGAGTGCAGTGGTGCAATCTTGGCTCACTGCAACCTCCGCCTCCAGGGTTCAAGCAATTCTTCTGCCTCAGCCTCCCGAGTAGCTGGGACTACAGGTGCACGCCACCAGGCCCAACTAATTTTTGTATTTTTAGTAGACACAGGGTTTCACCATCTTGGCCAGGATGGTCTCGAACTCCTGTCCTTGTGATCCATCCTCCTCACCCTCCCAAAGTGCTGAGATTACAATTGTGAGCCACTGTGCCTGGCTAAGTCCTTTCTTAAATAAAAAACTCATTTCTTAATAATTCCCCAATCTAATTGAAATCTGTATCTGTGGGATAGATTAGGATATCTAGAATCACAGACAACGGATAAACCATTATTCAGGAGTTGAGTGTCTCTTCACTACAAATAATAACCGGGCTGAATCTTCAGCTGCAAATATACTTCAGTTAAGACAAAAGAAAGATCAACAAAACATTGTTGTCTTGGTATGTCTGACATCTCCATACAAAAATCTCTACTTGGAAATATAAACATGTGTATGTGTTTTTAATTTTTTTAATTTATTATTTGTACTTAGTACTGCACCCTGCTGGAGCCTGACATGGAGATTTTTGTGAAAGAGATTTATTGAGGAAGTGCTCTCAGAAGGAATCTGTTAGGAAGTGACGAAAGAAAACTCAGGCAAGTGAGGAAAACTAAGTGAGGATTTGGTGTCCACTGGAGACCCTGGGGTTGATACCTCCTTAATGCAAGGCGGCCAGTGTTGTACCCGTGTAATAGTCATTAGGCATGGTCTACAACAGAGTATAGGGTGAAAACATAGGGGCAAAATAGCATCGAAATGCAATACACTGTTTCTAAAATAACTATTGAACTCCATCCACAAATAAAATAAAATATAAAATAAATCATGAAAAAGTAGTAGAACACAAGAATATGTACTGCTGATTTCAATTAAGTAAAAATGCATTTAGGAATATCTACAAAAAATGTCTTTCAGACAAGGATTCTTGTCTTCATTAGGTTATCTTCTACTGCCTGGCATATGGTAGGTAAGTAATAAATGTAGCATTAAATAGTTGTCAATTGTGCCAATTACTATTCCCAGAACAATAACTCATTGCCACACCAACCACGATTATTCACACAGTCTCATTTAAGTTAATGTTCCTGAAAGTAACTAGGCATATCTCTACATGATTAACAGTGATCAGACAATCTTCAGCTATTCAGCCTTGCCACAAAGAAAGCATTTAGTATGGAACCTGTTGCTTCTTTCTGATTAGACCTTCTTTTTCTAATGTATTTTTAGAGCTTACTGAAAAACAATACATGATTATGACTGGATTTATTTTAAAGAAAACTAAACACTGAATCCCGTATCTGCATTTATTAAATCCCAGAAAAATGTTAACAAGAAGAGAATATTTAGAAAATGCAAATGGGAATGCTGACATTACTGCTGTGATGCTTTTGCTTAAAGTGTAGTGGTTGCAGCATTCCATATGTTCTAAATATACCAAAGCTATGACCCTCAATAAAGAGGATAACTATACATCCTGGGGTGCCCAGGACCATCCAGGTTGTACTTAAGTTCCCCTATGAATAAATATAGCCTTGAAGGAAGTTAGAAAGGCTCTTCATGGTGCTCAAACTTTTGGGAATCCCACTGAGCTTTGACCTGCGAGTGCAACTCTAATGGTAATAATTACAGCCTTAAGCTACGTTTAGCCCCACCCCACTCTCCCATCTAGTCAACTGGAATGACAAGTTTGGGCCAAAAAAAAAAAAAAAAAAATGCAGTAGGCAAAAGAAAGCAGGCTTTGTCTAAGCATCCTTGGGTCTGTTAAAGGACTGAGGCTCGAAGGCCTCTGTTCCTGCAGCCTCCTTTTAGTCCAGTGGCTTCAACCTTAAGCCTCACCATTCTTTAATTTACTTCCTTCTCTGATCTAGATGATACGAGGGTTCACTGGCCTTTCATTTTCGTACAGTTGTTAAAGCAAACTAAATATAGCCTGAGAAGGGTCTATATTTGAGTGTTTGTGGAGGACTTACTGCAACTTAACTTAATAGGTAGGCAAGATAGAAAACATAACTTAGGAGCATGTGCCTATAACAATAGCTGAGTCTTGGCCAATCCCAGAAGCCACACTTCAGCCCCTCATACACTGCTGAGTGTTCAATCTCTGTTCAAATAAGGCAAACGCCAACTGTAACGAATCTAGCTGTGTCAGTACCTCACTTTTGATTTCTGTACGTCGCTTCCTTTTTTTTGTCTTTAAATTTGTTCTGACCACAAGGCATCCCCGAAATATCTCTGAATCTGCTGTGATTCTGGGGGGCTGCCCAATTCACAAATCATTCATTACTCAAACGCCTTTAAATTTAATTGGGCTGAAGTTTTTCTTTTAATACAGTCATTTTCAGTATTATTTCATCCTAACCAAATGACATTTATATGTCTTTCTAGATACACAACAAATATCCATTTCAATGAAGAAATCTTTAAAAATATAAAACCAAGAAGAAAGGATTTTGTTTTTAAAATCAGTAACAATCTCAACATTTCAAACAAAATTGCTGCTAATCTTTTTTTTGTTTTTTTATTTTTTATTATACTTTAGGTTTTAGGGTACATGTGCACAATGTGCAGGTTTGTTACATATGTATCCATGTGCCATGTTGTTTTGCTGCACCCATTAACTCGTCATTTAGTATTAGGTATATCTCCTAATGCTGTCCCTCCCCCCTCCCCCCACCCCACAACAGACCCCGGAGTGTGATGTTCCCCTTCCTGTGTCCATGAGTTCTCATTGTTCAGTTCCCACCTATGAGTGAAAACATGTCTTTTGGTATGTTTTTTTTTCTATTTTTTTTTTCTTAATGACAATATCTGTGTTATGGATACAAAGGTACGATAATATTATTTGTAATCTTTTTCATTTATTATGCTTTCCCTGCATCAACCTTTGACAACATGATTTTTAAATTATTCACTGGAATCTACTGTATAGATGTATTAATGAAAAATGCCAAACTTCATGAAATATTTAAAGAAATTTATTCTGAGCCAAATATGAGGACTATGACCCATGACACAGCCTCAGGAGGTCCTGAGAACATCTGCCCGAGGTGGTTGGGTTACAGCTTTGATTTATACATTTTAGGAAGACATAAGACATCAATCAATACATGTAACGTGTACATTGGTTTGGTCCAGAAGGTGGGACAACTCAAGCAGGGGCACTTACAGGTCATAGGTGGATTCAAAGATCTTCTCATTGGCAATTGGTTGAAAAAGTTATGTTATTATCTAAAGACCTGGAATCAATAGAAAGGAGTGTCTAGGTTAAGACAAGGGGTTGTAGAGACTAAGATTCTTATTTTGTAGGTGAAATCTCATAGGTGACTGCCCATAGGGACAATATATGGCAAACATTGCCTAATCAGAATTTTAAAAGTTGCCAGGCTCCCCAGAAAAGGAAGGAGATTCTCTACAGAATGCAAAGTGACAGCTGTAAGGCCATTGCAAACTATGTCAAAGAAATATATATATTGGGGTAAAATACTTTGATTTCCTTTAGGGCTTGCTATCTGTCATGTGATGCTCTACTAGAGCCAGGTTAGAATTTGGTATCTTATTGCTGCATAGAGTCTGTTCTGTCAGTCATAATAGCTCTGTTTTAATGTTAGTGCTGGTCAGCTGTGCCTAAACTTCAAAGCAAGGAGAATATAATGAGGCATGTCTGACCCCCACTTCCCATCACGGCCTGAACTACTTTTTCAGTTTCCTTTGGAATACTTTTGGCTGAGAAGAGGATTCATTCAGTCAGTTGGGGGCTTAGAATTTTTACTTTTGGCTTACAGATGTGTTACCATGTGTTTAATCAATCTCTGTGCGGGTTTCTCTCACCCACCTCCCTCCCTTTTCCTCTGTTCGCGAGGACGTAACTTGTGAGTCAAAAGCACAGAAGGTCCCGGGAGAGTGAGAGGCAGAGGGCCTTCAGGCTGGCTTGGGTGACAAGATGATAACCCCTTTAGCCTCAGTTTATGACTCATGCTACCCTTGAAGCATCCTCAGCACAATCTTGATTGAGCCAAAGAGATCTTGGCTAAGTGTGACTGGAGTTTATTCTTCCTTTTTTTCCTTATTTCCTGCTATAAGGTCCAAATTTGAATTTGGTTAATAAATAACTTTCATTCCACTTTCCATTTCTATTTTAACTTTTTCATGGAAAATATATTATGTGATGCCAATAATGTAGAAAAAATATAATTGGCTTCTCTTTTATGCATAAAATCTGAAAATAAATTTGAAAAGCTATACTTTGCAACTTTGACAGTTTCCTTTTCTGACTTCTTTGTTCTAGCTAAGACCTAATCTTTTTTTATGTATAGAATAAATTCAGAGGTACCTCTGGTACAGAGTAAACCCAGCCTCAGAGTGTTAGGTTCACAAGGGGATGGCCACTTTTCTAGTATGAAACACAGAGGATGGGCTTACAATCAATATAAGAACACAGACAAATGTGCGTCGAGGCAACTGCTGGCACCCATGCCTAAAGCGACTGCTGAGATGGCTTAAAACAACATGACTGATAAAACATTCAAATCAAAATTGTTAATTTTAATTATAGTAACTAGTTTTTTGTCAGATCCAATTTGGAATTGGAAATAGAAGTACTGCTAATCTTCCTCAGGCTGGATTTAATTTTATTTGGCATCCACATAAATGGAAAAAAATGTATACTGTAACTTTTTCCTTTTGTATATGACTCAAAAATGTTTTCATCCCCAAAATCCTGTCTTTGGCCAGTCAAATAAAATAGGCTTGAATCACATCCCACAATTCACATCTCCATGGGAGATTGGAGCTTGTAATTCCTCTAGTGACTCCAGGCATTCAGAAAAATGGAATCTTATGGATTCAGATTAACCTCTGTTTCTGAGCTCCTGTTTTAACTTATGAATCATTTTAATCTTATTCTGTACCATGTCAACCCAGATGTAAAACCCAGAACTGCTGCTCTTTTGCCACAAAAACTCTCTTTGCACAAGGCTTTTTATTGAAAGCATTGTACTGAAATCTTTGGTAGACAGGGAGGTTTACAACTTAAAACTGCAAAACCAAGGCTTAAAATAAGTCTTTCTTTTCTCCCAAATAGTTATATTTCAGTTGCTCCTTTGCTTTAGTGTATTTACAAAAGCAGTTTCCTTTCTAAGTCTTTGAACTGTCTGGCATCTTTGCAAGGGTCAGATTTTCTGTCAGTATTACCCCTTCAACCCCGTGCAGCATAAATTTTTGTGCATCTTCCTTTCTCTTTATGGCAGCCTTATTGATGGTACATTAGTTCAAACTAGCACTCTTGTACATAGTGAGGAGTTCCCGAAATCTAGTGTGCACAGAGACACATACCATTATATCCATTAATGTGTTCACAACTGCAATTATGAATAAGGGTCAAACTATATTCAACAATAAAGCCTACCTTATTCGAAAATTCAGAGGAATGGTGCCCTTCAGAGTAGGTTTAAGCACTGATATAAAGAACACAGTGCCCCTCACAGACAGCTCCATCCCATAGCTGGCTTGCCATGGCTGTAGGAAAGCTACTAAGTCTCCCCATCTACAAGTCGGAGAGAGAGCTTGATTTTCACAACCATTGAACACAATTCCTCAGATATTCAGTGATTGGACCACCCCAAATTAACTTATAGCTAGGGGCATACCTTGTAGTGACTGGCTTAAACATAAATTACCAGAAGTATGGCGAGAAGAGTTGGATAGCCTGCTTGATTTAAATCAAGCCAGCCTGGAGAAGGGACTAATTCCATCCAAACTACATGGGTGCTACACGAGGTGGGGAGGAGTACGAATGACTTCTGGCAAGACTCTCACACTGTTCATAGCAAGAAGGAGACCTCATCTGCAGGGCCAGCAGCCCAGCATCACATTCTATGGAGACTATCTACTAAAGAGACAAGTTTCACTTTGGGAGGCCAAGGTGGGTGGATCATTTGCGGTCAGGAGTTCAAGACCAGCCTGACCAACATGGTGAAACCCCATCTCTACTAAAAATACAAAAAAAATTAGCTGAGGCTGGTGGTACATGCCTGTAGTCCCAGCTACTTGGGAGGCAGGAGAATTGCTTGAACCCGGGAGGCAGAGGTTGCAGTGAGCCGAGATGGTGCCACTGCACTCCAGCCTGGGCAACAGAGCAAGACTCTGTCTCAAAAAGAAAAAAAAAAAAGGTTTAAACAGGTCTGTCAAGTCTTGTACATTTTAAACCACTTAAAAAAATCTACCCTCAGCAGGCAGTAAACATGACATGAAACGATAACCATCATAAGCTACTAATTCTCTTATTTTCAGTCTGACTTACCATTTGAACTTGATATATAGCCCTATTTCTTTACTTCAACCTCGGTAACTCCATAAAGCAATCATGCTAGTCCAGCTTAGCTATTGTTGCCAACTTCTGCCTTAGGAGAATATCCCCATCACAGTCGCCATCTCTGCCTTTCTCCTCACCCCTCTGAGCTCCTACACTCCTGAGTACTTTCTCCTGGGCTTTGCCAATTGGATGCTAAAAACTTACAAATATGCAGAAAGTACACTTCTATATAATGAATCTAATTTTAGCCAAAACTTTCTTTTCTTCTAAGACATGCTCATTTCATTCTCTCTTTCCATAATCACAGCTGCAGTTGATGTCACATATGTTCTCTGTCTGGCACTGTACTAGACACCTTTTTCATCCTAATAAATTCTCACAACAAAATTATGTTTCCCAGCTAGTTTACGTATTAGGAAACTAAAGCTCGGATGAAATAACTTGTTTAAATGATTCACTACAGTGGCAGAGCCAGGTTCGTCTGATTCTCTCTCCTCTGGGTCACAGTGGAATACAGCCTGGCCTACTCTCACCTTCTCCCTGGAGAGGATATATTTATATATAAATAGGTCAAAGAGATGCAGCATATTTCTTTCTTTCTTTCTTTCTTTCTTTCTTTCTTTCTTTCTTTCTTTCTTTCTTTCTTTCTTTCTTTCTTTCTTTCTTTCTTTCTTTCTTTCCTTTCTTTCTTTCTTTTTGCCTAGGTTAGAGGTTTAGGAGTCCTCCTTCCCACCAAGCCCAGGTTGAAATCTTAAATCTTAAAACTCCAGTGGGGTGGGGTAGGGGTGGGAAAAAAACTCATATCCCATAGAGCCAGGAATAGGGTAGGTGCAGGCAATGCGGAAGAAGCATATTACCCAATATCTCTATTGGCATCAACCCAGGCCACCCACCCTATGTTTCCCAGACTAGTGTAGTAGCAATAGACTTGCTTTCATGTAGAAAATTGTTGAAGTTAGAGCTAGCTAGGATTGCTTGAGCTCAGACTCTGAAATCCAGACACACAAAAGAAAGACTACATCCATGTAACCCACTTAGGAAACACCAGCTTTAGGGGAAAAAATTACTCCCATAATATTCTAGCATTTTCACATTTCTCCTTTTGAAAAGTGAAATTTCTTGCCTTAACTCCTCCCTAGAGAGTTATAAGGGGGACATCAAATAGAGAATATTTGAATTCTCTCTTTACATAAGCATCATAGATGTTAATTGTAACCAGAAATGTTTTATTGACAACTTACAACATGTATGACTTGCGACAGAGTGTGAGGCTCTAAGAAAACTTCCTAGGACCTTTAGAGAGTTTTGATTTAATATGGCTAAAGTGCATCATTGTGATACTGATTTCAGTTAGGAGGACACTTCTTCAGATAACCATGCTGTAACTCTGCTAGCTAAAATGGTTCACATGCTTTGACTCCATTCACAGTTTCTTTGCCGAAAGCTTCCCCAGACCTCTTTGACATAGGATGCCTGGAGTCAAAGCTATCCTGGCTCACAAGAAATCCTTGTCGAGACAGAGAAAGAGAGAGAGAGAGAGAGAGAGAGATTATATAATCCCATTATATAAATGTAATTTACATAAAAATTGAGACTAATTTATGGAAAGAGCTGAAATGCCTAGGCCAAACCGTTTTTCCCCCTTAGCAAGACAAATTAAAATAGATAAAATATTCTCTATTTTTCCTTGTCTCTTCACAATTTAAGAAATTACAAACCAGTCTTTTTCTTCTCATTGGAAGGGGATGTGGTGGTCTTCTCTGAACACAAAATTATAAGGTGAGTGGCCATGCTCCGCTATAGAGTCCTTCCCATGTCCTGGTCTACCCTGTTAGTTCCGATAAATGCTATGTGATATTTGTAATGAACAAACGAACACAAGAAAGAAAGAGAGAGAGAGAGAGAGAGGAGGAAAGAAACAGAGAAAGAGCCTGCTCCAGTCAGATCACATGACTTAGTCACATTCTATTTCCAATAGATCATTGGTCATAATTTGGAGTTACAGCAATGTATGGAGTGACATCAGCAAGATGACAGAATAGGAATTTCCAGTACTCCCTCACACAAACATCAATTTGGACAGCTATCCACAAACAAAAAAATACCTTCACAACAGCTAAGAAATCCAGGTGACAGAACACAGAAATAAGAAAAAAATCAGGAAACAACAGGTGCTGGAGAGGATGTGGAGAAATAGGAAAACTTTTACACTGTTGGTGGGACGTAAACTAGTTCAACCATTGTGGAAGTCAGTGTGGTGATTCCTCAGGGATCTAGAACTAGAAATACCATTTGACCCAGCCATCCCATTACTGGGTATATACCCAAAGGACTATAAATCATGCTGCTATAAAGACACATGCACACGTATGTTTATTGCGGCACTATTCACAATAGCAAAGACTTGGAACCAACCCAAATGTCCAACAACGATAGACTGGATTAAGAAAATGTGGCACATATACACCATGGAATACTATGCAGCCATAAAAAGTGATGAGTTCATGTCCTTTGTAGGGACATGGATGAAACTGGAAACCATCATTCTCAGTAAACTATCGCAAGGACAAAAAACCAAACACCGCATGTTCTCACTCGTAGGTGGGAATTGAACAATGAGAACTCATGGACACAGGAAGGGGAACATCACACTCCAGGGACTGTTGTGGGGTTGGGGGAGGGGGGAGGGACAGCATTAGGAGATATACCTAATGCTAAATGACGAGTTAATGGGTGCACGAAATCAACATGGCACATGGATACATATGTAACAAACCTGCACATTGTGCACATGTACCCTAAAACCTAAAGTATAATAATAATAAAAAAAACTAATTAGTTTAATTACCTAAGAAAAAAAGAAGAAAAAATGTCTTGAATAGCGTACAAAGGGACAGTTTCGCATTACCCGAGTCAGCCCTCGCGTAAGCCTGCAAAGCACAGCACAGAAACGGATACCTTCTGCATTGTCGTGTAGTATAGAACACAGAAAGAGATACCTTCTGCAAGGAAAAAGGAGAGTAAAGTAAGCACTCAATTTCATGGACCCCAGCACCAGCCTGCCCTCAGTGAACCCTGGCACCAGGCCAACCGCTGGGAACACAGGCTCTAGGCTTACCTTAGTGTCAGGCCCACTTCAGCCTTCAGACCAGCCCCTGGGAACCTAAGCTTCAAGCTTAACTCAGCGCCAGGCCAGCCCCCATGGTCCCAGGCTCCAGACCTGACCCAGTGTCTGCTCATTCCCTGTGGAGTCAGGATTTGGGCAATCCCTTGTGGACCCAGGATTCAGGCTCTCCTGTACAGACCAGTGCTCCAGGACCACCCCTGCAAATCAGCCGTAAGTCCCATCCCAATGGTCCTCAGTGCCAGATCAACCCCCTTAAACTCAGGATCCAGGACCACACCCATAGAATCAGGCTCCAACCCCATACCAATGGACTCAGACACCAAGTCCACCCACTGACCAAGGTACCAGGCTAATTTGCCTGAGGACATTAGTAGCAAGGCCTGCACATGGACCATACCAACCAGCTCACACAGACTCTGGTCAAGCTGAGTGGTGAAGGGCTTTCCCTGCTGAAGGCAGTCTGTAAAGATTGGAAGAAGTGCCTACTTCTTCAAATTTGCAGATGTCAATAAAAGGTCACGAGAATCACAAATGATAGTGGGAACATGATATACCAGAAGAACAAAATAAAGCACCAGTAAATGACTCTAAAGAAGTGAAGATCTACAAACTTTCTGACAAATAATTCAAAATAATTGTCTTAAAGGAACTCTATGAGCTACAAGAGAACACCGATAGGTAAGTAAACAAAATTGGGAAAATAATACATGAAAAAAATTAGAAGTTTAACAAAGAGAAAGAAACCATGAAAGAGAAACAAAGTTCTGAAGCTAAATAACACAACTGGACTTAGAAATTTAGAGAGCTTCAACAGCAGACTCAACCAAGCAGAAGAAAAAAAACAGTGGTTCAGAGAGAGGTCATTTGAAATAATCCAGTCAGAGAAGTAAAAAAAAAAAAAAAAAGCAAAGAGAGAGAAAGAGTGAAGAAAGTTTATGGGACTTCTTGAACACCATCAAGTGCACCAATATATGCATTATAACAGTCCAACAGGGATCAGAGAAAAAGAAATGGAAATGTAACTTAAAGAAATAATAATAGAACAGCTTCCAAATGTACAGAAGGAAATGAAAATACACCTCTGTGAATCCCAAAGAACCCCAAATATATTAAACATAAAAAGATCCTCACCAACATAACATTATAATCAAATTTTCAAAAGTCAAAGAAAAAATTCTGAAGGCAGTAAGAGAAAAGCAAATCATCACATACAAGTGAAATTCCACAGACTATCAGCAGGCTTTTCAGCAGACAAGATAGAGCAAGATGATATATTCAATGTATAGGAAAAATAAATAAATGATCAACCAAGAATACTATACCAAGTAAAGCTATCCTTCAGAAATTAGTGAGATATAAAGCCTCCCAGGCAAAGAAAAGCTGAGACAGCACATCACCATTAGGCCTGCCTCACAAGAAGTGCTAAATTTCAGTTCTTCAAGTTGAAATAAAAGGATGCTACCAACATGAAAACATATATAAGTATAAAATTTGTGGTAAAGATAAGAATATAGTCAAATTTGGAATACTGTATACTGTAATAGTGATGCATAAATCACTTTTCACTCTAGTATAAGATTAAAAGTAATCCCAGCACTTTGGGAGGCTGAGGAGGGTGGATCACAAGGTCAGGAGATCGAGACCATCCTGGCTAACACTGTGAAACCCCATCTCTACTAAAAATACAAAAAATTAGCCAGGCGTGGTGGTGGGTGCCTGTAGTCCCAGCTACTCGGGAGGCTGAGGCAGGAGAATGGCGTGAACCTGGGAGGCAGAGCTTGCAGTGAGCCAAGATTGCACCACTGCACTCCAGCCTAGGCAAGAGTGTGAGACTCCATCTCAAAAAAAAAAAAAAAGAAAAAGATTTAAAGATAGTATGGAAGTATAAAATGTTATGGTTTCTGCTAAAAATAATTACAGTTATAATAATTTGTGAAGTGATACATAATATAAAAGATGAAAATTGTGATATCAATAATATAAAATGAGGAAGAGAAGTTAAAGTGTTTTTATGTATGCCATCAAACTTATCAGTTTAAAACAGACTATTATAAGAAGTTTTATGTCAGTCCCATGATAACCACAAATAAAAAAAAACAGATGGTAAATACAACAAAAAATAAAAAGGAATCAAAGCAAACCTGCCCAAAATATTATCAAATCACACATAGGACAACAGAAACAAAAGAGCTACAAAATAGTCAGAAAACAATTAGCAAAATGGCAATAGTAATTCATTACCTATCAATAATTACTTTAAATGTAAATATATTAAATTCTCCAATTAAGTCTAAGCGGCTTTAAGATGATTAAAATCATATCAAGTACCTTTTGTGCCACAATGATATGAAATTAGATATCAATAAGAGGAAGGAAACCTAGAAAATTTGAAAACATTTGGAAATCAAACCACATGCTCTTGAATAACCAATGAGCCAAAGAAGAAACTAAAAAGAATATTAAAACATTTTGAGACAAATGAAGGTGGAATGCAGCAAAAGTAGTAATAAGCAAAAAATTCATAGCCTACATTAAAAAAAGACAGAAAGTCAGGCACAGTTGTATGTGCCCATAGTCCCAGCTACCTGGAGGTTGAAGTGGGAGGATCACTTGGGCCCAGGGGTTTAAGGCTGTAGTGTGCTATGTGCCCTTATGAATAGCCATTATACTCCAGCCTGGACAACATAGTAAGATCCCCATGAGACAGACAAATAAATAAATAAATAAATAAATAAATAAATAAATAAGACAAATAATAAATAAATAAAGACAGATCTCAAGTAAACAACCTACCATTACACCTCAAAAACCTAGAAAAAGAACAAACTAAGCCCAAAGTTAGCAAAAGAAAGGAAATAATAAAGAGCAGAGCAGAAACGAATGAAACAGAGACTTAAAAAATAGAAATGATCGATGAAACTAAGAACAAACAAAAGGCAAACAAAATTAACAAAACTTTAACTAGAATAAAAATAGAAAAAGAGAAGACTCAAATTTAGCAAATTATAAATGAAAGAGGCAATAAAACAAAGAATATCACACAAATATAAAGAATTATTAGAGAATACTATGAACAAGTGTACACTAACAATTGGATAACCTAGAAAAAAAATGGATAAATTTCTAGAAATATACTATCTATGAAGACTTAATCATGAAGAAATACAAAATCTAAATAGACAATAAAGAATAGATAGATTGAATCAACATATTTAATCCAGTTATTAGTATAAACATTAAAACACAGTATAATCCCAACAAAGCCCAGGATCTGATAGCTTCATTGTTGAATTCTACCAAACATGTACAGAAGGATTAACACCAATCCTTTTCAAATTATTCCAAAAAATTGAAGAGGAGGAAATGCTTTTAACTCATCTTTAAAAGCCAGTATTACACTGCTATGAAGCCAGAAAGGGCACTACACAAAAATAAAATTACAGGCCAGTAACCCTGATACTGTGTTCACGGAATTTTCATGAAAAAATCCTCAAGAAAATGCTAGTAAACCAAATTCAACAGCACACTAAAAGAAGCACACACCATGATCAAGTAGGATTTATCCCTAGGGTGCAAGTATGGTTCAATATACACAAATCAATACATGTGATACACCACATTAACAAAATGAAGAACAAAAATCATATGACCATCTCAACAGAGGCAAAAAAATCATTTGACAAAATTCAACATCCTTTTATGATAAAACCTCTCAACAAATTAGTTATAGAAGGAATGTACCTCAACATAATAGAGACCAATATATGACAAGCCCACAGCTAACATCATACTCAATGCTGGAAAGTTGAAAGCTTTTCATCTAAGATCAGGAATAAGACAAAGATACTCACTCTTGCCACTTCTATTCAATATAGTACTAGAAGTCCTAGCCAGGGCAATTAGGCAAGAAAAAAAAAAGGTACACAAATTGGAAAAAAAAAAAAAAAGGTAAAATTGTCTCTGTTTCCAGGTGACATGATCTTGCAGATAGGAAACCCTAAAGACTCCACAAAAGATCTTTATAACTAATCAGCAAATTCAATAAAGCTGCAGAATATAAAATCAACACACAAAAATCAGTTGTATTTCTCTTCACTAACAACAAACTACTTGAAAAAAATTAAGAAAACATCCTAATTATAATACCATAAAAATACCAAGGAATAAATTTAGCCAAAGAAGTGAAAGATCAGTACACTGAAAACTATAAGATATTGATAAAAGAAATTGATGAAGACACAAATAAATGGATATTCCATGTTCATTAATTAGAATATGTAACATTGTTAAAATGCTCATATTACACAAAGCAATCTGCAGATTCAGTGCAATCCCAATGACACGTTTCACAGAGATAAAAAAAATTTCTAAAATTCATATGGAGTACCAAAAGACTCCAAATAGCCAAAGCAATCCTGAGCAAAATGAACAAAGCTTAAGGCATCACACTGCTTGCTTTCAAAATATGCTACAAATCTATAGTAATCAAAACAGTATGGTATTGGCATAAATGTAGACACATAGACCAATGGAACAAAATAGTCCAGAAATAATTCCACTTATTTTTAGTCAATTAATTCTTGACAGAGTTGCCAAGGGCACACAAGGGAAATGATAGTCTCTTTAAAAATGGCATAGAGAACACTGGATAACCACATGCAGATGAATGAAAATGAACCATATTTCACCGTATTGAGAAACTGAACCTTATCTCATACCATGTTAAAAAATCAACCCAAAAATCGATAAAGACTTAAACATGAGACCTGAAATTTTTAAATTACTGGAAGAAAACGGGAAAACCTTCTTGACATTGATCTTTGCAATGACTTTTTGGATATGATGCCAAAAACACAGGAAACAAAAGCAAAAATAGACAAATGGGATTGTATGAAAATAAAAATCTTCTGCACAGATAAGGATACAATCAATGGAGTGAAGAGATAGCCTACTTAATCGGAGAAAATATATGCCTTGCAAAAGGCATATATTCAAAAAGAGGTTAATATTTGAAATATAAAGAACTAAACAGCTCAATAGCAAGAAAACAAATAAGCTGATTTCAAAATGGGCAAAGGACCTGAACAGGTATTTCTCAAAAGAAGTCACAGAAACAGCCACCAAGTAGGTGAAACAATGTTCAACATCCCTAATCATCAGGGAAATAAAAACCAAAACCACAGTGAGGTATCACCTCACACTAGTTCAAATAGCTCTTACCAAAAAGAAACAAGATAGTGAGTGTTGATGAAGATGTAAGGAAAAGGGAACCCTTTTGCACTGTTGGTAAGAATGTTAATTGATACAGCCATTGTAGAAAATACTATGGAGGTTTCTTTAAAAATTAAAAACAGAACTATCATATGATCCAGCAATTCCACTTCTACTTTCCAAAGGGAAAAAAAAATCAGTATTTCAAACAGATATCTGCACTCCCATGTTCATTGCAGCATTGTTCACAATAGCCAAGATATTGAATCAACCTAAGTGCTCATGAACAGATGAATGGATAAGGAAAAAGTGATGTATATTTATAATGGAATATTATTCAGACTTCAAAAATTAAAAAAAAAATTCTGTCATTTGTGACAACATGAATTAACCTAGAGGACATTATCCTGAGTGAAATAAACCAGACCCAGAAAGACAAGTACTGCATGATCTCACTCACATGTGGAATCTAAAAAAGTGGAACCCACAGAGTGGAGAGGGAAATGAAGAGATGTTGGTCAAAGTGTACGAAGTTTTATTTATAAAGGATGAATAAGTTCTGGAGACCTAATGTACAGCATAGTGACTATAATTAATAACATCAAATTATAGACTTCAAATTTGCTAAAAGAGTAGATCATAAATGTTCTCACCACACAACAAAAGGTAACTCTGTGAGGCGATGGATATGTTAATTAACTTGATAGTGGTAATCATTTTACAACATGTACATATATCAAAACATCACATTGTACACATTAGGTATATACAGTGTTCTTTTGTCAATCATACCTCAGTAAAGGTGGGAGGGGAATAAGTAGTTGTGTATGTATTAAATATAGCTCCTTGCACTTTGGGAGCTTTGCACACCTGAGGTCAAGAGTTCGAGACCAGCTTGGGCAACATGGTAAAACCCCATATCTACTAAAAATACAAAAATTAGCCGGGCATGGTGGCATGTGCCTGAGGCAGGAGTAATGCTTGAACCCAGGAGGTGGAGGTTACACTCAGCTGTGATCATGTCACTGCCCTCCAGCCTGGGCAACAGAGTGAGATTCCGTCTCAAAATAAAAAGTAGCTTCCCTTTCACTTTCCCTTCAACCTGCTTCAGATACAGGGTGACAAATATTCTCATATGAATTATCAATTTGCCGCAGACCTTGCTGGACTGAACAAAGTAGGGCAAATGCGGGAATAAAGACAAAGACAAAAGAGTATATTTGGAAGAAGGGGTCAGGGGGCTCCTTGCTTCTAGTGAACAAGGGCCCTGAGCTTCTATAACCCTTCATATTTATTGAGTAAAGGAGATAGGGAGAAGGGGGTGGTTTTGGTCAGCTGCTTGACTGAGTGCAGGCCTGCACGACTGCATTCTTTGAACAGTAGTCTCCAGGTGTTCCAGTAGATAACCTCAAGGAACATGACACCAGGGAGTGACTGCCCTCAGCAAACCTTCTGGCAGCAGGTGCAGTCGCAAGGTTGCCCACATTCTGCATTCATGATAAATAGTTTGCTGTTCGATCATACAGCCGCCAGCAGAATGCTATGTTGGTCATGACCCACAGACCTTCAGCTCCCTACATCAATTGACTTGTTTTGTGTAGTTATAAAGCCTTATTGTGTCCAACTGAGTCCTTTACATGCATACTACTGTTATATTTGCCCAAAATTATACTGTGTGAATGTTGCAGTTTGAGTTCTCTGGGAAACATATACTGAGGAAGTTTATTGAAAAGGGCTGTTTGGCTCAACAGCTGAGGAGGAGGAAGGAATTAGAACTGGACAGAGCGGGTAGAAGAACTGCACTGTAGTCACACAGAGGCCCCAGATGACCCTGCTGGGAGTTCCAGGGCTGGGATAGGCCTTCAGCTTAACCTCAAGTTGAGGCAAGGAATCCAGTCTTCATATTCTGTCTTGGGCCAGTCATTAGACTCAGGCTAACTGGGAAGCAGGTGAGCTATAACTTTAGGCCAGGCTATTCTCTTCAACTTCCTGGAGAGGGACTCAGTTGAGAGCATTGAACCACCAACCTCTCAGCAACTGAGGGAATGAGTGTTGTGTGCTGGTTTAGGACAAGGGTAATATTCAAATATTTAATATTCAGTAATGACCCATCAAATGATAAATGGCCCCTAGATGTTGGGAACTTTTTGGACACCAGCCCTCACTTAGGGTGTCCCCTTTCCTGGAAAGGGGACATAGGCACTGCCCACTGAGCCCTGTGGAATTATTAGTCCATTTTTAAAAAAACAGATCTACAAAACTTGACGGAAGTTTAATAAGCTAAATGACCACAAAGAAGATATTTTCAGTTCGATCAAAATAAAAATATAAACAGAGAAAACACTTTGGTTCTGCATGACGTTCTTCTGAAACAATCAACTCTGAATGCCATTCACTTAGAAGAGTAAAGATAAAAAGTCATTACCTAAATGAAAGCAGATGTGTGCCATTTTACAATGACACTCCATTTTTCGTAGGGTATTCGTTACGCTTTCAAAGCAAGAAATCAAACATTTGGTCCATGGGGAAATTTGTTTCCCACCTACCTGGGTTTACAGACTGTGACTTTTTACCCCGAGTTTCAGGTCTAGCTGAAACAGTGAAGGGGTATTTTGAACCAACTACAGTTTATTTTCTTTGAGTTCTCCAATGGTGAAGGGTTTTTTTCTCTAAGCTATTAAGAACCAGGTTAGCTGATAGACACTGCAGCTACAAGGACTAACAGGGCCCCTGTTTTAGAGAGTATTGCAAAATAAGAGGATGTGGATATTAAGAGCACTGGCTTTTATTATTTGTAATTTAGAAATTATAGCCGGTGCATCTTCTGTTGAGAAATATCTTTACAGTAATATTTATCAAGTAATGAATATTAGAATAAAGATTTTTCAAATACCTTATTTATGTTTTTCAATTTTCAGAACAAATGTATTACTTTTGGTCACACAATCTTGTTTTCACATAATTTAGAAACATAGTCTAGATTATAATTTTCAAAATCTTAATATAAATCCTGGAAGTCCATTCACTTGTGGACTTCCACTAGGGGAGCTATGGGAACATAGAGCAGATCCTCAAATGCACAGGCGTGGGCAAACAGCAGCGATGGGAAAGCTACCCAGTGAGCAAAACTTAACTTGAAGACCAGTGTAATATGAAGAAGAACAGATGCTATATAGATCATCTTCCTATTTTTAGTTTTGGTGCCTCCCAAAGAAGATGGGCCTTTGGGCACATCTTGAAGGGAAATATAATGGTGTAGAAGTAACAATAGATTCTACTCTTATCTAAAGAGCAGTTTAAGGGCCAATATCACAGGACAACTGTAAAATGTATCATATAAACCTGACAATCTCTTCACACCCTTCCCTCATTTCCATCTCTAGTATGTTATCTTGGGTGTTCAAATCCCAGAACAATAAAGGGCCATCAAATGCCTCTTTCATTACTTTTGCAATGACTTGATTAATATATGCCATAAATCGTGACTCATAAACTATTAGAAAATCAGAGCAGTCTTAGAAAAAGCCCAGGTTTGCAGCTCTACCGTATATATACTCTATGTAATCTTGAACAAGTCACCTGATCTCTCTTCCATCAAATAAAGATAACGCGGTGGATCATGATAGTTGTGAACACCATGGATAATATTTGAAAAATGCTTGATACATCTTTAGCTCTTAATAAAAGGCAATTATTGAGGAGTTATAGAAGAGTCCCAGAGTATGGCCTAGCCTCAAATATCTTGCTGATCCAATAAATGAATGCTGAACCCGGGAGTTCATATAGTATAGAGGAAGTGATGAAGTTGGATTTTACAAGAATGCTTTTGGCCAAGGCACTCCAACCAAGCAGAAAGCTTTTTGTTAAATATATCTGCTCCCTGCCTGTTATATTCCTCCCTCTAAATGTTAGGCAACTTGGTTGCCCCTTCTTTGGTTGCCTCTGCCCCATCTCTGTTTCCAGGGTCAATTTTTTTTCATTGTCAGTGGGAAGTAAAGAAGCTCTGGGTCCACATTGCAGTGAATTTACCTCAAGAACAAATTATTTCTGATGCAGTACTAAACTGGAGCCATAGTTTTAGAGACTGAGATCCTTCCTTTAACCCAAATACTTACCAAATGGCCATTATTCCCCATCTTAATTAACCCTATAGGCCACCCAATTTAAAGTGGCCATCCAGTCAATGTTGCATTATCCTCAGTCACCAAACCCCTGACATTGACCCGAGTCCTAGGCAGAGACCCTGGCACATCAGCTATGAATGTGTGCCACTTACATCTCTTATCAGAAAAGAACTTGTTGCTTATCTGTAGAGCATGCAGAGTGCCTCCAACTGCAGTGTCTCCAGGATCTGGCCTCAGCTGGAGAGCTTCAAACCACAATGTAGGCCTGGCGAAGTCCAGACAATCCAATAGGGATCTTCAGAGCAAAGGTTGTTCTTTACAGAAGACTTAGACTGAGAAGAAGTGGTCAGGCCCAATAGCCCCATGGTACTTAGTTATCAGAACAGCTCCTCAGGCAGAGTCTGGCTTGGCATCTCAATGCCTGCTCTCCAGAGGACCCAACTGACATAGTCATCCACTTACCACTTCTTCCCTCTAGCTGCTAGCCCTAGTTACTGCCTCTCTCTGGGCAGGGGCTGATGCTTATTGGTTCAAACTAGTGGAAAGCAACCATTCTATAGCATTTTCTGTCTACATATCAGCTACATATAAAGTAGAAGCACTTTCTCATCCTAAAAGTCTGAACCCCAAAGATGCCTTTCTGAGGTTTCTACACACTTTTCTTTTTCCGGAGGAAGACTCTTTAATAATAGCATCAACAATAATAACATTTACCTGTATGCAGGACATTATAACTTTCAACACAATTTCATAAGCAATAGAATCATTATACTTTCAATCTAAGCAAATTCAATTATGCACATTGAGAAGAAAAAGTGAGAGAGAACTTAAACAACCTGGTAATTCTGCCTGCCAAATAAAATAAACCTTTCCTATGAGTGTCTAATGTAGTCAAGCCTGAAGGAGTAACTACATGTTCCAGAAAACTTCAGGAAAATGCATGAATAATTTTAGGAGTTCTCTGACTAATGACAAAGAAGTAGAAGACCTTGCCTAGTTTTTCAGGTGAGTGGGTGGCATTGAAGGAATAAATTGAAGAATTAATACAAACTCCAGGAGGGAGCCAAGATGGCCAATTAGAAGCAGCTGCGGTCAGCAGCACTCACAAAGAGAAGTGAAAACGGGTGAGTGAATTCAGCACCTTCAACTGAAGCATCCAGGTTCTCACACTGGGACTGACTAGGCAAACAGCTCAACCCATACAGAATGAAAAAAAGCATACAGGGCCAATGGGTGGCAAGGAGCCAAAGGAATTCCCACCCACCAAAGGAAGCAGTGAGTGATTATGCAACCCTGTCCAGAAAACCACACTTCTCCCAAGGATCTTTAGAACCCACAGACGAAGAGATTCCCTTGTGAGCCTATACCATCAGGGCCTTAGGTCCAATACAAAGAGCTGTGTGGAGTCTTGGCAGAGCAGTCACTCAGGCACACACAGAGATCCAAGAGGGCTTTTTTTTTTTTTTTTTTTTTTTT
>NW_026652278.1:145938660-146076972 GCF_009828535.3 Hylobates moloch | reverse complement strand
ACATAATTTAGAAACATAGTCTAGATTATAATTTTCAAAATCTTAATATAAATCCTGGAAGTCCATTCACTTGTGGACTTCCACTAGGGGAGCTATGGAAACATAGAGCAGATCCTCAAATGCACAGGCGTGGGCAAACAGCAGCGATGGGAAAGCTACCCAGTGAGCAAAACTTAACTTGAAGACCAGTTTAATATGAAGAAGAACAGATGCTATATAGATCATCTTCCTATTTTTAGTTTTGGTGCCTCCCAAAGAAGATGGGCCTTTGGGCACATCTTGAAGGGAAATATAATGGTGTAGAAGTAACAATAGATTCTACTCTTATCTAAAGAGCAGTTTAAGGGCCAATATCACAGGACAACTGTAAAATGTATCATATAAAGCTGACAATCTCTTCACACCCTTCCCTCATTTCCATCTCTATTATGTTATCTTGGGTGTTCAAATCCCAGAACAACAAAGGGCCATCAAATGCCTCTTTCATTACTTTTGCAATGACTTGATTAATATATGCCATAAATCGTGACTCATAAACTATTAGAAAATCAGAGCAGTCTTAGAAAAAGCCCAGGTTTGCAGCTCTACCATATATATACTCTATGTAATCTTGAACAAGTCACCTGATCTCTCTTCCGTCAAATAAAGATAACGCGGTGGATCATGATAGTTGTGAACACCATGGATAATATTTGAAAAATGCTTGATACATCTTTAGCTCTTAATAAAAGGCAATTATTGAGGAGTTATAGAAGAGTCCCAGAGTATGGCCTAGCCTCAAATATCTTGCTGATCCAATAAATGAATGCTGAACCCGGGAGTTCATATAGTATAGAGGAAGTGATGAAGTTGGATTTTACAAGAATGCTTTTGGCCAAGGCACTCCAACCAAGCAGAAAGCTTTTTGTTAAATGTATCTGCTCCCTGCCTGTTATATTCCTCCCTCTAAATGTTAGGCAACTTGGTTGCCCCTTCCTTGGTTGCCTCTGCCCCGTCTCTGTTTCCAGGGTCAATTTTTTTTCATTGTCAGTGGGAAGTAAAGAAGCTCTGGGTCCACATTGCAGTGAATTTACCTCAAGAACAAATTATTTCTGATGCAGTACTAAACTGGAGCCATAGTTTTAGAGACTGAGATCCTTCCTTTAACCCAAATACTTACCAAATGGCCATTATTCCCCATCTTAATTAACCCTATAGGCCACCCAATTTAAAGTGGCCATCCAGTCAATGTTGCATTATCCTCAGACACCAAAACCCTGACATTGACCCGAGTCCTAGGCAGAGACCCTGGCACATCAGCTATGAAAGTGTGCCACTTACATCTCTTATCAGAAAAGAACTTGTTGCTTATCTGTAGAGCATGCAGAGTGCCTCCAACTGCAGTGTCTCCAGGATCTGGCCTCAGCTGGAGAGCTTCAAACCACAATGTAGGCCTGGCGAAGTCCAGACAATCCAATAGGGATCTTCAGAGCAAAGGTTGTTCTTTACAGAAGACTTAGACTGAGAAGAAGTGGTCAGGCCCAATAGCCCCATGGTACTTAGTTATCAGAACAGCTCCTCAGGCAGAGTCTGGCTTGGCATCTCAATGCCTGCTCTCCAGAGGATCCAACTGACATAGTCACCCACTTACCACTTCTTCCCTCTAGCTGCTAGCCCTAGTTACTGCCTCTCTCTGGGCAGGGGCTGATGCTTATTGGTTCAGACTAGTGGAAAGCAACCATTCTATAGCATTTTCTGTCTACATATCAGCTACATATAAAGTAGAAGCACTTTCTCATCCTAAAAGTCTGAACCCCAAAGATGCCTTTCTGAGGTTTCTACACACTTTTCTTTTTCCGGAGGAAGACTCTTTAATAATAGCATCAACAATAATAACATTTACCTGTATGCAGGACATTATAACTTTCAACACAATTTCATAAACAATAGAATCATTATACTTTCAATCTAAGCAAATTCAATTATGCACATTGAGAAGAAAAAGTGAGAGAGAACTTAAACAACCTGGTAATTCTGCCTGCCAAATAAAATAAACCTTTCCTATGAGTGTCTAATGTAGTCAAGCCTGAAGGAGTAACTACATGTTCCAGAAAACTTCAGGAAAATGCATGAATAATTTTAGGAGTTCTCTGACTAATGACAAAGAAGTAGAAGACCTTGCCTAGTTTTTCAGGTGAGTGGGTGGCATTGAAGGAATAAATTGAAGAATTAATACAAACTCCAGGAGGGAGCCAAGATGGCCAATTAGAAGCAGCTGCGGTCAGCAGCACTCACAAAGAGAAGTGAAAACGGGTGAGTGAATTCAGCACCTTCAACTGAAGCATCCAGGTTCTCACACTGGGACTGACTAGGCAAACAGCTCAACCCATACAGAATGAAAAAAAGCATACAGGGCCAATGGGTGGCAAGGAGCCAAAGGAATTCCCACCCAACCAAAGGAAGCAGTGAGTGATTATGCAACCCTGTCCAGAAAACCACGCTTCTCCCAAGGATCTTTAGCATACAGGGCCAATGGGTGGCAAGGAGCCAAAGGAATTCCCACCCAACCAAAGGAAGCAGTGAGTGATTATGCAACCCTGTCCAGAAAACCACACTTCTCCCAAGGATCTTTAGAACCCACAGACGAAGAGATTCCCTTGTGAGCCTATACCGTCAGGGCCTTAGGTCCAATACAAAGAGCTGTGTGGAGTCTTGGCAGAGCAGTCACTCAGGCACACACAGAGATCCAAGAGGGCTTTTTTTTTTTTTTTTTTTTTTTTTTTTTTTTTTTTGTGAGACAGAGTCTATCTCTGTCGCTCGGGCTGGAGTGCAATGGCACCATCTCAGCTCACTGCAAACTCCACCTCCTAGGTTCAGGCGATTCTTCTGCCTCAGCCTCCCAAGTAGCTGGGATTACAGGTGCCCGCCACCACGGCTGGCTAATTTTTTGTATTTTTAGTAGAGATGGGATTTCACCATGTTGGCCAAGATGGTCTCACCTGAATTCATGATCTGCCCGCTTCAGCCTCCCAAAGTGCTAGGATTACAGGTGTGAGCTACCGTGCCCGGCCAACCCAAGAGTTTTATATACTCCAGCCCCGGGATCCCTGGCAAGGTGGGAAATATGTCTGCACATATCCCTAGAAAGGGAGCTGAATCCAGGGAGCTAGGCAGTGAAGTTCTGTGGGCCCCACTTCTACACACTTCACAAGACCCATTGGCTTGAAATCCCAGCCAGCCAACAGCAGTGGGTTGAAGTCTGCCTGAGACTGTGAGTTCGGCAAGGTAGGGGGATGGCCGCCATCCCTGTGGTTTGTAGACTCAGTTGTTCCAGCCTGCCAGCTATGGAGAATACAGAAGATCCAGACAAGGAAGGGTCCCCCACAATTTCCAAATAGTGGCCAGACTGGTTCTTTAAGTAGGACCCTGATCCATTCCTACTCACTGGGAGGGACTGCCCTGCAGGGGCTTTGGCCACTCCAGCCAAGGTTCTATGGACAGCTTTGATCTCTCCTGGGTTGGAGCTCCCAAGGGGACGGCCAACTGCCATCTCTGCAGTTGAGTCTACTCAGCTGTTCCAAACTGCTGGCTTTGGAGAATACAGGCAGATGGATAAGAAAGGGTCCCCCCAAAATACAGCACACCTACTCTACCAAAAAGCAGCCAGATGGCTTCTTTGGGTACATCCCTGATCCCATTCCTCAAGACAAGGTGAGACCTTCCATGGGGGTCTCTAGCCACTTCCTACAGGCGTGTGCAGGCTTACAAGAGGTCAGTAACCCCCAGGATGGAGCTTCCAGAGGAAGGAGCTGGCTGCCATTTTTTCTGGCTGCCATAGGACTGCAGAAGCCCTATGGTAGAGTGGCCTGACTGTTAAAAGAAAAACAAAAAGAAAACAACAACAACATCAACAAAAAAGACCCCCAAAAACCTCATTCAAATGTCAGCATCCTCAAAGATTAAAGGTAGATAAGCTTACAAAGATGAGAAAGAATTAATGCAACAATGCTGAAAACTCAAAAAGCCAGAGCCCCTCTTCTCCTCCAAATGACTGCAATATCTCTCAGCAAGGGCACAGAACTGGGCTGAGACTGAAATGGCTGAATTGACAGAAGTAGGCTTCAGAAGGTGAGTAACAACAAACTTTGCTGAGCTAAAGGAGCATGTTGTAACCCAATA
This sequence comes from Hylobates moloch, assembly GCF_009828535.3. Classification (NCBI taxonomy): domain Eukaryota; kingdom Metazoa; phylum Chordata; class Mammalia; order Primates; family Hylobatidae; genus Hylobates; species Hylobates moloch. The sequence continues at coordinate 146,072,814 of NW_026652278.1, read as the reverse complement.
CAAAGAAGCTAAGAATCATGACAAAACAATACAGAAGCTAATAGCCAGAATAGCCAGTTTAGAGAGGAACGTAACCTGATAGAGATGAGAAACACAACATGAGAACTTCACAATGCAATCACAAGTATCAGTAGCAGAATAGACCAAGTGGAGGAAAGGATCTCAGAGCTTGAAGACTGTTTTTCTGAAATAAGACAGGCAAACAATAGAGAAAAAAGAATGAAAAAAAACTCCAAGAAATATGGGATTACATAGAGACCAAACCTACCACTGATTAGGGTACATGAAAGAGACAGGGAGAATGGAACCAAGTTGGAAAATGTCAGGCCTCTGAGCCCAAGCTAAGCCATCATATCCCCTGTGACCTGCACGTACACATCCAGATGGCCGGTTCCTGCCTTCACTGATGACATTCCACCACAAAAGAAATGAAAATGGCCTGTTCCTGCCTTAACTGATGACATTATCTTGTGAAATTCCTTCTCCTGGCTCATCCTGGCTCGAAAGCTCCCCAACTGAGCACCTTGTGACCCCCACTCCTGCCTGCCAGAGAACAACCCCCCCTTTGACTGTAATTTTCCTTTACCTACCCAAATCTTATAAAATGGCCCCACCCCTATCTCCCTTTGCTGACTGTCTTTTCATACTCAGCCCGCCTGCACCCAGGTGATTAAAAGCTTTATTGCTCACACGAAGCCTGTTTGGTGGTCTCTTCACACAGACGTGCATGAAATTTGGTGCCGTGACTCGGATCGGGGGACCTCCCTTGGGACATCAATCCCCTGTCCTGCTCTTTGCTCTGTGAAAAAGATCCACCTACGACCTCGGGTCCTCAGACCCACCTGCCCAGAAAATGGCACTTTCGATTGCTCCATCCTATAAGACCTAAATAATTCTTGTCATAAAATGGGCAAACAGTCTGAGGTGCCTGACGTCCAGGCATGCTTTTACACAGTGTTCCCTCCCTACTCTCTGTTCCCAGTGCGACTCATCCCAAATCCTCCTCCTTTCCCTCCCACCTGTTCTCTCAGTCCCAACCCCAAGCGTCGCTGAGTCTTTCTAATCTTTCTTTTCTACAGACCCATCTGACCTCTCCCCTCCTCCCCAGGCTGCCCCTCGCCAGGCCGAGCCAGGTCCCAGTTCTTCCTCAGCCTCTACTCCCCAACCCTATAATCCTTTTATCACCTCCCCTCCTCACACCCGGTCCAGCTTATAGTTTCATTCCGCGACTAGCCCTCCCCCACCTGCCCAGAAATTTCCTCTTAAAAAGGTGGCTGATGCTAAAGGCATAGTCAAGGTTAATGCTCCTTTTTCTTTATCCGATCTCTCCCAAATCAGTTAGTGGTTAGGCTGTTTCATCAAATATGAAAAACCCAGCCCAGTTCATGGCTCGTTTGGCAGCAACCCTGAGATGCTTTACAGCCCTAGACCCTAAAAGGTCAAAAGGCCGTCTTATTCTCAATATACATTTTATTACCCAATCCGCTCCTGACATTAAATAAAACTCCAAAAATTGAATTCCGGCCCTCAAACCCCACAACAGGACTTAATTAACCTCGCCTTCAAGGTGTACAATAATAGAATAGAGGCAGCCAAGTAGCAATGTATTTCTGAGTTGCAATTCCTTGCCTCCACTATGAGACAAATCCCAGCCACATCTCCAGCACACAAGAACTCCAAATGCCCGAACCGCAGCTGCCAGGGGTTCCTCCAGAACCTCCTCCCCTAGGAGCTTGCTACAAGGGCTGGAAATCTGTCCACTGGGCCAAGGAATGCCCACAGCCTGGGATTCCGCCTAAACCATGTTCCATCTGTGCAGGACCCCACTGAAAATCAGACTGTTCAACTCACCTGGCAGCCACTCCCACAGCCCCTGGAACTCTGGCCCAAGGCTCTCTGACTGATTCCTTCCCAGATCTTCTCAGCTTAGCAGCTGAAGACTGACACTGCCTGATTGCCTCGGAAGCCGACAGGACCAGCACAGATGCTCTAGGTAACTCTCACAGTGGAGGGTAAGTCCATCCCCTTCTTAGTCAATACAGAGGCTACCCACTCCACATTACCTTCTTTTCAAGGGCCTGTTTCCCTTGCCTCCATAACTGTTGTAGGTATTGACGGCCAGGCTTCTAAACCTCTTAAAACTCCCCAACTCTGGTGCCAATTTAGAAAACATTCTTTTATGCACTCTTTTTTAATTATCCCCACCTGCCCAGTTCCCTTATTAGGCCAAGACATTTTAACTAAATAATCTGTTTCCCTGACTATTCCTGGACTACAGCCGCATCTCATTGCCGCCCTTCTCCCCAACCCAAAGCCTCCTTTGTATCTTCCTTTCATATCCCCCCACCTTAACCCACAAGTATGGGACACCTCTACTCCTTCCCTGGCAACCGATCACATGCCCATTACCATCCCATTAAAATCTAATCACCCTTACCCTGCTCAATGCCAATATCCCATCCCACAGCATGCTTTAAAAGGATTGAAGCCTGTTATCACTTGCCTACTACAGCATGGGCTTCTAAAACCTATAAACTCCCCTTACAATTCCCCCATTTCACCTGTCCTAAAACCAGACAAGGCTTACAGTTAGTTCAAGATCTGTGCCTTATCAACCACATTGTTTTGCCTATCCACCCCATGGTGCCAAACCCATATACTCTCCTATCCTCAATACATCCCTCCACAATCCATTATTCTATTCTAGATCTCAAACATGCTTTCTTTACTATTCCTTTGCACTCTTCATCCCAGCCTCTCTTTGCTTTCACTTCGACTGACCCTGACACCCGTCAGGCTCAGCAAATTACCTGGGCTGTACTGCCGCAAGCCTTCACAGACAGCCCCCATTACTTCAGTCAAGCCCAAATTTCTTCCTCATCTGTTACCTATCTCGGCATAATGCTCATAAAAACACACGTGCTCTCCCTGCTGATCGTGTCCAGCTCATCTCCCAAACCCCAATCCCTTCTACAAAACAACAACGACTTTCCTTCCTAGGCATGGTTAGTGTGGTCAGAATTCTTACACGAGAGCCGGGACTGCACCCTGTAGCCTTTCTGCCCAAACAACTTGACCTTACTGTTTTAGCCTAGCCCTCATGTCTGCATGCAGCCTCTGCCACTGCTTTAATACTTTTAGAGGCCCTAAAAATCACAAACTATGCTCAACTCACTCTCTACATTTCTCATAACTTCCAAAATCTATTTTATTCCTCACATCTGATGCATATACTTTCTGCTCCCCAGCTCCTTCAGCTATACTCACTCTTTGTTAAGTCTCCCACAATTACCATTGTTCCTGGCACGAACTTCCATCTAGCCTCCCACATTGTTCTGGATACCACACCTGACCCTCATGACTGCAACTCTCTGATCCACCTGACATTCACCCCATTTCCCCACATTTCCTTCTTCCCTGTTTCTCACCCTGATCACACTTGGTTTATTGATGGCAGTTCCACCAGGCCTAATCGTCACACACTAGCAAAGGCAGACTATGCAATAGTATCTTCCACATCTCTTATTGAGGCTACCGCTCTGTCCCCCTCCACTACCTCTCAGCAAGCCGAATTAGTTGCCTTAAGCCCTCATTCTTGCAAAAGGACTACGTGTCAATATTTATACTGACTCTAAATATGCCTTTCATATTCTGCACCACCATGCTGTTATATAGGCTGAAAGAGGTTTCCTCCCTACGTAAGGGTCCTCCATCATTAATGCCTCTTTAATAAAAACTCTGCTCAAGGCCGCTTTACTTCCAAAGGAAGCTGGAGTCTCACTGCAAAGGCCATCAAAAGGCATCAGATCCCATTGCTCTAGGCAACACTTATGCTGATAAGGTGGCTAGACAAGCAGCTAGCTCTCCAACTTATGTCCCTCACAGCCAGTTTTTCTCCTTTATATCAGTCACTCTCACCTACTCCCCCGCTGAAACTTCCACCTATCAATCTCTTCCCACATAAGGCAAATGGTTCTTAGACCAAGGAAAATATCTCCTTCCAGCCTCACAGGCCCATTCGATTCTGTCGTCATTTCATAACCTCTTCCATGTAGGTTATAAGCCGCTAGGCCGTCTCTTAGAACCTCTCATTTCCTTCCCATCCTGGAAATCTATCCTCAAGGAAATCACTTCTCAGTGTTCCATTTGCTATTCTACTACCCCTCAGGGATCGTTCAGGCCTCCTCCCTTTCCTACACATCAAGCTCAAGGATTTGCCCCTGCCCAGGACTGGCAAATTGACTTCACTCGCATGCCCCGAGTCAGAAAACTAAAATACTTCTTAGTCTAGGTAGACACTTTCACTGGATAGGTAGAGACCTTTCCTACAAGGTCTAAGAAGGCCACCGCTATCATTTCTTCCCTTCTGTCAGACATAATTCCTCGGTTTGGCCTTCCCACCTCTATACAGTCTGATAGCAGACCGGCCTTTATTAGTCAAATCAGCCAAGCATTTTTTCAGGCTCTTAGTATCCAATGTAATCTTTATATCCCTTACGGCCCTCAGTCTTCAGGAAAAGTAGAATGGACTAAAGGTCTTTTAAAAACACACCTCACCAAGCTCAGCCACCAACTTAAAGAGGACTGGACAATACTTTTGCCACTTTCCCTTCTCGGAATTCAGGCCTGTCCTTGGAATGCTACAAAGTACAGCCCATCTGAGCTCCTGTATAGACGTTCCTTTTTATTAAGCCCCAGTCTCATTCCAGACACCAAACCAACTTGGACTGTGCCCCCAAAAACTTGTCATCCCTACTATCTTCTGTCTAGTCATACTCCTATTCACCGTTCTCAACTACTCATACATGCCCTGCTCTTGTTTACACTGCCAGTTTACACTGTTCTCCAAGCCAGCATAGCTGGTATCTCCTGGTGCTATCCCCAAACTGCCACTCTTAACTCTTGAAGTAAATAAATAATCTTTGCTGGCAAGGCTACGCTGAACCTCCTTAGGCACTCTCTAATTAGATGTCCTAGGTCCTCCCAATTCTTAGACCTTTAATATCTGTTTTTCTCCTTCTCTTATTCCGTTTAGTTTTTCAATTCATACAAAACCGTATCCAGGCCATCACCAATAATTCTAAATGACAAATGTTTCTTCTAACAGTCCCACAATATCACCCCTTACCACAAAATCTTCCTTCAGCTTAATCTCTCCCACTCTAGGTTCCCACGCTGCCCCTAATCCCGCTCGAAGCGGCCCTGAGAAACATCGCCCATTATCTCTCCATACCACCCCCAAAAATTTTCGCTGTCCCAACACTTTACCACTATTTTGATTTATTTTTCTTATTAATATAAGAAGACAAGAATGTCAGGCCTCTGAGCCCAAGCTAAGCCGTCATATCCCCTGTGACCTGCATGTACACATCCAGATGGCCGGTTCCTGCCTTAACTGATGACATTCCACCATAAAAGAAATGAAAATGACCTGTTCCTGCCTTAATTGATGACATTATCTTGTGAAATTCCTTCTCCTGGCTCATCCTGGCTCACAAGCTCCCCTACTGAGCACCTTGTGACCCCCACTCCTGCCTGCCAGAGAACAACCCCCTTTTTCCTTTACTTCCTCAAATCCTATAAACGGCTCCACCCCTATCTCCCTTCACTGACTCTCTTTTCAGACTCAGCCCGCCTGCACCCAGGTGAAATAAACAGCCCTGTTGCTCACACAAAGCCTGTTTGGTGGTCTCTTCACACGGACACACATGAAAATACTAATGCTGATACTGCTTTATTTCTTTGTTTATTTTTGATACAGGGTCTTGCTTTGTTGCCCAGGCTGGAGTGCAATGGCTTGATCATAGCTCACTGCAACCTTGAACTACTGGACTCAAGGGATCCACCTGCTTCAGACTCCCGAGTAGCTGGGAATACAGGTGCACATCACCACACCCAGCTAATTTTTTTTTTTAATTATTTTTGTAGAGTTGGGGGTCTCGCTTTGTTGCTTAGGCTGGTCTTGAACTCCTGGCATCAAGTAATCCTCCCATCTTGGCCCTCACTTGCCACTGCGCCCAGTCTGATGCTGCTTTTGCTGTTGGATTTATGACTACAATATTACACTACCTTCCACATACTCTATTCAAGCTTCACCGCATCCTTTGTTTGGACCTGATTTCACTATAGAAGCCAACATATTCATTAGATTTTACATGACTGTTATTCACAAATACCAGAAGGTATCACGCATAGGGTCATTGTTTCCCCAGACCTTGTGCCCCAAAGCAATAATTCTACCAAGAACAGGCAGGATATCTAACTCCCCCAGCCTCCAGCCAGAACATAATAGGACAATGTGTAAGGGAGAAAACCAACCTAATGATTTCTTTTATTGTTGCATAGCTCCTGGGGTCCTCATCTATATATGCCCACTCCAGCAGGGCCTGATAAACTTAGCAGAGTGAGATAGCAGAAACGTTCCATTTATTTTGCTCCAGCAGAAAGGATTAAACATAACAGTAACAAAAGCTTTTTGTAAATGCTCAAAATGAATTTTAGCTTCTCATAAACGTCATATAGGGTAGAGTCAAGAGTTTTAAAATTCACTCAGACCCTTTATACACAGCAAGCCAAATCACTGCCCAGTGAGCAAGCTGCAGGTGGTAGATTTCCAGGGACTTGCAATGACTGGTGAATCCTCAGCAGGGGAACTAGAAGTAGAGAGCAGTTTATCAGTCAGACAAAATTAACCACCTCCATCCACCGCCAAGTGCAGACAGTCTAAAAGTCATAGACCAAATGACCCTCTAAGGTGGTCCGTCCCATGATAAGTAACAAATTAGATTACTTACGCTGCTTTATAGTTTTCAGGTCACCTTTGAATATGTTAGCCTCTGACTTTAACACATTTGTTGATTATTTAACTGTGTTCTAATTTTTTATCTTCACAACGATCCTATTTCACAGATGAGGAAACGGAGGCAGATTTAAAAACTTACTCAAGTAAAACAGCTGATATGGCCAGAATTCATTGTCTGTGTCACTTTTACAGAAGATCCAGAATGCAAGTTCAATGAACATTTTTGTTACGTTCACTTTGTATCTCCAGTGTCTAGGACACTCACTAGCACATGAAATGAATTCAGTAAATATATTTTGGGTACATAAGTGACTCCATCTACTAGATAATTCTCTTTCAAATTCTATTCATAAATTAAAGAAAGCTTATCGTTACATCTAGAGCCTGCAAGGGAAAAAAATGCAACATTGCTTAAAATAATTGCTTTTTTATTCTAAGTGTTTTAAGTGCAAACATTTCCCACAGGTAAGAAGACAGCATTGTAAAAACTATGTATGTAGTTACACATTCATTTTAAAGAGACCTTTTATCTGTTCTTCTTGCTCACATATCTTTATAATAATTCTCATAATGGAAAACCACAGAAGTTCCATGGCAACAGGGCCTATGCTTTGTCAAGATGTGACACGCAGGTTTCATCATTTTGTGATTTGATTTACCCAGGAAGCAAGGAAGAGGAACTGAAGGAAGAGATAAAAAAGAAAACAAAGGAAAACAATCATTATCTCAGTGAATCATCAATATTTTCTAGGTGGATGCATCCATGGAGTTAATAAGTTGGTAGGCAGTCTAATATATCTCCTATTCTCCCACTGCCTACCATGGTTAATTTACTGTCCTCCTTAGTATTTCCGCAAACACACCTAGATACTGCCTTCATCCCTGACAACTTCTAATGCCACCCACAAACAGTGCCATGATTTACCCCATTTAACACATGAATGAACACCCGCAGTGTCCTTTGACTTCTCTCTCTGAGCTCCCCTTACTCCCTTCCTGTCTCTGATCACTCCTCCTTTCCCCCTAAATGCCTCCATCCTCCAAGGTTCCATCTCAGCTTCTATCTGGGCACTCAGAACCTGCCCTGGGATATTATGCCTTGTCACAGCATCAGTACTCTCCCTTTGGAAATCTTGATCTCCAGGACTAGCTCTATTAAGGGCCATAACATCTTCCAAAAGGGATGGTAGATCAGAGCTCAAATGCCACAGAAATGGGGACAAGGGGAAGAACTGAGATAAGGCCACTTGCTGTGGGATTTAGCAGGTCATAGGTGATGTGCAGGAGAGCAAGTTTATGAGATGTCTCGATAAGCCATATTAGGAAGCTATGTATTGTCTGTCCAGCCAAAAGAGAAAATAAAAACTGTCCTACCCTCTAATCTTTCCCCATTTTGACATTACCCTTCTTATCCAACCTTTGTTCTTCAACTACTCACGAACACAGGATCTCAGTCGATCTTATACTTTGCTTCTTACCTTCCCTGCTACTGTTAATTACATTTCATCCATTCCCAGAGGCTTAGCTCACATTTTACTCTGTCTGCTGGCAATCCTTTGGATCCCTCTGAATTACTGAATTCAGTGGATCATACTGAACTACTTCTCCTTAGTACATCCTAGGCTATTTCCCTTTTCTTGTGAACTGAACCTAATTCAATTTGAAAATGTACAATTCTTAAAATAGGTAATATTTATAGGTAACCCTAATCTCTAAAAGTGTGATGTGTGTGAGAGTTACCTTCTCCCCCTACAATCTCTCTACTGGACTATAATAAAAGCAAGTCTCTGACCAAATTCTGTTACACGCTTTTTTTTTTTTTTTTTTTTTGAGATGAAGTCTCCCTCTGCCTCTCAGGCTGGAGTGAGGTGATGAAATCTCAGCTTGCTGCAACCTCTGCCTCCCAGGCTCAAGCAATTCTCATGTCTCAGCCTCCCAAGTAGCTGGGAGTACAGGCGTGCACTACCATGCCCAGCTAATTTTTGTATTTTTAGTAGAGATGTATTTTAGTTGCTCAGGCTGGTCTTGAGCTCCTGAGCTCAGGTGATCCACCTGCCGAGGCCTCCCAAAGTGCTACAAGTACAGGCATGAGCCACTGCACCAGCCATGGATATGCTTACTAAACAAGTGTTTATTAGCAAGCAGGCACACAAGTGTTCATACAGTCTGCTTGCAGACTCCATGAACTCCCATTCTCTGTGCTCTTAGTGTTCCGATTACCACCATACATAAAATGTTTAATTGAGAAAAAAATGATAATATTCTAGAGGATGGATTCTGTTTCCTTCAGTTGACATCAGGAACCAGAATCCTCTGATCCAATTGCTGGGCCCAGGGGAGGATTAAATCTTGGATGCCATCCCTACTGGCCTCATTAGATTCTTATATTTTGTTGATGTAAGAGAAGAAGAGTGAGGAGTGTTGCAAAGTTATGTTAACCAATTCATACATTTGAATACCTTGAATTTCACCGATAAGAACTCATTTCTTATATTTGGTGTGTTTTTAAGGAAAGTATCACATGTAAATTGACACTGTTTGTTTAACAAACACTTGTATAACATCTACTATGTGGCAGATACTAATCTAAACACTGTGCACATATTAACACATTTAAACCTCATAGCAGCCTATAAAGTAGGCACTAATATTATCCCCATTCTACAGATGCAGGAACTGGCATGCAGATAAGTTAAGTTACTGAGATGTTTTAACTAGTAAATAGCAGAGCCAGGATTTGAATTGAAGCAGTCTGATTCCAGGGTTCACGGTCTTCACAAGTTCCCTGATCATGGAAGTGTCTGTAAAAGTTGCTTCTGGAATATAGGCTTCCTTATTAGAATACTAGCTGGCCCAGTTGGAAAACTAGGACTATCTGGGTTGTGGCTTAACCTGACTAATAATGATAGCCATAATTTCCCACTCTTTATATTAAAGTATTTAAAGTAAATAACTAACACAACACTAATTAACTCTGTGCTTTATTAGTATTTCAGCAGAGAAGGCTAGTTTTTACAACAGCGTACTCACTATTTAGACTTGTAGATCTCTAATTTTAACTTTTTTAATTTTTATTTTTCTCAAAACAGATTCTTGCTCTGTTGTCCAGGCTGGAGTGCAATAGCATGATCATAGCTCACTGTGGCCTCAAACTCTTGGGCTCATGTGATCCTCCCACCTCAGCCTCCTGAGTACCTGGGACCACACGCATGAACCACTGCACTCAGCTAGGCTTGCAGATCTTGATTCTTGAGCCCTTCTGAACTTTTCAATTTCCCATTTACATCACCACTGTCAGATGATGATGTAGCTTTTGCTTAAACATACCCATTTGAGGGTATTCACTCTCTTGGGGCTGCCATCATGTTGGTATTCATTTCTGACTGTTGGAAAGTTCCTTCTTGCATTAAGCAAGAATTTTTTTTATAAACATCCACTGAATTGATCACAGTTCCATATGACCATTAAGGGGTCAAATTTATGGAAATAAGATATGCTTCACACAAGACAGTAACGAAGACATGATGTTTCCCCAGTGGTGCACGCGGCCCTCATGAAGAGTGTGGGTCACTGAGGAATAGTTTATTGTGACAGGGGTAAAGACTCAGCAAGCTCATGAATATAGGAGTCAGAGAAGAGAGGTCAGTAAGGACTGCTGAGCTCAGGGAGGGTTTTGGCAGAGGTGTTGTCAGACTGACTAGGTTCATAGAACACACAAAAAACTTTGGTGAATGAATTAATGATGGATGGATATTAATACTTTATGTCTAAACATGGTTTCATTTATCAGAATTCCTGATTCCTGCTTCTGATTGATCAAGATCCAACTGTGGAAACACCTCCAAAGAGGGAAATTGCCAATTTCTCACAGTTTGAGACAGAAACACAGATTGAGCGAGCCTTGAGTGATTGTTTCACACTTCTGAATTTGCCTCCAATGAGCTGCTGATTTTGAATTGCAAGTTGCTGCTTGCTAAGTGGTTTATACTGATCAAGGTTGTTGTGTATGCCCATGCAAGGTATGAACAAGAACCTATAGGTTTGTCCAAGTTTGAAAATCCAAGTCTTCACATTAAGAATAACAGAAAGAATATTACTAACAATAATCTTGGGCAGTCTTTCACAATTGTAAACATTCAGTCCTTTTAACCCAGATTCACACAGCATTCTTTATATGAATAGAGATTCACAGAAGTTGTGACATTTCTAAAATCAAAATTTAGTGAATACCAAATCTGGTACCAGAGTCCAGGTATTTCAGACACTGGTTCAAACAGTAAACATAGAACCAAGAGTTAAAAAAAAAAAATGTTGCTCTGTATGCTTAATATCTGTGCATTTCACTGTGTATAAATTGTACCTCAATAAAAATACACTTTGAGCCTGTTATAAAGGCCAATAGTAAATGGAAGAAGAATCTATACAGTACCTTCACTCTGCTGGGCCCTGTGGTCATTGCGTTCTGTTCATCCTCTCACTCTCCTCTCCTAGAAGTCAAGGATCTGCAATTTACAGATAAAGAATGTAAGTCTTAGAGAGATAACTTGCCTTCATGGGGGACCTGAGATACTAAACCAAATGTTGATAACTCCAAAATCAGTGCTTTTTCTATGTTATTAGTTTTTCCCAAAAATGTGCTATGGATACCCCTGGCAGTACATGTGATAATTTTTGGTACACAAAGATAGACATTTTCTGTGTTAATTTAATGTGAATTTGGTGTGAATAAAACAGTTTTTAAGGGCATGATACAAAATATCTTTAAAATTAAATGTATTGAAGTTTCTTAAATGTTCAATTTAAAAGAAAATGTACAATATTGCCAACAATAATACAACTGGTTTGCAGACATGTTTCTATATGGTACCATGGCAAAAATTTAAAAGGCAGCATCAGAATGTCTGAAATTTGAGAAACCTAGAGCTGCGTCATGCTGCCTCCCCACAAAGCAATTAACAGCTTGGTCAGCAGCTTAAATTGAGCCCAAAACTGGTATCCACAATACTTTCTATACCTGCAAAAAAAAAAAAAAAAAATTCCAGAGGAATGACATGAGCACGATGGCAGAATAGAACATCTATGATCCTCATCTCCCATAGAAACATGGATCTGGCAACTATCCACAGACAAAAGTGCCTTTAAGGGAGCTTCAGAATCCAGATAGTAAGTTTCCACACACCAGTGGAGCCCAAAACTGAGAAAAGCCACTTAAAAAAGACAGGCCTGTGCCTTGTTAGTAGGCTTACTGACCGCAGAGCCAGCTGCAGAACAGGAAGCAGCCCCATCCCCTGTGGTTGGGGCTCCAGCCCCACTGGTCCACCATCCTGCCACCAGCCCTGCCCATGTGTGGAAGCAGCAGGAGCCATGCCCATTCATGCTCCCAGTGGTAGGGCCCAACAACCACAGACTCAAATGCAGACCGAGAGCAGTTTTATGATCCAGCTCCAGCCCCACTCAACCGCAGTCTCAGAGGCAGTTTGTTTGAGACCTGACAAGGTCTGATTTTCCTGCTAAAATCAGTCTGTAAAGATTAAAAGAGATGGCTCCTCCTTCAAAAGCACCAACACCAATGCAAGTCCACAAGGATCAAGAAGAATTAGATAAACATGACACCACCAAGGGAAACTAATAAATCTCTATTCAACTCTAAAGAAACAGAGATCCATGAACTGTCTGACAAATAACTCAAACATCTTAAAGAAGCTCAATAACTGCAAACACATGAGCACATGAGCATTGTTAAACACCTGAAATGATGATGAATAAATGGATGGATGGTGCTAGAAATTGTCTTGAAAAGGAAGAGAAGAATAAGAAATAAAATAAAAGCACAACATGTTGCAAAATGGCCCCTGAAACACCAAAGAGTGAAATTCTAGCTGCCAAGAGGGGGCAACAGAGAGTTGCTTCCAGGGCTCTGAAAGTCAGCAAGATAGCTCCTTAGTGCTTTCGAGCCAGAATTATAGCCTAGATCAGAAACTCTGCAGTGGATGGTGCTTTTGGACCTAAAGGACCTAAGAAGATCACACTATTAGCCAAAAATGGGTGCAGAAGTGGAGGTATATAAGAGTTCTCTATCACCTACAGATTAAATCCAGGCCTTTTAGAAAGGCAGACAATTTCCTCAATACCAAGACCCCACCCACCATTTAGGCATCAGCTCCTACCTATTTCCACTCTGGTAATGAGGAATTTGCATGTAGTTCTTCACACACACGATGTCATGTCATCTCTCAGCAAATGTGCCCCTGCTGATCTCTTACCTTACAATGGCCTCTCTACCTTTGCTTAACTGTCTAGCCTCCCCTTCCAAATTTTAGCTCAGATATTATTTCCCCTCAGAGGTCTTGAAATCTTTCTGATCCCTTTTTGTTGGGGGAGAGGGGTTTAAGCATCCACCTCTACACACCCACTGATCCTCGTGCTGAATATCAGTGCTGCCTGCTGCCCTACGACCCAGTCTGGGAAACCTCTGCCCTGGGCTCTGAACTACGCAGGGCCATGATCCTCCACTTCATGGAGAATTCTCGGGGCCAAGTAAAATGCCCCCCAGGGCTCTATTTATCCCTTTCAGATTAAGCTCTAGGTTCCCTGGACCCAGAATTTTCTGTCCAAATGGCTCAGAATTCACTTCCAAAGCCTCAGGGTATGCATGCCTAGGCTGAGGGGTAGCCAAAGCCACCTGTTTGTGTCCATGTGGATGCATTCTGAATATTCAGGCTGGAGTATTCACAGGTGTGCTTGTGAGGCCCCTTACAGTGTGGAAGCAGCCAGAAAAGGAAAGAGAGGAAGTCAGGCTACAAGCCAGCAACTGGTTTTACCTTCACTGCTATGTTTCTGTGTAGAACTCCAAGGGGTTCCATAATTCTAAATTCACATTTGGCTGAACAGGTATCTTTATCAATGCAGGAGGATATAACATATCTTATTTAGCAATGGTCTGCTAGCCTGATTTATCAATGCCAAATCTCTAGATATATATGACATATGGGCTTCATCTTTGCCCTAGGCCCTGAAAATGTTAGGGGTGGGCCTGTCATGTTAACATCTATCTGAGCACTGACCAACACTTATTGAAATGCTCTTGCTTACAAGAACCCTCATCTACTAGGACATAACCATCTAAACGACAAGGAACATTTTTCTGTCCCCAGGGTCTAGCCCTGTACTTAATGAATAATAGATTCCTAACATCTACCAGCAAATATGTATTTAACTGGACAGAACTGAGAGGATGAAGCCCAAGGCCCAGTCAGAGCCACTGAGTCATCTTTAGGAGTGAGGAAAAAAATGAGACAGGGTAGGCAGACCTAAGGCTGGGTGCCCTTTGCCTTCTGCCCGGAGTTCCCTCCAGAATACTTGACTCCTGTTAAAAAGGCGGTAATAAGTACTTAGAAGAAATAAACCCTAAAGGCTGACAGAAGAGAGTGATGGCTTTTATTTTCATTCGTTACCTAAGCTTTTGGTACTAAAAAAGAGTAGTAAATGATAATAAAATCATCTTATAGCAAATGTACAAAATATACAGGACATGGATGAAACTGGAAAACATCATTCTCAGTAAACTATCGCAAGGACAAAAAACCAAACACCGCATATTCTTACTCATAGGTGGGAATTGAACAATGAGAACTCATGGACACAGGAAGGGGAACATCACACTCCAGGGACTGTTGTGGGGCTGGGGGGATGGGGGAGGGACAGCATTAGGAGATATACCTAATGCTAAATGACGAGTTAATGGGTGCAGCAAAACAACATGGCACACGGATACATATGTAACAAACCTGCACATTGTGCACATGTACCCTAAAACCTAAAGTATAATAATAAAAAATAAAAAATAAAAAAATAAAAAAATAAACCTTAACAAATGGTACACCTAAAATGGTATATTTTATATGTCAATTATGCTTCAATAAACCGGAGTTTTATAACAATAAGGAGGAATAAAGCAAATGAAAAATTAAAAAAAAATTCTTTGCCTAAGAAATTAACAAATGAAATACAAAAATAAGAATCTGGTAATCAGCTTTCTATATAGGCAGGCACCGTGAAGCTAAGGACTGCTCCATCTTCTAAACTCTTCTCTAAATACCTGTCGGCCAACATATAACCCTACCCCACACCAAGCTCCTCATGGTGAACATCACAGACTCACAAAGTAGAGGGAAATGGCAGGACACCAAAAAGACTTATAATAACATCCCATTCTAGATTTAAGAAGATATCAGACTTCTTTCCTTGCCCCTGCTTCTCTCTCTAACTAAAATCATTTAACCGAAATTAATTTTTCCCAAGTATTTATAAAGCAGCTATAATATTCAAGGCTCTAGTCTATACTCTTGAGAGAAAACATCTTAAAAACTGACCCAATCCCTGCCTTCATGGAGTTTCCATTCTAATGGGTGAGTCTCGGCCTTGGCTACCCATTAAAGGCAGAACTAACAGGAAAAGTGCAAGAGAGCCAGGCGATTTGGTGGGTAAAGTTCATGGAGTTTCCCTCTGATTGCCCCTACTTTCTCAATGAAGTATGAGGCAAGGTCATCAGCTCAAAGCAAGTGGGTGTCCCATTTAACTAGGCTGGCAATGAGGGACAGCACCTCTGCTTTAGCAAGGGCCTTGATTCTGCATGCGAGAAGCCATTGGAAGACCAAGAAGAAATGAAGTAGGGAGCTCTGGTACTCACTTTGTGGTTAAAGGATAGAAAGGGAAAAGGGACTCTCAGGCCCGATTCTAGACTGTGCCTTCCAGCTAGGGTCACCAGATTTAGCAAATAAAAATGTTTTAGCTGGGAACATTACAGCCCAGCTCATCAGGATACAAAGGAAATATGAGTTCAGAACCCAGACTACAGCTAGGTATGAAGAAATTATCTGGTTGGGATGCCATAATGCTGGACTTCTCTCTCGGTGACCTGAATGAGGTGACCTGAGCATGATCAGTGGATACACAATAGTGAGGGATGCCTCCAATGCTGGCCCCCACCGCTGCTTCAACATCAGAGAGAGGGAGAAAACCAGGGTCTTGTCTCAAATTATTTTTACCCAAACCACAGTTCTCTAGCAGCCTCAGAGGTCCTTGGTAACAAAGAGAAAACCAAACTGCACCCACTGTAGTTTTTACTGTAATCAGAGCTTCTGAATCTATGCCGCAGCCCTGCCATGTTTTCCTGAATCAGAGCTTCTTGTGGCTTTAATATGCTGGTGAGTAAGCCAAAGTGGTGTGACACAGTGTTAGAGCATAGCGTTTGCAGTGAGACACTCCTAGATTTATTCACTCAGCAAATATTGTAGGCACATGCTTCACTCTTATGTACATTATCTCTTAATCCTCTGTGGGCGAAAGATTACCTAGGTGCCGAGGCAAGAGACTGAAGGCACAAACTGTTTCAGTATAATAAAGAAAATAGTTAGAATAAGAATAGTCATAATACAAATTAGATATAGAGATGACCATGGACAATTATCAATCATTATTATAAACATTATTTAATCATTAGCTTTTAATATTACTCTTTGTTGCTAATATAACCTAGGAATAACTGGCGGGTATAGGGTCAGGTGCTGAAGAGACATTGTGAGAAGTGACTTACAAGGCAAGAGGTGAGCCCTCTGTCACGCCCGCATAAGGGCCCCTTGAGGGCTCCTTGGTCAAGTGGTAATGCCACTGTCTGGGAAGGCACCCATTACTTAGCAGACCGAGAAAGGGAGTCTCCTTTCCTTGGAGGAGTCAGGGGACACTCTGCTCCACCAGCTTCTTGTGGAAGGCTGGATATCATCCAGGCCTGCCCGCAGTCATCCGGAGGCCTAAACCCCTCCCTGTGGTGCTGTGCTGCAATGATCATGCGCCTTGTCCACTTTCATGTTTCTCCCATACTCCTGGTTCCTCTTTGAAGTTCATAGTAGATAACGGTAGAAGAAATAGTGAAAGTCTTAAAGTCTTTGATCTTTCTAATAAGTGCATAGAAGAAAACGCTGACATATGCTGCCTTCTCGCTCTGCTTCGGCTTCGGCCCCTAAAAGGGAAGGGTCCCCTGTTCTATGATCACGTGACTTACTTCAGCTTATCAATCACTTAGAAGATTCACCCTCCTTACCCTGCCCCCCTTGTCTTGTATGCAATAAATTGATATTTATGCTGGTGAGTAAGCCAAAGTGGTGTGACACAGTGTTAGAGCATAGCGTTTGGAGTGAGACACTCCTAGATTTATTCACTCAGCAAATATTGTAGGCACAAGCTTCGGGGCCACTACTGGTCTCTGCATCTTGATGGTAGTGGTCCCCCAGGCCCAGCTGCCTTCTCTTTATCTCTTTGTTTTGTGTCTTTATTTATTACAATCTCTCGTCTCCGCACACGGGGAGAACACCCGCTAAGCCCTGTCGGGCTGGACCCTACAATTCTCTCTCTGCATTAAATATTATCTTTTCCATTTCACAGATAAGGAAATCGAATCTTAGCAAGTCTAAGAAACATGCCTAAGATCTCAGCTAGTACCGAGCCAGGAAGAAAACTCAGGTCTATATGACTCCAAGCCCTTGCTTCTAACTACACATTTTACTGTTTTGGGATTTGAACCCTAGCCCTATCGTGCACCCATTGTGCAACTTTGGGTTAAATAACATCTCTGGGCCTCAGTTTTCTCTTTTATAAAATAGGAATAATATTACCCAACCATGTGAAGAGCCTGGCACTTGAGTAATTTAAAAGGGCCCCTTGCATGTGTATTATTACTAACCATCCTATTTGTTTACGTTCTATGCCGGCCCCGGCAATGCAAAAGGAGACCGGCAAGAAAGGTAGCTAGGTACTCAACCAGGAAAGGTTTGATAAAGAAATGGTATCTAGTAATTGATATTTTAGTCATTCCTGACTTGTTGACCTAATTAGATTTTTTTCCTCAGCCTCTTTGCTCATAGGAAACAACACGCTTGAGTAATTTTCACATATTGTTTGACCTACATTTGTGTCCATTATAAAACTTATCTTGATTTGATACAGAAGAACTAAACTTCATGGCAATAATTTTCTAGCAAATGGATTTCACTCATAAGAAAATAAAAGGACATATGTCCATTTTAGAACCAACTTTTAGTTACAGTGAGAGCCATTTGTGCCAAAAATGACTAGCACCATTAAAAAGCAATCCGCTCCTAGGTATATACCCAAAAGAATTGAAAAAACACATCAACACAAAAACTTGGACATGAGTATTTGTAGCAGTGTTATTATAACAGTCAAAAGGTAGAAGCAACCCAAATGTCCATTAACTGATGAATGAGTGGATAAACAAAATGTGACATATCCACACAGCAGAATATTATTCAGTTACAAAAAGGAATGAAGTTCTGTTACATGCTACAACATGGATGAACCTTGAAAATGCTAAGCCAGAAACAGAAGACCACTATTACATGATTCCAGTTATATGAAATGTTCAGAATAGGCAAATATATGAAGACAGAAAGTAGATTTGTGGTTACCAGGGGCTGGAGAGAGGAAGGAATTGGGAGTGACTGGTAATGAATATGAGGTTTGTTTTTGGAGTGATGAAAGTGTTGTGAAATTAGATGATGCTGATGAATGCATAACTCTGTGAATACTCTGAAAACCCTGAATTGCACACCTAAAAACAGGAATTTTTACTTTAATAAACCTATTACATTTTTTTGAGACAGGTTCTCACTCTGTTACCCAGGCTGGAGTGCAGTGGCGTGGTCACAGCTCACTGCAGCCTCAAATTCCCAGGCTCAAGCAATTTTCCCACTTCAGTCTCCCTAGTAGCACAGACTACAGGCACACACCACCACACTTGGCTAATTAAAAAAAAAAAAAAAAATTGTTTTAGAGATGGAGTCCCACTATGTTGCCCAGGCTGGTCTCCAACTCCCGGGTTCCAGTGATCCCCTCCCCTCAGTCTCCCAAAGTGTTGGAATTATAGTCATGAGCCACAGCACCCGGACTGAACCTGTTACTTTTTAAAACATTATTGTCTATTGTACTTGCCCTCTTTAAGGATGGTATGCATTTGAAAATATTTAAATATAGAAATGATTTGGGGAGGATAAAAAAGACTCAGAACATGAATCACTCACCTAAACTCCAACAAAATATTTCTAAGTCTATTAATATATACAACTAGGGAATGATACAGAGATGTTAAGATTTCTGTTTTGTTTAATGCTCTCTTCTTAAAGGGGACTGAAAGTTGAATAATACTCAAAGATTTCAGGGTCATACTGACGTGAATCCAATTTTTTTAAAAACACAAAACTCAATCTTGAGTCATTGAAGACAAAATAGCAGAATTGGGTGACTGAAGTGGGAGGATCACTTGAGCCCAGGAGTTCAACACTTGCCTTGGCAACGTAGAGAGAACTCATCTCTATACAAAATAAAAAAAATTAGCTGGGCATGCTGGCTTGTACCTGTCATCCCAGCTACTCAAGAGGCTGAGGTGGGAGAATAGCTTAAAGCCTGGGAGTCTGAGGCTGCAGTGACCCGTGATCATGCCACTGAACTCCAGCCTGGGTGACAGAGTGAGGCCTTGTCTCAAAAATAAATAAATAAATAAATAAATAAATAAATAAATAAATAAATAAATAAATAAAACAGAACAAAATAAAGAAAAATTCACATGGAAAGAGAGACTTAGGGGTGATTTCAGAGTAATTGAGATGTCAGACGTGGGTTGCTAGGGTTTCAGATTCATTCATAACAATTTTCCAAGTTGCTCCATTGAAATTCTACTCACCTCCTTCGAAGGAAGCCCATCGCATATCCATCCTCTTTTGCTCCTCAGCCACCCAAAGTGCTGGGTGTCACACACCCAGGCATGAGTCACCACACCCAGCCTCAGGACTTGGTGCCCTTTTAGGTGAATGAGAATCCAGCAGATTCTCCTGGAACACATCCACAAGCTGAAGGCAGAGAAGGACTGCAAGAAGCCCCTGGCTGACCAGATAGGCCCCCAGGGTTAAGACCAAGGAAGTACAGGAGTACCCTTAGGAGCCACTTCAGGCCAAGAAGGAAGTAACCAAGGCTCTGTCCATGCAAGAGATCAGGACATAAAGGTCCCCATCTCTTATGTACACACGGTGGTTGACATGGTTTGGCTCTGTCTCCACACCCAAATTTCTTTCTAATAGTAATACCCATGTGGCAAGGGAGAGACCTGGTGGGAGGTGACTGGATCATGGGGGTGGTTCCCCCATGCTGTTCTTGTGATAGTGAGGGAGTTCTCATGGGACCTGATGATTTTAAAAGTGGCAGTTTCCCCTGCACTCTGTCTTTCCTGCCACCTTGTGACAAAGGTACTTACTTCTCCTTCACCTTCCGCCATGATTGTAAGTTTCCTGAGCCCTCCTCAGCCATGCAGAACTGTGAATCAATTAAACCTCTTTCCTTTATAAATTATCCAGTCTCTGGCATTTCTTTATGGCAGTGTTAAAACAGACTAACACGGGTATGTACTGTTTACCTTAAATTATGGTCATTGTACATATTTTGTCCTCAATGAAAGATGACAGCTGATTTTGGTTGGTTGTTTGTTTTTCTCCCCCTGTGACTCTCAACTTCCTTACGGAGAAATCACTTCCATAAAAGAACTCAACATCACAAAGATAGGAATAATTGGAGCCCTGATTTTCTTTGATGTATCACCTGAATTCCAAACATGAGGTCATTTAATAGTATTACACATTTATAAAATCATGACATGTGGAGCAAAACATCACTTGCTAAAATTAAGGACTTGCCAATTCTTAAAATTGTTGATAGATGTCTAGCCACTGAATTATATACTTTCTTTGATGTTGAGATGGTCTATTTGGTAAACATAACGCTGGTCTACATAAACTACAGCACAACGAATATCAAAGGTTTATTTGATATTTGTGCTTCCTTCCATCCCCTTCAATAAACCAGAATATTCTTAATATTCAACCAATGCTTCCAATATTATTAGATTTCTGTAGGAGTTTTGATTTGATGATTTATAGCCCTCTGAAGAAAACAGAAAGGTATATAATAGTGGATCAGTAACTTACTGCTTTGCCAGGAAAAATCCATGAGGTATTTTTCTACATTAATCACCTATTTTATAGATGAGTGATCCAGAGAATGATTGTTTAATTATTAAAAATGTAGAAAGGGAAAAATATGCATTTAAAATATTTTTTCTTTACACATTTTCACTTATCATACTTTTAAAAGTATTTCTCATGTATGCTAAGGCTATGTAAAAATAAAATTAAACTACATAATTTGGTTTATTATTACAATGCAATAATAGGGAAACCCTTTATTTACATGATTTTATGCATTACCCCAAAACCAATACATTTTTTGTCTTATTAATATGCTGAGATTCAGTCAATAAATATGTATTGGCCGGGCGCGGTGGCTCACGCTTGTAATCCCAGCACTTTGGGAGGCCGAGGCAGGCGGATCACGAGGTCAGGAGATCGAGACCACGGTGAAACCCCATCTCTACCAAAAAAATACAAAAAATCAGCTGGGCATGGTGGCGGGCGCCTGTAGTCCCAGCTACTCGGAGAGGCTGAGGCAGGAGTATGGCGTGAACCCGGGAGGCGGAGCTTGCAGTGAGCAGAGATCGCGCCACTGCACTCCAGCCTGGGCGACAGAGCGAGACTCCGTCTCAAAAAAATTAAAAAAAATAAAAATAAAATAAATAAATAAATATGTATTGACAACCCACTTCACGCCCTCTTTAGGATGTGGTAGAGAGAACAACATAGAGAAAATCACAACTCTTATGAAGCCCACATTCTATTTGCGGAAGACAGAAAATAAACAAGCAAATCAATGAAAAGAATAATTTCAAAGAGAGACAAACACTAAAGGGAAAATTGAGAGGGGTGGTGGGAAGGGAAGGGACTGGCTGATCGCTATTACCGAGAGGGCAGCTGAGGAGAAAGTCAGTCTAAATGACAAGAAGAGTCAGCCAGCAAAGATCTGGGAGGAGGGTATTCCAGGCTGGGAGAAAAGCAAACGCAGCAGCCTTCAATCAAGAATAAGCTTGGAGTGTTCCAGGACCAGGAAGGAGGCCAGTGTAGCTGGTGCAGACTGGGTGAGAGGGAGAATCATAGGGAGTGGAGTGTGAGGGGTGAGGAGTATGAGGTTATGCACTGCCCCGTGTTGGCTGTGGGAATAAATTTCCATTGTACAGCATTTTAATTATAACCAGAAATCACTAAAAGTTTTAAATAGAGTGTATATAATCTATACACCGTTTTAAAGGAGAACTTTGAATGTTGTATGGAGAGAGAATAGAATGAAGGAAAAGCAGGAATAGAAGTAATTAAGAGGTTGTATTTCAGCAAGATGTGATGCTGACTTGGATACGGGTAGAAGTAATGGGCATTGCGAGGAGTGATCAGATTTGGGAGGTTTTTAATCTTGTGTAAGGGATAGACGTAAGGGGCCCTGGCCTAACAACTGGGTAAATGGTGATGTCATTCACTGAGAAGGAGAAGACTATGAAAGGAGCATACTGGAGAGGGAGGAGATCAAGAATTCCACTTTTAGTATTCTAAGTGTTAGCGAGCTATTAAACAGGTAAAGATATGGAGTAAGCAGTCAGATAAATGAGCATAGCACCCTGAAGCATATATTATTTGCAGTTCATTTCCAAAAATGTACACTACTTTCTACAGATATTTGGCAAATACTCTCATTGTTTTCTGTTATTCTTCTCCCCAAAGCCATTAATGGAATTTCTTTAGAAATGATGCACAACTGATTTTTTCCTTGTACTCACCTGCCCACGTAGATGTCCTTGGATATGAGAAGAATGCAAATTATGTTGGATGCCTGAAATTGAAGGGTTTCTTAATTTTCACTGATGCATTAGTATTAGTACCTTCCTTAGTCTATTAATTTGCCTTAATTTACTCCTTCTTATTTTTTATAGTACTTCTCCTTTTTCCCAGAAAAGTGTAAAAAAGTCTTAATATAACTTTTACATACTAAGAATCAGAATAAAGTTAGTCTTGTATCACCAACACTTACTGTAGAATTTAGACTAGATCAAGATGAAATAAACATTGGTTGAATTAATGCATCAATTACAATAACTATATTTAATATGTATTTTTAATTTTTATTATCATCAAATTTAATAATTTATCAAGGATCTTGAGGCTTTCCAAATATTATGTGAAGCCAAGCTACAACAAGCTACACAAATGAGGTTACATAATTTGGTCAATACAGACAGAGATGATGAGTTAATTATCCTAATGTCACTGTGTAAAATCCAACTTCCTATGACGTACATAGTCTATAGCTTAAGTGAACAAACACTGTTTTCCCCCACAAAGGTGGTACAGTAGGCAGTTCAAAGTAGGGAAATTAAACCTAACTGAAAGGTCAAGGATGGAGAGAGAGAGACTTGGAGACGGTTAGAGATTGATGGAACAACAGATCTGGGCCCGTGTTGCACTTCCTTTGTGATGCACTTGCCTGATATTCTAGACAAACGTGATCAAATTTCACCCACTTCATAGTGATGAAAAGAAAAAGCAGTACTAGTCAGTGCAACACTGGTGACCAACAGGATTCACGTAGAGTTTTTCCAAATAACAGAGCAAGTGAAAATTCATCTTCCCATCTCCGTGCAATGAGTGAGAGAAAACATGAGAGATAAACAAAAGCTTTTGTAAGGTTCATTTGAGGAGAGAACACAGATTATCCCTGGAGATCAGTTGATGAGAACAAAGGCAGTGATTCACTTAGACGGAGGCACGAAATAGAAAGAAGAGGGCCGTGTATTTTCTTGGCAAATGGGGGTTTTTCATTCTTTTGGGGTATATTTTCAGTTTGGGTAAGTTGTATTTTTCCAACTTATAGCTCCAAGGTGATAAAGCAACAGCCTTTGAACCTACTGAAATGAACATTTCATTATTAAAGAAAGACTATTAGCCCTTTTAAGTAAAAGTTTTGGGCAAAATAAAATCCATTTTATGATGACACCATATATTATAGAATAAGTATCCTTTTTTTTTTTTTTTTTTTGATACAGAGATGACACCATATATTATAGAATAAGTATCCTTTTTTTTTTTTCTTTTGATACAGAGTCTTGCTCTGTCGCCCAGGCTGGAGTGCAGTGGTGCGATTTCGGCTCACTGCAAGCTCTGCCTCCCAGATTCACGCCATTCTCCTGCTTCAGCCTCCTGAGTAGCTTGGACTACAGGCACCCACCACCACACCCAGCTAACTTTTTTTTTTTTTTCTGTATTTTTAGTAGAGACAGGGTTTCACCATGTTAGCCAGGATGGTCTCGATCTCCTGACCTCATGATCCAGCCACCTTGGCCTCCCAAAGTGCTGGGATTACAGGGGTGAGCCACCATATCCAGCCTATCCAGCCCAGAATAAGTATACTTTTATGTAACAGGAATGTAAGAAATCACTCGTATTTTCCATATCCATCTAACAAGATAATGGCTGTTTGTGGTTTTGCTTTCTAAAGAACCAGTGTCAAGAATGTTCACATTCCTTTCAAGCTTTCCAATTAAGTTGCTCATTAAGACTAGCCTCAATTACATTTTATAGCCAAAACTGAAGTAAAAAATATAGGACTTAAAATGCTCTTTTCCCATACATAATTAAAATGCAGATACTGGGACCACAAACAAGGAGACTCTGAATCATTAAATCCAGGATGAGATCCAGGAAGGAATCTCATCTGCATTTTTAACAAGCTCTCCAGATAATTCTAATGAAGCTGACTTTCCTCTACACCATACTTTGGGAAACATTTGTTTTGACTCATGAACTTGAAGTTTTAAGGACCCTAGAGATCATCCTGTAAGATCAAATTGGCTTGTTCTACAAACGATGAAAGCAAAGTCCAGAGAATTTGGTGCTTGCCAGTTTGGTTGGTAATTACTAGCAAAGGTCTCCTAACTCCAAGGCCAGAGTTCCCACATGAGGCTCCTTCCTACCCAAGGCCTGGAACACACAGTGTGAACATGAACTAGGAACCAGTGTTTGATCAATAGAGCCTCCTAGGCTGCAGGGTAGTATGTGGATGTGCTCTGAGAATTTCATCATCACCCACAGATAACAGTAACTTAAGCCATACCCCACAACAATCCATTCAGTCTTTTAAAAATAATAAAAAATAAAAGATTATCTTTATATAGAACTTTGTATTTCACTAAAGACTTTCACATTTTATGCTATCTGAGTCTCCCAAAACCTTATCCATGAGATGAATAGAAATTATTATTTTCATTATTCAGACAAGGAAAATAGAACTCAGATAAATTGCGTATGGTGAAATTACAGCCTAGACATATTTAATATACTAAACTTCAACAGATAAAATTTAGCTAAATGAGAAAGAGAAGAATCTTCTGAAACAGCATGGGCTGCTAGCTTGCCAATACACTCAGTGAGCATGTGCACCAGCATGAACAGGACATGGAGTCCCTCAATCTGCCCTCGCTGTCTCAGGCCCCCATTTCTCTGGGGAATAAGAAATAAGCAGCTCCCCTCACTTGTAAATGAAGCTAAAGGCTAAATGTGTGTATCTTTATACCCCATTTTCACTACACACAAGCACAATTACCACCTTTGGTGTCTTCCCTACGAAGCAACAATCTGGTCCAAGAGGAACCTAGGTGTGTTGGACTCATTGAGAGATGGCGAGTTGATGCCCAATTAGGTAGAGGGAGCCTAGAGAGGAGACTTGCTGGTGGAGTTACACATGCACCGCCCCCATCACCTGCTCACCCAACCATGCCCCATCATGGCATAGAACATGGCCACATTCAACCTAGCATCAAGATCTGAAAGAGGATTTTTCTTTTTTTTTTTTTAATTAAACTTTAAGTTCTTGGATACATGTGCAGAATGTGCAGGTTTGTTACATAGGTATACATGTGCCATGGTGTTTTGCTGTACCCATCAACCTGTCATCTAGGTTTTAAGCCCACGTGCAATAGGTATTTGTCCTAATGCTCTCTCTCCCTTTGCTCCCTATCCCCCAACAGGCCCTGGTATGTGATGTTCCCCTCCCTGTGTCCGTGTGTTCTCATTGTTCAACCCCTACTTACGAGTGAGAATATGCAGTGTTTGGTTTTCTTTTCCTGTGTTAGTTTGCTGAGAATGATACTTTCCAGCTTCATCCATGTCCCTGCAAAGGACACGAACTCATCCTTTTTTATGGCTGCATAGTATGCCATGGTATATATGTGCCACATTTTCTTTATCCAGTGTATCATTGATGGACATTTGGGTTGGTTCCAAGTCTTTGCTATTGTGAATAGTGCTACAATAAACATATGTGTGCATGTGTCTTCACAGTAGAATGATTTATAATCCTTGGGGTATACACCCAGTAATGTGATTGCTGGGTCAAATAGTATTTCTGGTTCTAGATCCTTGAGTAATCACCACACTCTCTTTCACAATGGTTGAACTAATTTACACTCCCACCAACAGTGTAAAAGCGTTCCTATTTCTCCACATCCTTGCCAGCATCTGTTGCTTCCTGATTTTTTAATGATCACCATTCTAACTGGTGTGAGATGGTATCTCATTGTGGTTTTGATTTGCATTTCTCTAATGACCAGAGATGATGAGCTTTTTTTCATATGTTTGTTGGCCACATAAATGTCTTCTTTTGGGAAATGTCTGTTCATATCCTTCACCCACTTTATGATGGGGTTGTTTTTTTCTTCTAAATTTGTTTAAGTTCCTTGTAGATCCTGGATATTAGACCTTTGTCAGATAGATAGATTGCAAAAATTTTCTCCTATTCTGTAGGTTTCCTGTTCACTTTGATGATAGTTTCTTCTGCTGTGCAGAAGCTCTTCAGTTTAATTAGATCCTATTTGTCAATTTTGGCTTTTGTTGCAATTGCTTTTGCTGTTTTAATCATGAAGTCTTGCCCATGCCTATGTCCTGAATGGCATTGCTTATGTTTTCTTCTAGGGTTTTTATAGTCTTAAGTTTTACATTTAAGTCATCAATGTGTCTTGAGTTAATTTTTGTAGAAGGTGTAAGGAAGGGGTCCAGTTTCAGTTTTCTACATATGGCTAGCTGGTTTTCCTAGCACCATTTATTAAATAGGGAATCCTTTCCCGACTGCTTGTTTTTGTCAGGTTTGTCAAAGATCAGATGATTGTAGATGTGTGGTGTTATTTCTGCAGCCTCTATTTTGTTCCATTGGTCTATATATCTGTTTTGGTACCAGTA
Organism: Hylobates moloch; assembly: GCF_009828535.3. Classification (NCBI taxonomy): domain Eukaryota; kingdom Metazoa; phylum Chordata; class Mammalia; order Primates; family Hylobatidae; genus Hylobates; species Hylobates moloch. Next base: position 146,045,781 of record NW_026652278.1, on the reverse strand, counting down.
TCATGCTGTTCTGTTTACTGTAGCCTTGTAGTATAGTTTGAAGTCAGGTAGTGTAATGCCTCTAGCTTTCTTCTTTTTGCTTAGGATTGTCTTGACTATATGGGCTCTTGTTTTGTTCCATATGAAATTTAAAGTAGTTTTTTCTAGTTCTGTGAAGAAAGTCAATAGTAGCTTGATGAGAATAGCATTGAATCTATAAATTACTTTGGGCAGTATGGCCATTTTCACAATATCAGTTCTTCCCATCCATGAGCATGGAATGTTTTTCCATTTGTTTGTGTGTCCTGTCTCATTTCCGTGAGCAGTGGTTTGTAGTTCTTCTTGAAGAGGTCTTTCACATCCCTTGTAAGTTGCAGTCCTAGGTTTTTTATTCTCTATGTAGCAATTGTGAATGTGAGTTCACTCATAATTTGGCTCTCTGTCCATTGGTGTATAGGAATGCTTGTGATTTTTACACATTGATTTTGTATCCCAGGACTTTGCTGAAGTTGCTGATCAGCTTAAGGAGTTTTTGGGCTGAGACAATGGGGTTTTCTAAATATACAATCATGTCATCAGCAAACAGAGACAATTTGACTTCCTCTTTTCCTAATTAAATACCTTTATTTCTTTCTCTCGCCTGATTGCCCTGGCCAGAACTTTCAATACTATATTGAGTAGGAGTGGTGAAAGAGGGCATCCTTGTCTTGTGCTGGCTTTCAAAGGGAATGCTTCCAGCTCTTGGCCATTCAGTATGATATTGGCTATGGCTTTGACATAAATAGCTCTTACTGTTTTGAGATATATTCCATCAGTACCTAGTTTATTGAGTGTTTTTACCATGAAGGGGTGTTGAATTTTATCAAAGTCCTTTTCTGCATCTATTGAGATAATCATGTGGTTTTTGTCATTGTTTCTGTTTATGTGATGGATGATGTTTCTTGATATGCATATATTGAATCAGCCTTGCATGCCAGGGATGAAGCTGACTTGATGATGATGGATAAGCTTTTTGATGTGCTCCTGGATTCGGTTTGCCAATATTTTATTGAGGATTTTCACATCTATGTTCATCAGGAGTATTGGCCTGGAATTTTTTCTTTTTTTCTTTCTTTTTTTTATCTCTGTCAGGTTTTGGTACCAGGATAATTCTGGCCTCATAAAATGAGTTAGGGAGGATTCCTTCTTTTTCTATTGTTTGGAATAGTTTCAGAAGGTATGGTACCAGCTCCTCTTTGTACCTCTGGTAGAATTTGGTTGTGAATCCGTTTGGTCCTGGGCTTTTTTTTGGTTGGTAGGCTATTAATTACTGTCTCAATTTCAGAATTTGTTACTGGTCTGTTGAGGGATTAGACTTCTTCCTGATTTAGTCTTGGAAGGGTGTATGTGTTCAGGAATTTATCCATTTCTCCTAGATTTTCTAGTTTATTTGCATAGAGGTATTTATAGTATTCTCTGATGGTAGTTTGTATTTCTGTGGGACCAGTGATGATATCCCCTTTACCATTTTTTATTGTGTCTATTTGAATCTTCTCTCTTTTCTTCTTTATTAGTCTGGCTAGCAGTTTATCTATTTTGTTAATCTTTTTAAAAAAAACAGCTCCTGGATTCATTGATTTTTTTGAAGGGTTTTTCATGTCTCTAATTTTATCTGTAGGAATTTTTTGTGGCCAGTACTATAGATAATTTCTTTATCTATAGGATTTTTTTTAAGGCCAGTACTTTAGAGAGGATTTGTGTTTCCTTCTCCTACGTACCTACAGCCATGGCAACCTAGGACCGTTTTATTATATATCTTGAAGATTTTGTACTACCCAGATAGTATGAACTTGGATTGCAAATACATGGAAAAGCCAATGTGTGTTTACAAAATCTCAGGGAATATTGTTTTACTTCCATCCAGCACCCATGTTTGAGACATGCAAGTCTTTCCGAACGTAACTTGGAGGAGGTTGAACAAGCAAATTTATTTCTACTTCATCTTTGGACTTATGGGCTGCTTTTCAACATCCTGGCTTTATGTATGAGGTCTCTGTGATAAAGGAAGGAAAAAGACCAACACAGCTACCCACAAAATGAGTTCTGAGTTTATTATACCAGACAAGGAGGCAATGACAAGTGAAAAGCTTCAGTGAATGGCTCCATAAAAGATGAAAGTCTGAAGTTTTTATATTCTAGAAGGTTGATTGTACTTATGCCAATTGTGGGTGAAATTGTGTCCTAGATTAGGCAGGATGAGTCCATAAATTATAGCCAGTTGATTTCCTGTGTGCATTCAGGAATGAGTTTTTACTTTGACTTATTGGGGTTGCTAATATTCCCAAGTATTTGTTAGCTTTGGCTGGTGGGTTGCTCTAAGTGTTATCAGCATCAACTGCTCAAAACTATTGTGGATATATATATATTGTGGATATATATATATCAGCATTATGTTTTGATTTCTCCTAGGTAGGGGTTTTGCAAATAGAAACTTCTTATACATTGTACTTGATTCTCGCTTTAAGCAAATGTTGAGCCCTTCAGGAAAAATAAAACAAAATTTTAAGTTCATGCAGCTTCAATGCACTCCTTACCAGCTAACCAGCTGATTGATGTACTTGAAAAGATTACTTTAAATTATTTAATCCAGTTTTTTAGTCATTGTCAGTGGAACAGACAATCGGGATGTCCTGTCTGATGAAACTGAAAGTCAAATAAATTGTAGGTTCCTTCTGCTTTGTAGTGGAATTCAAATGTGTACCTCACTGGGATAATTCCAGGCTGGATTTACCCAAATCAATAATCCTACATATGTAGTGAGTGTTATTCACCCAGTGGCAAACCAGTGGGCTTGAGTCCTTTAATTCCACAGTAAAAGATTCCTTTTATAAAACAAAATGGTTAACAATTAAATTAACTTTGAAATACAAGAACTAATTATGAAACATTTCAAGAGCAAGGGACTCTGTCTTATTCATCTCTTACATTCCCAGTCCTGAATGAAGAGATAAACAAATAAATGAATGATTTACATTGACAGTAGATACCGAGGTGTTAAGATACGAAAATCATTCTAAAAAATATAGAAACAAGAGAAAGTAAGATTTTTTGTTTGTTTTTGCCATTTAGACTACAGCATACATTGAGTAACTGAAGCTTGCTTAAAATGGAAATGGCTTCCTCTGGCAGATACAGTAAACAAATTCCTTAGAAAAGGCCTCATATGAATCACTCTTCATCAGTTTTCAGACTATTCACCTAAATTACTGCAGCAAAATAAAGACCTGTAAATAGTATGGCCAAGCAGATGCATATTGTTACTGGAATTGAACAACCTTCTATTTCTGGAATTGCTAAAACTTGATGGGGTATTACATTAAAACAAAGGCAAGGGAAAGAATTCCATCACTGGAGGGAAAAAAAATAAGAATTTATATATAACTCAACATCAGAACTAGAAAAAGCCAGGCACAGCACTTCCTTTAAAGTGACTTTTTAAAAAACTAGCAAAAGAAGGCAATAGTTACTACCCACAAGTTCACTGAAAATCTCTTTGCCTGAAGTTCCTATAGTCTTGCCTGTTTATTTTCATTCAACAAATATTTATTTAGCACTTACTATTTGCCACACACTGTGGAAGGCTTTGAGCATATCAGAAAGCTCACAGACAAATAAGGCAAATGGATACATAAATATGACACAATGTAAAATAAATGCATGCATTGTTCTTTCTCCCCATCACCTAAACTTTAATATTATATTCAATTAAATACTGGTTAATTATAACCAATGTCCATAAACATAGATTTTATTTCCCAACTGGCAACTAATGCTTCATTCAAAATTGTGTAATATGAAATTCAGAGTGAAAATTTGGACCTTGAAGTTTCCTGCCTTCACAGGGTATTGGTTAATTTGAATGATTGGCTACAAGTTGCCTTTGGACACTTAAAACATAAAAAGAACATTACACACTCCATTATGCTGCCAGTCTGAGGCCTGAGGAGCAAAGAAAGAAGAGAAAAATGAGACTAGGCATTGGAAGTGAAATGAAAGCACAGAGTCCCATTTCCAGAAGCTAATGGTCCTCATCAAAGCAGAAAAATGCCAAGTCAAATTTCAATGAGCTTGAAAATCCCTTGTCTCAAAAACATGACATTATTGAAAGAGTAAATAGTAAAAGTAAACAAAACTGGGGAGAGAAAGAGAATGAAGATAAATTTATACATTTAGACCAAATATAATTCAAATGCTACCTTGAGTCCTTTGCAGAATGATTGCTAATCCTTGGTATTGCAAAATAAATGCATTCATTAGAAGTAACAGAAGGATCAAAGAAACCAGACAAATGATTGTTGGAATGTGGTTTAAATGACTCCAAGGGGAAGGAAGAAATCCCCAGGTAGTCTTGCTTCCCCACCCTATCAAACTCACTCTCTCCCTCATAATGTAAACAAGTCTTAAATTTACAGCACACACAAAGCCAGTGAGTACATGTGGATCAATACAGAGAAACAAAAACATGGTAGTAGGAAGTCAAATGCTGGAACAAGATTTCCAGTCATAAAAATCAGGCAGAAAAATGGGGAAAGGGAGACAGTGCAACAATAGAGAGATGCCATGTGATATGGTTTGGCTGTGTCCCCACCCAAATTTTGTCTTGAATTCCCACATGTTCTGGGAGGGACCCAGTGGGAGGTAATTGAATCATGGGGGCAAGCCTTTCCCATGCTGTTCTCGTGGTAGTGAATAAGTCTCACGAGATCTGATGGTTTTAAAAAGAGAAGTTCCCCTGTAAAATTTCTCTTATCTGTGGCCATGTGAGACTTGCCTTTCACCTTCTGCCATGATTGTGAGTGGAACTATAAGTCCAATAAAACTCTTTTTTTTGTAAATTGCCCATTCTCAGGTGTCTCTTTATCAGCAGTGTGAAAATGAACTAATACAGTAAATTGGTACCTGTAGAATGGGGTGCTATTGAAAAGATACTAAAAAATGTGGAAGTGACTTTGGAACTAGGTAACAGGCAGGTTGGAATAGTTTGGAAGGCTCTGAAGAAGAAAGAAAAATGTTGGTAAGTTTGGAACTTCCTAGTTACTTGTTGAGTAGCTTTGCCCAAAATGCTGATAATGATATGGACAATGAAATCCAGGCTGAGGTGATCTCAGATGGAGATGAGGAACTTGTTGGGAACTGGAGCAAAGGTGACTCTTGTTATGTTTTAGCAAAGAGACTGGCAGCATTTTGACCCTGCCCTACAGATTTGTGGAACTTTGAACTTGAGAGAGATGATTTACAGTATCTGGCAGAAGAAATTTCTGAGCAGCAAAGCATCTAAGACTTGATTTGGGTGCTGTCAAAGGTATTCAGTTTTATAATGGAATCAAAGCATAAAAGTTTGGAAAATTTGCAGCCTGACTCTGTGGTAGAAAAGAAAAACCCATTTTCTGAGGAGAAATTCAAGCTGGCTGCAGAAATTTGCATAAGTAATGAGGAGCCAAATAATGCTAATCCTTAAGACAGTGGGGAAAATATCTTCAGGGCATGTCAGAGGTCTTCACAGCAGTGGACACCTAAGACAAAAAAGTGGTTTCATAGTCTGGGCCCAGGGTCCCCATGCTGTGTGCAGCCTAGGGACTTGGTGACCTGCATCCCAGCCACTCCAGTTGTGGCTGAAAGGGGTCAATGCAGAGCTCAAGCCATGGCTTCAGAGGGTGCAAGCGTCAAGCCTTGGAAGCTTCCACTTGGTGTTGAGCCTGCCAGTACACAAGTCAAGAATTGGAGTTTGGGAACCTCTGCCTAGATTTTAGAAAATGTATGGAAACACCTGAATGTATAGGCAGATGTTTGCTGCAGAGGCAGGGCTCGCATGGAGAACCTCTGCTAGGGCAGTACAGAAGGGAAATGTGGGGTTGGAGCCCCCACACAGAGTCCCTACTGGGGCACTGCTTAGTGGAGCTGTGAGAAGAGGGTCACTGTCCTCCAGACCCCAGAATGGTACATCCACTGACAGCTTACACCATGCACCTGGAAAAGCCACAGACACTCAAAGCCAATCCATGAAAGCAGCTGGGAGGGAGGCTATACACTGCAAAGCCACAGGGGCGGAGCTTTCCAAGACCATGGGAACCTACCTCTGGCATCAGCATGACCTGGATGTGAGACATGGAGTCAAAGGATATCATTTTGGAGCTTTAAGATTTGACTGCCCTGCTGGATTGTGGAATTGCATGAAGACTATAGCCCCTTTGTTTTGACCAATTTCTCCCATTTGGAACAGCTCTATTTACCCAATGCCTGTACCCCTATTGTATCTAGGAAGTAACTAACCTGTTTTTTATTTTACAGGCTTATAGGTAGAAGAGACTTGCCTTGTCTTGGATGAGGTTTTGGGACTGTGGACTTTTGAGTTAATGCTGAAATGAGTTAAGACTTTGGGGGACTGTTGGGAAGGCATAATTGGTTTTGAAATGTGAGTACATGAGATTCGGGAGCGGCCAGGGGTAGAATGATATGTTTTGGCTGTGTCCCCACAGAAATCTCATCTTGAATTCCCAGGTGTTGTGGGAGGGACCCAGTGGGAGGTAATTGAATCATGGGGGCAAGTCTTTCCCATGCTGTTCTCATGATAGTGAATAAGACTGATGAGACTTATGAGATGTGATGGTTTCAAAAGAGGAGTTTCCCTGCAAAAGTTCTTTTCTCTTTTCTGCCACCATGTAAGACATGACTTTCACCTTCTGCCATGATTGTGGGCCTCCCAGCCAGATGGAACCGTAAGTCTAATAAACCTCTTTCTTTTGTAAATTGCCCAGTCTGGAGTATGTCTTTATTAGCAGTGTGAAAATGGTCTAATATACCACGGAAAGTCAGAAAAAAGTACAACAGAGTTGACAAACAAACCAAGGGCCCAGTGGAGAATGAATTTTTGTTGTTGTTTTTCACCATTTTTTATTACTATAAATGTTTTCCCAAAGCCATATAAATTTTTCAGCTTTATTGAGACATAGTTCATGTATTATACAATTTACCCATTTAAAATTGCAATCCAGTGGCTTGTAGTACATTCACAGAGCTGTGCAACCATCACCACAATCAACTTTAGAACATTTTTGTCATCCAATAAAGAAACTTCATAATCATTACTAGTTATTTCTCATTTTCTCCCAGTCACTCTCACCATTCTATCCCTCCAATTCCCAGCCCTAAGGAATCACTTGTATGGTTTTTTTCTATGTATTTGCCTATTCTGAACAATTTTTTAAAGACTTTGATCCTAGAAACATTTCTTACCAAAGAATATACTTGCTAGCATATATATACTTTTTGAGAAAGGGTCTCATTCTGTCACCCAGGCTGGAGTGCTGTGACATAATCTCGGCTCACTGCAACCACTGCCTCCTAGGCTCAAGCAATTCTCTCACGTCAGCCTCTAAGGTAGCTGGAATTACAAGTGCACACCACCATGCCCAGCCATTTTTTTTTTTTTTTTTTTTTTTTGTAGAAACTGTTTCACCTTGTTGCCCAGGCTGCTCTCAAACTGCTGGGCTCAAATGATTGCCTGCCTAAGCCTCACTAGCTTCTTAAATAGAGACTGGAATTTGCCTTTGGAGCATACTCTCCTTTGGTTTGGAGAAGCACTACAACAGTAGGCTCTTTTGGTTATGCAAATAAAAATTAAGTAACCACCTAATTAAGTTCTGTGGGATAACTCATATGGCAGCACTTCCCGGTTGGATGTTGTTAAGTGAATATCAAAGTTGATGCACCCAAGTACCTATTTGCATATGCTAATTGACAGAGAGTCTGTGAAACAGGAAGTCCTGAGAAAGAGAAAGGCTAAAGGAGGGGATTTTAAACTTCATTTCATTTGTTTTTGCAGATATTTTTCTTGGTTATAGAATTCTAGATTGACAGATGTTTTCTTTCAGTATTATAAAGATATTTCTTCACTGTCATTATATATATTAGGACAATTGAATTTTTCCAACGCATGGTTCTTTTTCTTTTTTTTTTAATCCTATCTTTTCTGTGTACTTTTGAATAATCTCTCGTGCTGTGTTTTCGAGTTTACTAATCTTTTCACACGCCTAATGACACCATACCATAATAGAATTGATTGAGGAACATCTACAAGACCAGATTGTGGGCTCATAAGTAGTCTATTTTAATACTCATGCCCCCAAGAAATTGATAAGATTGGCTATCAGAGACATCTAAAAGCAGTTTAACATGATACTGTCGGCTTTGAAATTCTGATAACACTGGGAGAAAGCTAGATGTATCTCCATTTTTATGCTTTATAAAGAACCCTGTACAAAATGGGATAACCTAATAAAACTCTGCTGCAAACTGGGTACTAGCCAATCACAGACCTGACATGTGATGATGGGAAAATCTTCCTCCTTCCCTATCACCTTAAAGATAATGGACTTGTCCAGTAAGAAAGGATGGAAGAGAATGGTATTGGCAGTACTGGTAATAGAATCATGATATAAGATAAAGGTCATGATATTTTTAATTTTTAGCCAAAGCAGTTATGAGAGGCAGTACCAGGTTTTTGACGTGTTTGCCTAAGTGGTGTATGGAGAGGATCGTCTCACCCTATAACTGGTCTACTGGTAGATTTGTGACAGTAAAAAACTGGGCCCCCTGAATTAGGACCTGGCCTACAGTACCATTCAATGCCTCTAAATCCCCAAGGGAATTCCATGCTCAGTAAGTTTTGGAGAATAAAATATGAAGTGATAACCTGGAAGAATTTCTTAAAAGCTATTTATTGTACTTCTCCAATTTGTCCAGGGCTTAATGAAATGGCTATGGGGTTATCAGCTAGCATTGTGTATGACTGACTAGAGTAACCACAGAGTTAGGGTCCTCTACTTACAATGCCATTGTGGCCACCACTGACACCACCCATATTTTTACCAGGAATGCCTTTGGGTTTCTATACTTCTTGTTACAAAGGTAGATTTCATGCCATAACATTTCAATTTCAGATAATTGGGGAAAACAATTTTCATTTCCAGCTTAGCTGGTGAGAAGCTATATTCCAATATGGCATCAAATTTAACTTCTCCACCAAGAGCTAGAATACAACCAACACAGTCCTGTATACTCTATTTTAGGAAAGCTTCAGAGATGCTCTATATAATTATTAACTATTTACATTCTTCCTGTTCCACCTCTTGCAAAACATGTAGTGTTGCTCCATGAATATATATTTTAAGTTTTCATAAATGATCTTAAGGTGCAGATTGAATCCTGATTCTTACATATTTTTTCAAAGAATTCTGTTATTACCATCAATTCATGTTGCTATATGAAAATCTAGCTTCAAACTGTAGCATAGTAGTTCCTAGTGGGAAGCTCCCAATTTTTGATTACCCATTTATCCGCTCCATCCCCCAAATGGATACTAGATTACCTTCAGCTCCCTGCTATCATAAATGCTGCTATAGTGAATATCTGTAAACATGTTCCTTTGTGGATCTGCGTAAGAATTTCTCTTTTCAGTTTCATCTTCTCTTAATTGCCCATTAACATTCTTTTTTTTCCTCTCCTTCTCAGTAATTTGGAAGTATTTCTTGTTTATTGTAAATATCATTCCATCACTCATTTTAGACTTTGCAAATAACTTCACCCAAGTTGTCATTTCTCTCTTACTCTGATCATGGTGTCAAGATTCAGAACCAAATGCAGGACATAAGGAAATCTAGGAAAACTTGCACAGCTTATCTGTAGGACTTCAAAGGAATTGTGATCATATGTCCTAAACTCTTTCCCATGAAGGCTAGCTCCATCAAAGTATTGGGTTGAATGACTTCACCTGGTTCTACAACTACAACCTGAAATGTAAAAAGGAGACTTAACAATCTTCACAGAGATTTAAATGCCTGGGCTTCCCAAGGGTGCCTTCACTATAAATATACCTTGGTGTCAGCGCCCTTTCAAAAGCCATCCAAATATCACCCCTTGATAATATGCTTATTTAGATATATCACCAAACTATGTCTTATGAGTCATTAAACATCAGAAGGAGGTCAAAGTGAAGAAACAAGAATCCTAGAGAGACTTAGTATCTTCATTAGGGTGGGTGTCCAGGGAATCATTAAAGTGAGTATCTAGGGAGAAAATACACAGCTGTTGCTTTCAAAACTGAAACAGAAATGTTTCAAGATATTAAAAAAATAAAAAAAACAGTGACCTTCCTAATGCTAAATGAATCCTAAATCCTTTGAATATTTATTAGAGTGCAACTTAGCAGAAAATTTTCACATGGAAATGTTGAAAAATAGATTTGTGCCAGATATTTCTTTTGTTTTAAACTAAAGTAGTCCATTTAAATCTCCTTTTCAAGTGGGCATATTACTAATGCAAAGAAAACAACTGAATTGATCATGACCTTGGTCTTTGCCTGTATGTCTTTGATGAAATTAAATTTTAGTGATGTGGTCATTTCTCTTGTTTTGTTTTATTTCTCACCAAAAAAATACATATCATTCTGAAAAGGTTAATGTTAGCTTGTTTTTGTTTTAAATACAATTCTCTGCTAACATTTCCATTTTCTGAAAGTTGCTAAGTCATATCTCCTATATTAATGCCACAGATATATGTGAGATCTATAATAGGAAGTTCTACATGTAAAGATAGAGATGAAGATGGAGATGAAGATAGATATGTATCTATCTGCAAAGATTAAAAGGCATTTTGAAAATTTGTATCTAATCTTTAACACTCAATCATGTGAAAACCTATTGATCCCATAAACAGGCATTCTATCATTTTGTAAGATTGAATTCTAGCCTTGTGAAGCTAAATTGGTTCAATTTGATTATCATAATAAATAGCTATCAGATAGCTATCAAAGTTAGGCTATTATTGTTTTTTTAAAGAAAAAAACAATTAAATGTTAAGTAAATTATTGATAGTTCATTGTTCCCCTATCATGACTTCTAAAGGTGCTGATTCACTGAAGTATTAAGACTCTTCTTACAACGTGGGATTTATTTTAAGCATATCTTCAGACCAGAAGTTAGAGATATTAGTACATTTATTTCAATGACCAATCATTTTTCAAAGGACATTAGGAATAAAAGGCAGTAGTTAATATGCTGGAAAATATTTTTAATCATGGACTTGGAAAAACAAAGTTTAAAATTATGAAAATAGTCTATTAATATCTACAAATTAATGCCTATTGATCCCCCTACAATGTGCTCTGCTATTAAGAAGTTTCACATACAATGTTTATGTTATCTTATATAATTTCCACTCCTAATCCTCACAGAGACCTACATCTCATTTTCCCCCCATTTTTACAGAAACAGATAATTCAAGATAGGCCTGATTGACCCCAAGCCACTGCATGCTAATTTTCTCCTCAACAATTGATATTACACTTGAAATAATAAAGTTGAAATCTCTGGAAGTTCTATAGCTCGCTCTCTCTCTCTCTCTCTCTCTCTCACTCCTCTTTCTGCCATCACTCTCTCCTGCTCTCCTTCTCTTTCCAATAGACAATAGGTGTTACAGTCATACTTTCTCTGACCTGTGAACAATAAAAAAGCAGATAAAGTTCTAAAACTCTGCACATAGAGGAACAAGTTATACTACTCATATTTTGAAAGATATAAAGTGAAGCTCCAGATTTAAATACACAGTCTTCTAAATCCAGAGTTAGTCAAAGTAATTTATAAGCCTCAAATAAGATAAAACAAGAAATAATGGTAGTTAGTAAGAAATATAACTACAAAATATTTTTTACTCATAGCAACCCATTATTTGCTTAGAAAAAGAAGCAAGGGAAGATCCATCTGTTCCAATTTGAATGAGTTCGAAAAAAATTAAAGGAAGATAAATAGGATGAAATTTACCTTTCTGCAAATGTGAAAGCTGAGAGGCTCCAAATTCATTAAGGAAGTATTCACTAGAAATTGTGCAGGCAATTCTGTCTCCTCAAGAATCTGTTTTTCTCTGTGAATCCTTTTCTCCCTCAAAATTTCAATCCCCTGTCCCCACCAATAATTCCTTCTTCCTGATAAATAAATATCCCCAAGTATTCTCTGCCATAACAAACAAGAATAAACAAGCAAATCCTTGGCAGTCCTTTTTCCTCAAGGTGCTGCTCCCTATGCATCATTTCTTCCATTGCCAAGCTTCTCAGAGCAAGGGCTTCACCCACAGATTCATTTCTCTGCAAATTCATCCTCATCCCCCTGGGAACTGACATATTATTCACCTCTCACCTGAATCTCTTTCCCTCCTTGTCTCCTAAAGTGCTTTAATTGGTTGGGCTTTTGTCTCATCTCTCTGTTTCTCCTCAATCTCTCTGGTTGGGTCTCCTTAATTTTCTAACTCCTTAAAAAGTAGACATTCTTTAAGTTTGTGTCCTTCTCATTTTGTTCTCTCTGGAGATCCTGATCTGAATTCCCAGCTGCCTGTTGGGACATCAAAAACATTGAACTAATATATTTCTCCCCCCTCCAAAAATTTGTCCCTTTTCCCCCTGTGTTATCTGGTGACATTCCTATTTTATCAGGATTATGCCAACAGCTATAATAAATGACCTCTGAAAATCTTAGTGGCTTGACACAACGAAAGTTATTGCTTGCACATGTACAGTCCAAAATAGTGGTCCTAATCAATGGACTGCTCTCTGCCAGTAGTGACTCAGAGACTCAAGCACCTTTTGTATCATGACTTTGTCATCTTTAACACTTGGCTTTTAAGGTAATTGAGTATGTCTTCATGGAGCCATTAGAAGAAAAAAGAGCATGGAAAGTAAGACAAAATTTTAATTATGATTTATTTTTGATTCTTTGGCCAATGCTGAAAATGATGCACAGCACTTCCGTTCATAGACTATTAACTAGAACTCATTCATATGACCAGATCTAAGGAAGGTATGTGTTAGGTTCCAGCCCCAGCTGAGGCCTGAGAGGAGTGGGTGGATGAGTGGTAAATAGCTGAAAGAACACTTGTGGGGGGCCGTAGGCAGGTGAAATGTGTTTTTATTCAGCAGATGTCTCTTCAGCAGCTCTCTCACACTATCCACCTTTATCTCAACTGTCTGTTCTGGCTCTGCGGCTCCTCTGAGCAGCTGGCTCTGCAGCCCCTGCTGCTCCCATGCACAGCTGCACAGCCAGTTCTCCCTTCAGGTTCTGTGGCTTCACTGTCTCTAGCCACAGCCCTGCTCAGCAGCTTAACTCTTTCCCTCTGGATACGCTTGCTGGTTTCTGGCTCTTGCCCCCCATGTCCATCTGCAAGATGAACAGCTCTGCCTTAAAGGGGTCAGCAGCTTCACGCTCTCTCTCTCTGGGCACCAGCAGCACCTGTACAGTGTCAGCAAGGCAATTTATATGTTTTACAGACAATAGTGGCATAGAGCTAAGTATGAGCTTACGCAAATAGATTATATAGCAAGTGGAGGTATGTGCCTGCACTCCAATCCCGCTGAATCATGCAGGCCTGGATGTCTGCCTCAGCTTAATTCTTCACCAAAGCACATCCTTGTACCTTACAGTGTGTCAGTCTGCTTGGGCTTCCATAACAAAATACTATAGTCTGGGTGGCTAAAACAACAGAAGTTTATTGGAGTTCTGGTGCTGGAAAGTCCAAGGTCAAGGTGCCAGTCAATTTGGTTCCAGGCGAGGGCTCTTTTCTTGGCTTGAAGATGACCTCCTTTTTACTGTGTCCTCACATGGAAGAGAAAAAGAGGAGTAAGATCTCTCTCTCTCTTCCTCTTCTTGCAAGACTACGGCCCTATCAGATTAGGGTCCCACCTTATATCCTCATTTAACCTTAATTGTCTCTTGAAGAATCTATCTCCAGATGCAGTCACATTGGGGGTTTCAACTTCAACAGATGAATTTGGAGGGGATATAATTCAGTCCATAGCAGAAGGCCAGGAAATAAAATCTACCTGTAGTCTCAGGAGAAAAAGAGGAAATAGGCTTAGTAAATGGCTACTCAGGCTCTGGCACAGCCCAACCTTCTGCTCATTAAATATCCATTCCACTCTTCTTTCCACACAAGAAACACAGTTAGCCCCTCCTAGAGGGATAGAAGCCAAAGTCCCATCCAGGTACTGCATCTAGCTCCAATACCAGGGTCTTTGGGTGATGCATATTCCCCTCCATCACATATAGGGGTGTCTTCTTATGGCCCAGTGACTTATAACCTAAAAATATAAGTTGTCTGTCCCCCTCAACACACAGTAGCTACAATATAGATTTCCATTTGAAAAATGATAAATAGTCACTGGTCCACAACAATGTTGTAATTCTTCCAGACAGGAATTTTTAGGAAGCTCTATCCTGGAAGCTGGGGGATTTCCTTAATCAGGTACTGATTCTTCTCTCTGGAGGAAGTTCCTTTGCCCATTGTTCTCTGTGTCCCTGGCTTGACCTTGTAAACCAAAAAGTATCTGAGACAGGTCTCAATAAATTGAGAGGTTTATTTAGCCAAGGTTAACAACATGCCTAGGAAAAAAGAACACAAAACCACAGGAACAATCTGTGTGGTCCATGTCTTTTTCCAAAGATTATTTTGAGAGCTATAATATTTAAAGGGGAAAAGCAGGCTGAAGAGGAAAGAGGGAATGTATGCTCACATTACTGAATTCACATGTTGCAAGAGAAAAGGAGCAGGTAGAATGATTCTTCTCTGTACATTGTCCTCAATGGCTACATCTGAAGCGGGTGTCGAGAAGTATGTCTTCTTTGGGGTCATATGGCTTTTGTGACTGCTTCCTACTCATTTAAGCTGGGGAGCCTGAGAGTTGTTAAAAGGCTCCTGACATTCGCAATATCATTTTTTCCAATGCCTTCTGGACTACTTATTTCCAGTCATATCCATGTGCCAATAACCACACTCAATGCTCTTTCCTAGACAGAATTCTCAGAGTGTGTTGTATTTTCTTGCTTTCTATCGCCAACAAGACTCTCTCTTTTTCAATTTAGTGTAGGCTAACATGGGGCTCGCTGCTCCTAATCTCTTCTTTGCCACAGGGCTGAGTCTCAACAGACTCTTTCAGTATTATCTTTTACAATTTTCATTCTAGAAGTTGTTGGCCTCATCATCTTTATAATCCTGGAGTATGTGAGACATTTCAAGGAGTACTGGAACAGGCTTAATACCATGAGATTAGCATCAAGGTGTTTTATTTCTTTAAGTAGTTTTTTTCCTAAAACATACCTGCCTTAAGACGTGCCTGAATTTCAGACCTAATTCTGGTTTTTGTCTCCCATCATCATTCCTTTCTTCAGAATCTCTCTTCCACCTCCAAAAGAAGGGAAAACACACACACACACACACACACACACACACACACACACATTTCTCTACTCATCAGAATTTGTAATGGTAGCCAGCCTTGGGGTGTTAAAAACCTTTGCATACCAAACAAAGGAACAGTTAGAAATATCAGTTCTCAGTTGAGAAAGTGAATGGCTCTACTGACTGCATTACAAATCTTTAAATCTTTTTTGTTGTTATATTATTTAGATAACTATATTTTTCACTTTCAATAGAATTAAAGGAGGACCGAATGTCAGCTGACAGATCATAAAAATACATTTTTGATATTAGAGCAATAATCCAAAAGGAATTCAAAAAAATGAGACACTATTAAAACAAAACTTCTTTCATTCCCTTTTACTTATTTAGGTAAAAAAGTTTCTCAGCATCTAAATCTTGTTGTGGGAAGTCAGGGACCCCAAACAGAGGGACCAGCTGAAGCCATGGCAGAAGAACATAAATTGTGAAGATTTCATGGACATTTATTAGTTCCCCAAATTAACACTATTATAATTTCTTACACCTGTCTTTACTGCAATCTCTGAACATAAATTGTGAAGATTTCATGGACATTTATCACTTCCCCAATCAATACTCTTATAATTTCCTATGCCTGTCTTTACTTTAATCTTTTAATCCCATCATCTTCCTAAGCTGAGGATGTGTGTCACCTCAGGATCCTGTGATGATTGCGTTATCTGCACAAATTGTTTGTTGAGCATGTGTGTTTGAACACTATGAAATCTGGGCATCCAAAAGGAACAGGATGGCTGTGATTTTCAGGGAACAGGGGATATAACCATTGGGCCTGACTGCCTGCAGGGCCGGACAGAACAGAGTCATATTTCCCTTCTTACAAAAGCAAATAGTAGAAATATCACTGAATTCTTTTTCTGAGCAAGAAACAGCCCTGAGAAAGAGAATGCATTCCCAGGGGGAGTTCTCTAAAATGGCCGCTCTGGGAGTATCAGTCTTATACAGTTGTGGATAAGGGACAAAATAAGCCCCAGTCTCCTGTAGCGCCCCCAGGCTTATCAGGATTAGGAAATTCCTGCCTAGTAAATTTTAGTCAGACTGGTTGTCTGCTCTCAAACCCTGTCTCCTGATAAGATGTTATCAATGATAATGAATGCCCACTGGGACATGAAACTTCATCAGCAATTCTAATTTTGCCCTGGTCCTGTGATCTCACTCTGCCCCTATTTGCCTTGTGATATTTTATTGACCTTGAAGCATGTGATCTCTATGACCCACACGCTACTCGTACACCCCTCCCCTTTTGAAATCCATAATAAAAACTTGCTGGTTTTGCAGCTCAAGGGGCATCACGGAACCTGCCGACATGTGATGTCACCCCCGGACACCCAGCTTTAAAATTTTCCCTCTTTTGTACTCCTTCCCTTTATTTCTCAGACTGGTCAACACACAGGGAAAATAGAAAAGAACTGTGTTGAAATATTGGGGGCTGGTTCCCCCGATAAAATCTGCAAGAGTGAATAATATAAATAGAATTGTTGATGAGCTCTGTCTCATTCTGGCAATAAGTAATATTCACACACAAATACATCAATCAGCACCTCAGCTTGTTATCCTCACTGACTCCCCTCATGATCACAGGACAGGTGATGTTCCAGGAACCACCTATGGATAGCAACTTCAAAACATAAAAGAGGCACTTCCTCAAATGAATCTTTTTCTCTGGGCTAGGAAACAATTTCCAGGAGGCCTACCCAACAAACCTCTCCTATGCCTCCTTGGCCATAAGTAGGTTGTAGGACTATTCCCTAAACCAATCACAAGCCAACATTTCCTGATTCACCTCAGACTACCAGCTATCTGAACAAAATCAGAGTTCTATTAGCAAAAACAAAGTGTGGGTAGGCAACTAACAATGTCTGCCCACTGAGACAACTAGGATGGGTTCTAACTGCTCTTCTTTCCTCCAACTTCTCATATTCTCTGTGCACAGAGATTTGCTTTGCTCCTTAAGCACAAAATGGACTGTGTTATTTTCCTGCTCACAGAGAACTTTTAGAAGTTTTTTATTGCACATTACTGGGAGTCGTAAAGGACAATTCTGAAAGACGTGTGTGATTCTGTTCTTATTTTCAAGGAATGTAGGAGGCAATGGAAAATGTAGGAGTAGAAGAGAATGGGAAGGTATTTTGGAATTGGGTAAGGGTGGTTTTGCATGCAATGCTAATTCATTAACGTAGAATGAGGCCTTCCACCGTATGCAATATATTATAAAGTCTTTGAAAAAAGAATTGAATCACATTCATCTTTGAGAGTTATTATTCTCTACAACTCCTAGCATAACCTTTATATGTAATTTAATGCTCACCAAGATTTATTGAGTGTTTGCCATTGACAAGAACTTTTGTAAATGCTTCTCATATAACAAATGATTTAATCCTCACTGCAAGGGAGGACTTTTCATCTTCAGTTTTCAAGCCATGAAACTGAGGTACATGAAGTTTAAGTAGCAGTCACAGGTGCTACGAAGTGCAACTGATTGAATTTGCTCTCTTCATCTTATAATACTGCCTCTAAATAGCATTCAGTAATTGGTTATCTGATACAACTTATGGAAAGCTCTCTGAATTAATAATTTCAGCTTGTTACCCAGCAATCTAGTGTTGTTTATTACTAGTTATATGCCAGTGCTGAGTGCTTTCACATGCATTAACTTATGGAATACTAGTTTTCCCATTTTACCAATGTGGAAAGTTAAATCAGAGATATTAAGTAATTTAGCTTACACCACCCTGCCTGTAAGTTCAAACCAAAAATAAAATTTGAAGCTCCCTCCTCCCCCAACCATTTGAATAGACTCCCTCTTCTGGGCCAGGGCACTCCAAAGTTAACCTGAAAGGCTGGTTCAGTCCATTACTGGAAGGGATAGTGTTGGACATGTTTCATTATGCCCTCCTCCCTTCTGGAATTCAGGAAAATCTGACCAGCATTTAACATCAACACAGACCTTAAGTCTGATAAGAAACATTTACAATCTATTCTCTCTGAAGCCTGCTACCTGGAAGCTTCATCTGCATCACAAAAACTTGGTCTTCACAACCTCTTAAAACCCAGACATTCCTTTCTATAGATAATAACTCTTTCAACCAATTGCCATCGGAAAATTTTTAAATCTACTTATAACCTGAAAGCCCACTTGCTTCAAATTGTCCCATTTTTCTGGACCAAACCAATGTATATCTTAAATGTATTTGATTGATGTCTCATGTCTCCCTATAACGTAAAAAAAAAAAAATGAACTGCATCCCGACCACCTTGGGCACATGTTCTCAGGATCTTCTGAGGGCTGTGTCCTGGGCCATGGTCACTCATATTTGGCTCAGAATAAATCTCTTCAAATATTTTACAGAGTTTGACTCTTTTTGTTGACTAAGTATTAGAGCTATGCTTTCTTTTCCCATTACATCAAGCTACAAGTAAGAACAATATGATTATTTATAAAATCAGGTAAAAAAAAATCAAATTAGCTTTTTCCAATAAAGTGGTTGAGCCCAGAGTAACTATGACATCTAGGAAAGCCTTCCCTCCATTTGTGTTTTTTATAAATTCTATTACATGAATCCCTTGTTTGACCTGGATCCGTCTTACAGGAAATTTTCTATGCATTATCAAGTTCTGCATGTCCACATGAGTTGCTGTGAGGTCTGTTACTATGAATTCTTGGGTCTACAAAATGTTTAGAAAAGCAATTACAAAGTTGATTTCCTCTGCCAGTGAATTTACTTAAAATGCTAATCCAAGGAAGCTAAGAATCACAATAAAACAATACAGAAGCTGACAGACAAAATAGCCAGGATCGAAAAGAACATAACCGACCTGATAGAGCTGAAAAACATACAACAATAATGCTATAATGCCATCATAAGTATTAATAGCAGAATAGACCAAGCTGAGAAAAGAATCTCAGAGCTTTTTAACTAAAGCCCATTAAAACTGGACTTTAATCAGTCAACACTTGATACTGGATCTCTTCCCCTCCTCTTTCCTCCTCCCTCATCCTATTGTGTGCCTAGGATTTTGTTAAGCATTAGGAAAATCCAAGTAAGTGTTCATCGGGTTACCATCCTTTGAGGACTTTTAAATCCCATTCAGTAAATAATATTTCAACCATTAAACAATTACATACTTTATCACAGTGGTGTGTGGCATATGCTGTTATAATTACACACATAAGGTCCTAAGAAACCTTAAGATATCAAAAAAATGTGTAAACACTATTAATTTAAAGAGATGCAGGTTCAGCTAGACAACTTCAGACTCACTATGCAAAACCGTTAACCCTGCAGGAATTTCACTAAAAAACATCATTTTTAAAGCAAAATATCCTGTAAGTACATGCTGTTATTGCAAGTTAAAAACAGTAAGTTGGTGGATTAAAACTGATAAAAGCAGCTGTACAATCTTCCTCCTTTGATCTCTAATCCACATATTCAATAACTGTTTTTTCTTTCTCTGTCACCCATGACCTTTATTTTTGCAATTTTGCTTCTAGCAAAGTTCAAAAGGTAAACAAGAGAACAAAGGAATGCAATGATAAGCAAAGCACCACAGAATGAAAAATCAGAAATGCTAGAGAGCAAAAAGCAACACTGCTCTCCCATTTGTAAATGTATAGTTCCCAGTTGTGACCAGCATTATAACCAGCTGGGATCCAGTTAATGCAAATCTTGTTAAGCTGTGTCTAAATCACATAATGAAAACTGTCAAGGAAATACATGCATAACCAAAAGCTTTTTCTTTTGTTTTTGTTTTTGTTTTTGAGATGGAGTCTTGCTCTGTTGCCCAGGCTGGAGTGCAGTGGCCCAATCTTAGCTCACTGCAAACTCTGCCACCTGGGTTTAAGTGATTCTTGTGCCTCAGCCTCCCGAGTATCTGGGAATACAGGAGTGTGCCACTATGCCCAGCTAATTTTTGTATTTTTAGTAGAGATGGTGTTTCACCATGTTGGCCAGGCTGGTCTTGAACTCCTGGCCTCAAGTGATCTGTCCGCCTCGGCCTCCCAAAGTGCTGGGATCACAGATGTGAACCACCATGCCACCAAAAGCTTTTTCAATGCATGCCATACGTAAGTACCTTAAGAGTTCATAACAATAATCAAAAAATACTGGAAGAGTCAGCAAAGGTTTTATGAGGTGTGGAATTTTAAGCTGGGCAATGAAATGATATGTGAGATGTATATAGATGAAATGAACAGTGCCTTAACATATGTTTTATATTTAAAAGGGACTTAATAAATATTATTTTTTCACTTATAAAATACAATTTATGATGTATTAAATATGTATTTTGAAATTCATAAGCATTTTATTTACTTTTATAAATATTGTATATATGTTTACCTCAATAAATATTTAAGGTTACCAAGTAAAATGTACTCAATAAAATCCCTCCTTTCAAAGTTATTCTCCAGACTATAAAAAGGTGTAACTTGACGATGATGCAGCTCTGAATAAAGCCCCCCTTTTGCTCACTACTACCCTAGGTTATGACTTTTTAGCCTGGTTTATAAAACCTGGCATCATCTGCCCCTGCTTGGCTCTCCTGCGTCATACCTTGCCATTGCAATCATCACACGCTATTCTCCAACCACAGGCCTTTGAGTTGTATCTTTTATTTCTAGGCCCTTTTTTTTTTAATACTTTCAGAGACTGTTCACATTGAAATCTCCAAACAAATGAATATCTAGCCTAAAACCTTCTTCTGTTCTCTCACATATAATATATTTAAGGAGAGATGTTAAGAGATTAAGTTTTAGAATATTCATTGGAAGGTGAGCTGATGGAGGACAAGGAGGCAATAGACTACGATTTTTTTTTTTTTTTTTTTTTTTTTTTGAGAGAAAGTCCCTCGTTTTGCCGGGCGGGGGGGATTGCAGTGAGCTGAGATTGCGCCACGCAATCTCCGCCTCCCGGGTTGACGCCATTCTCCTGCCTCAGCCTCTCCGAGTAGCTGGGACTACAGGCGCCCGCCACCACGCCCGGCTAATTTTTTGTATTTTTAGTAGAGACGGGGTTTCACCATGTAGACCACGATTTTTAAGATAACCTCTGGATGCTCAGGTCTGAATTCCTACCAGGACATCTGCTGCTTAGAGAAAACCACTGGGGTGTTCTTAGGTTTCTTATTTAAAAACAATCTTAAAGCAGATTTATATTTACTTCCACCACATGCATATAAGGAAAGGATGAGATTTTCTGGAGGTAGAAAGCTCTTAGAAGCTTAAATGCTGTGCCTTGGGGAGTAGGAGTTTGAGGAGCAGACTCTTTGAGGAGCACAGGACAGTCTGCAGCAGTGATTGAGCAGCAGCAAGGGCAGTGAGGCCTGGCCAACAACTCAGGAGAAGCCACCTAACATTGCCCTGTCCCAATGCCA
This sequence comes from Hylobates moloch, assembly GCF_009828535.3. Classification (NCBI taxonomy): domain Eukaryota; kingdom Metazoa; phylum Chordata; class Mammalia; order Primates; family Hylobatidae; genus Hylobates; species Hylobates moloch. Next base: position 146,024,115 of record NW_026652278.1, on the reverse strand, counting down.
GCCACCCACAACCTCCCTTGGCTTGGCTACTTGCCACCACTTTTTCACATTTCAGCTTGTGCATCAGCGCCCTGGCACCCATCCTGGTAGCAACCATCCTGGTATTGAGTTCACACCATCTTCTGGGATCCTTCCTGGGGTATCAAATCTTGTATTGCAGAAGAATGCTCACAAATCAATAAATTCTGTATTCATCAATTTTATATGCTAGCCTCCTTGACAGACCAAGCACCCTTAGAATCCTTTCCTGTTTATAGGATCTTGTCTTTTGCTGATACGTGGTGACTCAGTCTTGCAACGCCTTTGAGGTGTATTCCCTTTCCTCCCTTATTAGGCCCAGAGCTTCCCAGCTGGATTCTGCTGAGACTTAACTCTAGGTCTAGGCCTCAAGGCCAGGAGGAGACATAGGGGAAGATCCTGGATGGGTCGAGGAGTAGGGGTGGGGAATACACTGACTTTGAGGAGAGCGGCCTTTGCATTGTCTCCAGGCATGGAGAGGGGTTAATTCAGGGGAGTCTGGGGGCTCAAGATTTGGAGATGGAGGGAATCCCCTGAGATGTCACCAGTCTATATGTCAGGGTTCCATTCTGTCTCAACCAGGGGGCTCTTACCTTTGTATAGCCCACCTGCCTAGGTTAGTAGTTTAACCCTTTCTGGAGCTGAGTTACTCTGACAGTTAAGTCCTGGGTGAGTCCACAGCTTTATCTGATCTACCCTCTTCAAAAGATGAGAGCCTCTTTGTAAGATATATAGGTCCTCTGGCTTTCACATTTGATTTTCAATTGCTATTAAATGCTTTCAGCTTCTCATAATTTTTAGAGCATGCATCAAATTCACCCACAGCCATCAAATTCCGTTGTTCTTAAAGTTTACATTTCCTCCCTACTTTCGAATAGTTGATACATTGCACCAGTGACCATATTCCTTTTTACCAGCATATCATCCCAATTCACCTACACTGTTAGTTTTTAACAGTTGCAGCATATGCTGGTACCAGGAGCTATTCACACTCTATCTACCAGAGATGGAGCCTTTGTTGCCAGCTCAGCAGGGAGTGGTCTGGCTCCAAATCTCAATATTATCACTTGCTTTCTCTGCAGACTCTTGGTACCAACCAAGAGTAGGTAGTAGGCTCTAGGAAGCAGACTCTGCGGTAGAGGTTAGTGTTTAGAATGTTTACTAAGGAGTGACCTTGGGATCAATACCTATGCAAGGAAGGGAATTGGGGAAAGGAATGGAAGGAGATGTTGTCTGTGCAGGCCTGACATCTTGTGCCAACACCACAGGAAGGTCTGGCACTGAATGGCGCCTCATTATTATCTTTCTCTGGGCTAAAATGGTTGTACCTTTAGACTCCCACCTTGATCCGTCACTGGAGCTCAGTATTTCCTTATTCAATTATCTTCTCAAATGTCACCCTTCCTCCTATATAAGATGATTCTTCACTCACTTTTCCTTATCCCTGTTTTCTTCAAAGCACCTACCTGACAGTATATTTCTATGGTTATTAATTAGGTTTCTCTCCAACTAGATCATAAGCTCCATGAGGGCAGGGATTTGTGCTTTTTACCTATATCTAGAACAGTGTAGAACGGTACCCAGCAAATAGTATTACTCTATAAGAATTTATTGAATTAGTGAATGAATGAAAGCCAGTCCACAGAAAAGGTGAAGAATGAAGCAGACACCAAAAGAAAAGCACAGATAAGAGACTAGGTGAAGGAGAGATGGAATCTTGACTTTGGATGAGTTTCTTTACAGTTGGTTATAATCCCTCATGAGACTAGCCTGCATTATATGCTCTTGCATATCACATTCTGTGAGATACACACATCTGCAACTTTCCAAAATAGATGCCCGTTTTTATTTAAACTAGTTTTCATTAATTTAAGTGCCTTATAAACAAAGATCCCTGTCAAAAACAACTGGAAAACTAGGTGTAGGGCAGACAGGGACAACGGAGTTTAGACCTGGGTGGGCTGTGGAAGCTTTGGGGCAAGGTTGATATATTCAGAACTAGGCTTTGGGAAGATTGATTGATTGATTGATTGATTTTTGAGACAGGGTCTCACTCTGTCACCCAGGCTGGAGTATAGTGGTGTGATTTTGGCTCACTGCAGCCACAACCACCCAGGCTCAGGTGATCCCACCACCTCAGCCTCCCAGGTAGCTGAGACCGCAGGCACGTGCCACCGTGCTCAGCTAATTTTTTTTTTTTTTTGGAGATGGAGTTTTGCCATGTTGCCCAGGCTGGCCTGTAACTCCTGAGCATAAGCAATCCACCTGCCTCAGCCTCCCAAAGTGTTGGAATTACAGGCATGAGCCATTGTGCCCATCCAGGAAGATTTATTATAGCAGCATTCATCAATCCAACTTTCATTCAACTAACAGTTATTGAGAAACTTTTATGTATTATCCTAAGTGCTGTATATACATGGGTCCTTCCTTGCCTTCAAGGAAATAGGTAATAAAAAATACACTCACCAGCAATATGTAATTATAAGCTTTGTTTATTAAAGAAAAAAAGACTTCAATATCAAGCTCAATTTGAAAGCTACTGCAATTGTCCAGGCAAGAACTAAACTGAACCATTGTTTCAGGCTCTAGAGAGTGTCAGCAGCAGGTAAACAAGATGGAAATGAAGCAAAATACATTTGGAAATGAAAAGGGAAGATTTTGTGACTGATGGAAGTAAGAGGATCAGGATTTTAAACCTCAGAGACCTGAAGAATGAAGGTACTTTAATGCTTATACACATTTGGAAAAAGAATAATTGACATAAGAGATAAGAGTCATGTTTAGTCAAGTTATAGATATGTTGAGTTTTAGATACCCACTAGATAGCTAGAGGTCCCATGAAGAAGATCTATATAGTAATAATAATATCTTTGATAACATGCTTAGGTGTGGGAGAAGTGATATTTGTCATTTCACGTAATTTCACTGTAACTCAGCTTCACTGAACTGTTAACATTAGAGAACTTGAAAGGAGGATTAAAAAACAGTACAGCCATTGTGGAAGTCAGTGTGGCGATTCCTCAGGGATCTGAACTAGAAATACCATTTGACCCAGCCATCCCATTACTGGGTATATACCCAAAGGACTATAAGTCATGCTGCTATAAAGACACATGCACACGTATGTTTATTGCAGCACTATTCACAATAGCAAAGACTTGGAACCAACCCAAATGTCCAACAATGATAGACTGGATTAAGAAAATGTGGCACATATACACCATGGAATACTATGCAGCCATAAAAAATGATGAGTTCATGTCCTTTGTAGGGACATGGATGAAACTGGAAAACATCATTCTCAGCAAACTACCGCAAGGACAAAAAACCAAACACCACATGTTCTCACTCATAGGTGGGAATTGAACAATGAGAACTCATGGACACAGGATGGGGAACATCACACTCCAGGGACTGTTGTGGGGTGGGGGGAGGGGGGAGGGACAGCATTAGGAGATATACCTAATGCTAAATGACAAGTTAATGGGTGCAGCAAACCAACATGGCACATGGATACATATGTAACAAACCTGCACATTGTGCACATGTACCCTAAAACCTAAAGTACAATAATAAAAAAAAAAAACAGTACTTGTGTAACCACTTTGCAAATTGCATACAAGTAAAGACTTCTAAGAAATGGCACTAAATGATGCAGAAAAGTTAAAGAAAGTGAAGATCTGGCAAAGTCCTCTGGGTATTGCCATTAAGTGGTTGAGGACCAGGTAAAATACCATAAAGAAAGTAAAACTGATCTCTCCTTTCTAGGCTCAAAGGCAAAGTCAGATGACAACAATATGACCCATTTACCTTTCTGAAAAATAAAGTTGTAAAAATCAAATTGAAAAGAAATGTTTACAATGCTTACTGACAAACATTAATTTTTTTCACTTTGAATTCAAAGTCAAAAACATTATTCACTTTGGTATCCCTAGCACGCAGCACAGTGTCTCACACATGAGACGCAGTTAACAAATTTGATTGAGTGAATGCATGAAGGAACAGTAATTCCTACCCTATTCTTTTCTGAATATCTCATTCATTCCTTTAGCCTTTACTTCTGATCCTAGCCACTCTTTCTAGCTCTGCAATTTTAATAACAAGTTATAGTAGGTGGCCAGTTATGCTCACAGAGGATGCAGGCCATCCAAGAACTATACATGCAATAAATACTATACAAGGGTCAACTAGGAGTTATCTAAGACAACACATATCCTTTTAAAGTTCCTCTTTTTTATTAAAAAAAAAAGGCACAGAATTATCCTTCCCTAAATAAAAATAGTATAAGAATCAAGCACACACAACTTTTATTTTTAAAAAGCACAGTCTTTACTAAGCCAGATTGCTGATGCTGTGGGGTTTGATAGATATTTTATTCCTCATAAACTGGAGGATGTTTCCCCCTGCAGGAAAACTCAGGTAACTTCAAAACCTTTAACAGCTTCTGCAACACTCATTATTCTTGCCAGGGGTAGGAAAAAACATTGGTCCCACTTCTTTTCAGGGATTCTGAGAGAAGCCAGCTTGGAAAAAGTCACCACTGAGGTGCATTCTTTTGCATAAATTTTGGCAAATCTAGGTGAAAAAGACATACTCATTGTTTTCTCCTCCCCATAAACCTCGAACAAAAAGAAGCATGATGCATGAAATTTCCTCCTTCTGGTCTGCCCTTAGAATAGCTATGGGTTCTGATTTATATAGAGTTACAGGGCAGGAATATCTAAGGAGGGGGTTGAGAAGGTAGGCTAGCTTGTAACTGTTTCCTAAAATGGGGTGACAACTTGAGGCTTATTTTATGTCTGGGATTATTCTCTTATTGTGGAGTGCACATGATTATGTGTTCAATTTTTAACATTTTATTTCTTCATCCACCAGGGTTTTTTGTGTTGGTGGGTCATACATAATATGGTTTGGCTGTGTCCCCACCCAAATCTCATCTTGAATTTTACCTCCCATAATTTCCAAGTGTCATGGGAGAAACTTAGTGGGAGGTAATTTAATCATGGGGGCAGGTTTTTCCTGTACTGTTCTCATGATAGTGAATAAGTCTCACAAGATCTGATGGGTTTGTAAAGCGGAGATCCCCTGCACACACTGTCTTGTCTGCTGCAATGTAAGACATGTCTTTGCTCTTCCTTCATCTTCCACCATGATTGTGAGGCCTCCCCAGCCACGTGGAACTGTGAGTCAATTAAACTCCTTTCCTTTATAAATTACCCAGTCTCGGGTATGTCTTTATTAGCAGCATGAGAACAGACTAATACAGTAAATTGGTACTGGGTAGTGGGGTACTGCTGTAAAGATACCCAAAAATGTGGAAGCGACTTTACAACTGCGTAACAGGCAGAGGTTGAAACAGTTTGGAGGGCTCAGAAGACAGGAAGATGTGGGAAAGTTTGGAACTTCCTAATGACTTGGAGGGCTCAGAAGACAGGAAGATGTGGGAAAGTTTGGAACTTCCTAGAGACTTATTGAATGGCTTTGACTCAAATGCTGATAATGAAATGGACAATAAAGTCTAGGCTAAGGTGGTCTCAGATGGAAATGAGGAACTGGAGCAAAGGTGACTCTTGCTACATTTTAGCAAAAAGACTGGTGGCATTTTGCCCCTACCCTAGAGATTTGGGGAACTTTGAACTTGAGAGAGATGATTTAGGGTATCTAGTGGAAGAAATTTCTAAGCAGCAAAGTGTTCAAGAGTGACTTGGGTACTGTTAAAAAGCACTGAGTTTTATGTATTCACAAAGATATGGTTTGGAATTAGAACTTATGTTTAAAAAGGAAGCAGAGCATAAAAGTTCAGAAAATTTGCAGCCTGACTATGCAATAGGAAAGAAAAACCCACTTTCTGAGGAGAAATTCAAGCCAGCTGCAGAAATTTGCAACAGTAATGAGGAGCCAAATGTTAATTGCCAAGACAATGAGGAATATGTCTCTAGGGCATGTCAGAGGACTTCACTGCAGCCCCTTCCATCCCAAGTCAGGAGGCCTAGGAGGAAAAACTGGTTTCCTGGGCCAGGCCCAGCGCCTTGCTGCTTTGTGCAGTCTCGGGACTTGGTGCTCTGTGTCCCAGCCATGGCTAAAAGGGGCCAATGTATACCTCAGGTCACTGCTTCACAGAGTGCAAGCCCCAAGACTTGGAAGCTTACACATGGTGTTGGGCCTGTGGGTGCACTGAAGTCAAAAATTGAGGTTTGGGAACCTCCACCTAGACTTCAGAGGATGTATGGCAATGCATGAATGTCCAGGCAGAGGTGGACTGCAGGGGTGGAACCCTCATGGAGAACCTCTGCTAGGGCAGTGCATAAGGGAAATGTGGGGTTGCAGCCTCCTCACAGAGTCCCCATGAGGGCACTGCCTAGTGGAGCTATGAGAAGAGGGCCACCATCCTCCAGACCCCAGAATGCAAGATCCACCAACAGCTTGCACTGTGCAACTGGAAAAGCTGCAGACACTCAACACCAGCTCATGAAAGCAGCCAGGAAGGGGGCTGTAACCTGCAAAGCCACAGGGGTGGATCTGTCCAAGACCATGGGGAATCTACCTGTTGCATCAGTGTGACCTAGATGTGAGACATGGAGTCAAAGGAAATAATTTTGGAGCTTTAAGATTTGACTGCCCCCTGGATTTTGGACTTGCATGGGATCTGTAGCCCCTTCATTTTAGCCAATTTCTCCCATTGCGAACAACTCTATTTACCCAATGCCTGTACCTCCATTGTATCTAGGAAGGACCTAACTTGCTTTTGATTTTACAGGCTCATAGATGGAAGGGACTTCCTTGACTCAGATAAGACTTTGGACTATGGACTTTTGAGTTAAGGCTGAAATGAGTTAAGACTTTGGGGAACTGTTGGGAAGTCATGATTGGTTTTGAAACGTGAGGACATGAGATTTGGGAGAGACCAGGGGTGGAATTATACGGTTTGACTGTGTCCCCACCCAAATCTTATCTTGAATTGTAGTTCCAATAATTTCCACAGGTCATGGGAGGGACCTGGTGGGATGTAATTGAATCATGGTGGTGGGTCATTATCATGCTGTTCTCATGATAGTGAATAAGTCTCATGAGATCTGATGGTTTTATAAATGGGAGTTTCCCTGCATACACTCTGTTGCCTGCTGCCATGTAAGATGCTTCTATTTGACTTCTGCCATGATTGTGCAGCCTCTCTAGCCATGTGGAACTGTGAGTAAATTAAACCTTTTCCTTTATAAATTATCCAGTCTCATGTATATCTTTATTAGCAGTGTATAATACATGGCAAGACAAGAATCTCATGGTATTTTCTAAATTTTTAAGCATTTTTTCTGATCTAATTGACACTTCACCTATATTGACCTACATAGGTTTCAATATCTCAGCTTAATTCTCTGCAAAGGTTAAAATTTCAGATACTCAGTGACTGATGAACATAACCAGCAACTTAGTAGAGACGGTTGCCACATATCAAATACAGCAAGATATTGATTCCCAACCATGCCAGTCAAGCTTCAGCACAAGAAACAGAAACCATTCTAGATATTTCACACAGAAGGGGACTTAGCACAGGAAATTGTGTACTTAAAAAATTGCTAGACAGAAACATAAGTAAGGAACCCACCCCTGGACAATTTGGATTTCAAGATCACACCCCCTTGCCCCAAGCTGCAATTTAATCAGGTAGCTGCTGGTGTTGCTGCTACCACAACTACTGCCACACAACTGCCTCACACCCTCAAAGCTCATGACTAGACACTAGAAATTGCCATCTGCTACTGAAAACATATATATTTAACTATTGTCACCAGCCAGCACAGCAATAGAAAGAAGGCCTCTGTCTCACCTTCAAATTCCAGGGGGCCTGTGAGTGCATCTTATTCACACTACCTGAATCAAACCCAGAACCATTACCGCAAAGGAATCTGGAAAATGTAGTTTTTAACCTTTCTGCCCTTACAATACAGGAGGGAATAAAGAAGAGCATAAATAAAACTCATTGCCAATATATCATACCCTGCATACCACCTAATTCTACTAGTAGGAAAACTAAAGCTTCCCCTGATTTCTTTTCTCATCCCCAATGTCTATAGCCAATCCCTTCCCAAACCTTTCAAACCCATCCTTTCCCCTCTACCTCAGTTGCTATGTCCTAGTTCAGGCTATCCCTCTATCACCTGGATTACTAAAACAAGCTTCCTAACTGGAATCTCTTCCTCAAGACCTCACTCATTACTAACTTGCCTTCTGCAAGTCTTCCAAAACTTGTCTTGGCAACTAAAGTGACTTTCAGAAATTCAAATAATATTACTTCTTTTCTCTATTTAAGCCTGTTATCTAGTTTCCCATGAACTACAGAACAAAGCACAAGCTCACAAATTTCCTCCTGACCTGATCTCTGCCTTCCTTTCCAGGCTTATGTTTGATTATCTCATTCTCACCTTCTTCTAATTCTGCAATTTAGGTTTCCTTCATTCCAAACATCTAATTCTCTATAAGTGCTGTGCCATCTCACAATGCCATGTTTCCATATATTATTTTTTCTAACTGAAATACCATGCCTCCTTCTTATCTTAGAAAACTACTTTTCCTACTTCACACAGCATATTATCAATAATTGTTTACTGACACCCCAGATAGTTAATCACTTGTACTATTTCAGTGGCATGTTGAGGAATTTAAAAGGCCAGGAAACTGGTACACAAGTAGAATTGACATAAGATAGACTAAGCGTCCAGTTCAAGGGTCAAAGATCCTTCGGTGGAAGACAATTTGGTTGGCATTCCTCTCTTAAGTGTTCTCTGAATATCGTTTTTAAGCATTACCTATTGTTGGAAAAGATTCTACAGAGCCCTTTTGGAACAGGTACATAGTTACATAATCAGAGCAGAGGTAATTTACCTGAACATTTGTGCTCTATAGGATTTCATGCAATTCTGATGTTCACCTAATTTATTGAGGACTGGATATTGATGCAGACACTTGTTCTCAGGAATATCCCTGTCACTGAGAAATACAGAAGCTTTGACTCAAGGGGATTTTTATATATTGATTGGTCAGTTCTGCTCCCCATGAGAAGAGGGACAGTGCACTCTCATCATTGTATATCCAACACTGATTACACGTGCATGTAGTAGGCATAAATTAAATATCTGCTGAGTATGTGAATATAAGAGGTTTACAAATTGAACATATAAGATATTCAAGGATGAAACCTTTCAAATTAGGGGCAAGAGGTAACTTACAGCCAGCTGCTCCTATCTTTCTTGAGAATTGCTCCTGTTGCTTATTTTAGAATGTTACCATCATAGTGTAATAGGGGACAGTGAGGAATGTTTAAATGTGAAGGGAGGCTTAGCTTATATAAACAGTTTTTAAATTTTTATGTTAGTCTAAAATATATTATCACCTACACTTATGGCATACTGGGCAACAGAAGAATCATGAAATTTTCTATGATTCAGGACACAGAATAATCTTCTACATGGCCCTGGAATTCTAGTTCCAGTAATTTCTATCTAGATGCTTTTGACAATTTTCTGGCCTCACTGTGTGTATTAGTCTGTTTTCACACTGTTTATAAAGACATACCCAAGACTGGGCAATTTACAAAAGAAAGAGGTTTACTGGGCTTACAGTTCCACATGGCTGGGGAGGCATCACAATCATGATAGAAGGGAAAAGGTACATCTCACATGGCAGCAGACAAGAAAAGAGAGCTTGTGCAGGGAAACTCCTCTTTTTAAAACCACCACATCTCATAAGTCTCATCATTTTTGGGTATCTTTTCAGCAGCACCCCACTCTACTAGTACCAATTTATTGTATTAGTCAATTTTCACACTGCTGATAAAGACATAACCAAGAAAGAGTTTTATTGGACTTACACTTCCACGTGACTGGGGAGGCCTCACAATCATGGCAGAAGGTGAAAGGCACGTCTCACACGATGACAGGCAAGAGAAGAGAACTTCTGCAGGGAGACTCCCATTTTTAAAACCATCTGATCTCAACAGACTTTTTCATTATGAGAACAGCATGGGAAATACCCACCCCCATGATTCAATTGCCTCCCACCAGGTTCCTCCCATAGCAAATGGGAATTTGAGATGAGACTTTGGTGGGGACACAGCCAAACCGTATCACAATATTATATGTTATTTGTTTACATGTTTATCTGCTTTCCAGTACTATGGTTTCTTTGAGGTTGGGAACGGTATTAATATGCATCTTTCTAGAACTCAACACATAGGATGTGTTCAATCAATGCTTGTTGAATTGAATGTAAACAATTTTCATCTTGCATCATTAGCCCTCATGATACTCTTTCCAATCATCAAAAGCCCTCTGTGTTGTTGAAATAATGAAGCAACTGTGACTTTCATGTGTGTTTTATCTATTAGAACTATTTTTTTTGGTCTAATAGCAAGCTTTGCAAACTTGGTCCTTGGTGTAATTCTCTCTAACCTAATGTAACACCATGTCTTAGCTAAGCAGGAGCTGGGGCTAGATACTAGATGTAGAGCTCTGGCAACAAGTGGGGAGAAATCTTAAACAACATCATGTGCAAGGGCAATGGGTCCCAGTATCATCTTTAATGCTACGGGCTTTAGTTAGGGTGGCCCTGACTCCGTTATACACAGAAGAGCCTAAAATGGGGAAGGAGAAGGAACTGTCACCTGCCTCACCACCTCCTTTTCCCTCAGCCCCCCTATCACTGGACCAAAATAACAAAGAGGAAATGGAGGTCTTGCCTGAACCCCCTCCTCCAATGAATTGGGAAAGAGGCAAGTGATATGCTACAGCTATAAGACACTGTCTTAAGCAAGCAGCATTGGAAGTGGAGCTCTTAGTCTGCCTGGTAATGCTAGATTGACAAGGTAATCAGGTATATAAACCCATTTATTTTAACATTTATAAAAAGATAAGAAAAGTCATTAGAGGCTGGAGCTGCATAGCCAAGCAAGCGGTAGGTAGAAGGAAAGGCTCAGCGGTGGGTAAGCTCACAAACGTGAAGCTGGCAATTGCTCCCAAGAGCTCGGCCTGCACAGTGGCAGTGGCCACCAGAAGCCAGGCCCAGTGTGCCAGAGCTGGCCTGCTAGGGAGGGGCAGAAGGCATGCACGGGAATGTCTGCCAGCCAGCAGCAACCTACTGGTGGCAGGGGTAGGGAGCAGCACAGAAAAAAACACAGCCCAAACAAAAAGCAGCGACTAGGAGGGCACAACACGGCCACCACCCTGGGACCCGCCTGCTCAGCTCTCCAGTTCCACAGGCAGCCCAGGGCAAAATTTCATGTGTTCCTTGTATGCAAGTGACATCCCAGATTATAATTCTCTGCTAAGATCGAAGTAAAATTTAAAAATTTAAAAGACCTAATAATGGCCACTATTGTTATTTCTCTTCTAACCTTAACATAACTCTTTCCAAATCCAATTTAAATAAAATAATAACCTCTAAAGGGACAGAAATTACAAAGGGCCCATAAATTTGTTGAGGAGCAATTAAAAGCTACCCATATAGAATGATGCAATCGGTTGCTAGGTTATGATCCTGATATCATCAGGATTCCTTTAAGTAAAAAGCAACTTGAAGCATTACTGTCCTTATCGATGGATCTGCAAATAGCACTCTCTGATTACGCAGGACAAATAGAACATGTACTTCCTGCTGATAAACTCCTTCATTTCTTATGTCATACTCCTGTGATCTTGCTACAAAAATAGTTCACTCCCCCATACCTAATGCTTTAACACTGTTTACTGATGGTTCTGGTAAACATGGAAAGGCAGGACTCTGGTGGAGACCACATAGTTCACTCACTTGATCTAGGTTTACTAGCACTCAAAAAGCTGAAATTTGGGCCTTAATATTGGCTTTGGAAACTGTTTCTGCTCAGCCCCTCAATATTATTAGTGATTCTGCCTACTTTTTATTGCAGAACCTTGAGACAGCCCTAATTAAGTCCACTCTGGAGCCCACCTTGTGTGCTCTTTTTCTCTGACTTCAGCAATTGTTAGATCAATATACACATCCTATTTTTATTATACCCATTCAAGCCCACAGCTCACTGCCTGGCCCATTGGCTTATGGCAGTGATCAAGCAGACCTTCAGGTTATGACATCACTGCTTGACCAAGCCACCCAATCACATCAATTTTCCCACCAAAATTGAAGAAACTTATCTAAACAATTTCAACTTACCCGGAGACTGGCTAAACTAATTATCCTACAATGCCTGGATTGCCAGCTCACAGGCATGTCCCCTCCTTCAACAGGTGTTAACCCTAGAGGATTAGAACCTGATCAGTATGGCAAATAGATGTTACACACGTCCCTGAATTTGGAAAACTAAGATATGTACATGTGTCCATTGATAACCAACACTCATCTAATTAGTAGCCATGCCTTTCCTGGAGAGTCCACTCAATATGTCATTAAACATCTTCTTTTAACTTTTGCACTTATGGGACAGCCCACTAAAATTAAAACTGATAATTGTCCAGCTTATGCCAGCTTACAGTTTCAACAATTTTGTCACACTTGGAACATCCAACATTCCACAGGCATCCCATATAACCCCCAAGGACAGGCCATAGTAGAACGTACCCATTCAACCCTTAAAAATATGCTCAAAAAATAAAAAAGGGGGAGTATGAGTAAAGACCCTGCAACACTATTGGCACAAGTCTTATTTAACCTTAATTTTCTAAATTTAGATGATAAATTTCAATCAGCTGTAGAAAAGCACTTTGCTGAAACCTCTCAAGACATAAAACCTGCAGTTTTATTGAAAGATGTAAACAGCAATGTACGATGCTGTCCGAATGAACTGTTAACTTGGGGAAGAGGGTATGCTTGTGTCCACACCCCCTCAGGTCCTCTTTGGATTCCAGCATGATGCATCAAACCACACCGTGACATGGCTGGGAAACAAGCCAGTACCAGAAATGAAGGAACTGACCCTACAGGACCTGCATCCCCGCAGGATGTGGCTTCCTCAAACAACACAGGCCCCAGATATCATGCTGAAGAAGACAAGTCAGAAGACTGAGCAAATCCTGCTCCGGGCACAGACACCATTCACTCCAGATAATATATTCCTTTTTCATTGTCTTCCTGTGCCTGCTACCTATACCTGCTACACTCAATTAAGCTCATCTTCTAAATCTGCCTTTTTTCAGCCCTGTTATCTGAGCAGATACTTCCTTCCCAGCTTCTAACAATGAGACTGCTTGGCTGGAAGGGGTTAACTTACCCCCAGTGAGGTTCCTTAGTAACAGCACACATCAAACTGAAGCACCAAGCAATGCTGCAAGTTGTTCCTTGATTGGAAAAGAATGTTGCTAATTATACTCATGACTGTCTTATGTTATTTGCTAATTCTAGGATGCAATGCCAGAATAAGAGCAATGACTGCCTTGCCTGACAGACCTGTTGTTGCACATATCTGCATGCTTCAATCAACAGAACCCGATGCAAGAAAACAGAGAAGAGGGAGATATGGGAGTTCAGTCAGGCTGGTGGGAAAAATTTTAAAATGAAGCCTTTGTCAATTAAATCTGTACTAAATAAATGGTTGCCAGCTAGGAGGTGCTGCAAACTCTCTTTGGCCGCCAGTGCTGGCAGCCCCCTGGCCCACTCTTTCACTGAATATTGGTGTCTGAGTACGTGTCTCATCCATTGTGCAGCTGGGGTCTGCAGGACAGATCCCTGCAGTCATGGTGTATGATCCTTTTAATGTGCTGTTTAATTCAGTTTGCTCTGCTCAAGTGATCCTCCCACCTCAGACTCTCAAAGTTCTTGGATTATAGACATGAGCCACCATGCCCAGCCCTAATTTTTCTTTAAATGTTTAATAGAATCCTTCAGTAAAGCCAACTGGTCCTGGGCTTTTCTTTTTGAGAGGTTTTTGATTACTGTCTCATTCTCCTTACTAGTTATAGTTCTGTTCAGATTTTTAATCATGAGTCACTCTCGGTAGGTTTTGTTTCTATAAATTATCTATTTCTTCTAGTTTTGCCAATTTGTTAGTGTATAATTGTTTATAGTTGTCTTTCATAATTATTTTTATTTATGTGACATCTGTTGTAGTTTTCCCTCTTTTATTTCTAATTTTAGATAATTGAGTCCTGTTTTTTTCTTAGTCTAGCTATGGGTTTGTCAATTTTCTTGATCTTTCCAAAAACTAACTCTTGGTTTAACAAATTTGTTTTCTCTTTTCTATCCTCTATTTATTTCTACTTTAGTCTTTATTTTCTTCCTTTTGCTAGCCTTAGGTTTTATTTATTTTTCTTGTTCTAGTTCCTGAGGTGTAAGGTTAAGCTATTGATTTGAGATCCTTTGTTTACTATAAGCATTTACCACTATAAAGTTCCCTTTTAGTACTGATTTTGCTGCATCCCATAACTTTTGGTGTGATTTGTTTCTGTTTGTCTCCAGATACTTTCTAAATCTTGTGATATCTTCTATGGCCCATTGGTTGCCTAAGGGTATATTGTTTAATATCCACATATTTGTGAATTTTCATTTTCCTTCTGCTATTGATTGCTAGTTTCATTCTGTTGCGGTATGAGAGGATACTTTGTATGATTTCAATAATCTTGAATCTGTTGACTTGTTTTACGGCCAAACATGTAGTCTATGTTGGAGAATGCTCCATCTGCATTTAAGAATATGCATTCTGGTGGAGCCAAAATGGCTGAATAGGAAAAGCTCTGGTCTACAGCTCCCAGCGTGAGCGACGCAGAAGATGGGTGATTTCTGCATTTCCATGAGGTACCAGGTTCATCTCACTAGGGAGTGCCAGAGAGTGGGAGCAGGACAGTGAGTGCAGTGCACCATGCGTGAGCCGAAGCAGGGCGAGGCATTGCCTCACTCAGGAAGCGCAAGGGGTCAGGGAGTTCCCTTTCCTAGTCAAAGAAAGGGGTGACAGACGGTACCTGGAAAATCAGGTCACACCCACCCTAATACTGCACTTTTCCAAGGGGCTTAAAAAACGGCACACCAGGAGATTATATCCCGCACCTGGCTCGGAGGGTCTTATGCCCACGGAGTCTCGCTGATTGCTAGTACAGCAGTCTGAGATCAAACTGCAAGGTGGCAGCAAGGCTGGGGGAGGGGTGCCCGCCATTGCCCAGGCTTCCTTAGGTAAACAAAGCAGTGGGGAAGCTCGAACTGGGTGGAGCCCACCACAGCTCAAGGATGCCTGCCTGCTTCTGTAGGCTCCACCTCTGGGGGCAGGGCACAGACAAACAAAAAGACAGCAGTAACCTCTGCAGACTTAAATGTCCCTCTCTGACAGCTTTGAAGAGAGTAGTGGTTCTCCCAGCATGCAGCTGGAGATCTGAGAACGGGCAGACTGCCTCCTCAAGTGGGTCCCTGATCCCTGACCCCCCAAGCAGCCTAACTGGGAGGCACCCCCCAGTAGGGGCAGACTGATACCTCACAAGGCTGGGTACTCCTCTGAGACAAAACTTGCAGAGAAATGATCAGGCAGCAGCATTTGTGGTTCATGAAAATCCACTGTTCTGCAGCCACCGCTGCTGATACCCAGGCAAACAGGGTCTGGAGTGGACCTCTAGCAAACTCCAACAGACCTGCAGCTGAGGGTCCTGTCTGGTAGAAGAAAAACTAACAAACATAAAGGACATCCACACGAAAAACCCATCTGTACATCCCCATCATCAAAGACCAAAAGTAGATAAAACCACAAAGATGGGGAAAAAACAGAGCAGAAAAACTGGAAACTCTAAAAAGCAGAGCACCTCTCCTCCTCCAAAGGAACGCAGTTCCTCACCAGCAACAGAACAAAGCTGGATGGAGAATGACTTTGACTAGTTGAAAGAAGAAGGCTTCAGACGATCAAACTACTCCAAGCTACAGGAGGAAATTCAAACCAATGGCAAAGAAGTTAAAAACTTTGAAAAAAAATTAGATGAATGTATAACTAGAATAACCAATACAGAGAAGTGCTTAAAGGAGCTGACGGAGCTGAAAGCCAAGGCTTGAGAACTACATAAAGAATGCAGAAGCCTCAGGAGCCAATGAGATCAACGGGAAGAAAAGGTATCAGTGATGAAAGATGAAATGAATGAAATGAAGCAAGAAGGGAAGTTTAGAGAAAAAAGAATAAAAAGAAACGAACAAAGCCTCCAAGAAATATGGGACTATGTGAAAAGACCAAATCTACGTCTGATTGGTGTACCTAAAGATGACGGGGAGAATGGTACCAAGTTGGAAAACACTCTGCAGGATATTTTCCAGGAGAACTTCCCCAATCTAGCAAGGCAGGCCAACATTCAGATTCAGGAAATACAGGGAACACCACAAAGATACTCCTCGAGAAGAGCAACTCCAAGACACATAATTGTAAGATTCACCAAAGTTGAAATGAAGGAAAAAATGTTAAGAGCAGCCAGAGAGAAAGGTCAGGTTACCCACAAAGGGAAGCCCATCAGACTAACAGCGGATCTCTCGGCAGAAACTCTACAAGCCAGAAGAGAGTGGGGGCCAATATTCAACATTCTTAAAGAAAAGAATTTTCAACCCAGAATTTCATATCCAGCCAAACTAAGCTTCATAAGTGAAGGAGAAATAAAATACTTTACATACAAGCAAATGCTGAGTGATTTTGTCACCACCAGGCCTGCCCCAAAAGAGCTCCTGAAGGAAGCACTAAACATGGAAAGGAACAATCGGTACCAGCCACTGCAAAAACATGCCAAATTGTAAAGACCATCCAGGCTAGGAAGAAACTGCATCAACTAACGAGCAAAATAACCAGCTAACATCACAATGACAGGATCAAATTCACACATAACAATATTAACTTTAAATGTAAATGGACTAAATGCTCCAATTAAAAGATGCAGACTGGCAAATTGGATAAAGAGTCAAGACCCATCAGTGTACTGTATTCAGGAAACCCATCTCACGTTCAGAGACACATATAGGCTCAAAATAAAAGGATGGAGGAAAATATACCAAGCAAATGGAAAACAAAAAAAGGCAGGGGTTGCAATCCTAGTCTCTGATAAAACAGACTTTAAACCAACAAAGATCAAAAGAGACAAAGAAGGCCATTACATAATGGTAAAGGGATCAATTCAACAAGAAGAGCTAACTATCCTAAATATATATGCATCCAATACAGGAGCACCCAGATTCATAAAGCAAGCCCTGAGTGACATACAAAGAGACTTAGACTCCTACACAATAATAATGGGAGACTTTTAACACCCCACTGTCAACATTAGACAGATCAACGAGGCAGAAAGTTAACAAGGATACCCAGGAATTGAACTCAGCTCTGCACCAAGCGGACCTAATAGACATCTACAGAACTCTCCACCCAAAATCAACAGAATATACATTTTTTTCAGCACCACACCACACCTATTCCAAAATTGACCACATAGTTGGAAGTTAAGCTCTCCTCAGCAAATGTAAAGAACAGAAATTATAGCAAACTGTGTCTCAGACCACAGTGCAATCAAACTAGAACTCAGGATTAAGAAACTCACTCAAAACCGCTCAACTACATGGAAACTGGACAACCTGCTCCTGAATGACTACTGGGTACATAACGAAATGAAGGCAGAAATAAAGACGTTCTTTGAAACCAATGAGAACAAAGACACAACATACCAGAATCTCTGGGACACATTCAAAGCAGTGTGTAGAGGGAAATTTATAGCACTAAATGCCCACAAGAGAAAGCAGGAAAGATCCAAAAGTGATACCCTAACGTCACAATTAAAAGAACTAGAAAAGCAAGAGCAAACACATTCAAAAGCTAGCAGAAGGCAAGAAATAACTAAAATCAGAGCAGAACTGAAGGAAATAGAGACACAAAAAGCCCTTCAAAAAATTAATGAATCCAGGAGCTGGTTTTTTGAAAAGATCAGCAAAATTGATAGACCACTAGCAATACTAATAAAGAGAGAAGAATCAAATAAACACAATAAAAAATGATAAAGGGGATATCACCACCGATCCCACAGAAATATAAACTACCATCAGAGAATACTACAAACACCTCTACTCAAATAAACTAGAAAATCTAGAAGAAATGGATAAATTCCTGGACACATACACCCTCCCAAGACTAAACCAGGAAGAAGTTGAATCTCTGATAGACCAGTAACAGGCTCTGAAATTGTGGCAATAATCAATAGCTTACCAACCAAAAAGAGTCCAGGACCAGATGGATTCATAGCCAAATTTTACCAGAGGTACAAGGAGGAACTGGTAGCATTCCTTCTGAAACTATTCCAATCCACAGAAAAAGAGGGAATCCTCCCTAACACATTTTATGAGGCCAGCATCATCCTGATACCAAAGCCAGGCAGAGACACAACCAAAAAAGAGAATTTTAGACAAATATCCTTGATGAACATTGATGCAAAAATCCTCAATAAAATACTGGCAAACCAAATCCAGCAGCACATCAAAAAGCTTATCCACCATGATCAAGTGGGCTTCATCCCTGGGATGCAAGGCTGGTTCAACATATGGAAATCAATAAATGTAATCCAACATACAAACAGAACCAAAGACAAAAACCACATGATTATCTCAATAGATGCAGAAAAGGCCTTTGACAAAATTCAACAACCTTCATGCTAAAAACTCTCAATAAATTAGGTATTGATGGGACGTATCTCAAAATAGTAAGAGCTATCTATGACAAACCTACAGTCAATATCATATTGAATGGGCAAAAACTGGAAACATTCCCTTTGAAAACCGGCACAAGACAGGGATGCCCTCTCTCACCACTCCTATTCAAAACAGTGTTGGAAGTTCTGGCCAGGGCAATGAGGCAGGAGAAGGAAATAAAGGGTATTCAATTAGGAAAAGAGGAAGTCAAATTGTCCTTGTTTGCAGATGACATGATTGCATATCTAGAAAACCCCATTGTCTCAGCCCAAAATCTCCTTAAGCTGATAAGCAACTTCAGCAAAGTCTCAGGATACAAAATCAATGTACAAAAATCACAAGCATTATTATACACCAATAACAGACAAACAGAGAGCCAAATCATGAGTGAACTCCCATTCACAATTGCTTCAAAGAGAATAAAATACCTAGGAATCCAATTTACAAGGGATGTGAAGGACCTCTTGAAGGAGAACTACAAACCACTGCTCAATGAAATCAAAGAGGATACAAACAAATGGAAGAACATTCCATGCTCATGGAGTGGAAGAATCAATATTGTGAAAATGACCATATTGCCCAAGGTAATTTATAGATTCAATGCCATCCCCATCAAGCTACCAATGACTTTCTTCAAAGAATTGGAAAAAAAATACTTTAAAGTTCATATGGAAGCCTGCATTGCCAAGTCAATCCTAAGCCAAAAGAACAAAGCTGGAGGCATCACACTACCTGACTTCAAACTATACTACAATGCTACAGTAACCAAAATAGCATGATACTGGTACCAAAACAGAGATATAGATCAACGGAACAGAACAGAGTCCTCAGAAATAATGCCACATATCTACAACTATCTGATCTTTGACAAACCTGACAAAAACAAGAAATGAGGAAAGGATTCCCTATTTAACAAATGGTGCTGGGAAAACTGGCTAGCCATATGGAGAAAGCTGAAACTGGATCCCTTCCTTACACCTTATACACAAATTAATTCAAGATGGATTAAAGACTTAAATATTAGACCTAAAACCATAAAAACCCTAGAAGAAAACCTAGGCAATACCATTCAGGACACAGGCATGGGCAAGGACTTCATGTCTAAAACACCAAAAGCAATGGCAACAAAAGCCAAAATTGACAAATGGGATCTAATTAAACTAAAGAGCTTCTGCACAGCAAAAGAAACTACCATCAGAGTGAACAGGCAATCTACAGAATGGGAGAAAATTTTCGTAACCTACTCATCTGACAAAGGGCTAATATCCAGAATCTACAATGAACTCAAACAAATTTACAAGAAAAAAACAAACAACCCCATCAAAAAGTGAGCGAAGGACATGAACAGACACTTCTCAAAAGAAGACATTTATGCAGCCAAAAAACACGTGAAAAAATGCTCATCATCACTGGCCATCAGAGAAATGCAAATCAAAACCACAATGAGATACCATCTCACACCAGTTAGAATGGCGATCATTAAAAAGTCAGGAAACAACAGGTGCTGGAGAGGATGTGGAGTCAGGAAACAACAGGTGCTGGAGAGGATGTGGAGAAATAGGAACACTTTTACACTGTTGGTGGGACTGTAAACTAGTTCAACCATTGTGGAAGTCAGTGTGGCAATTCCTCAGGGATCTCGAACTAGAAATACCATTTGACCCCGCCATACCATTACTGGGTATATACCCAAAGAATTATAAATCATGCTTCTATAAGTACACATTCACAGGTATGTTTATTGCGGCACTATTCACAATAGCAAAGATTTGGAACCAACGCAAATGTCCAACAATGATAGACTGGATTAAGAAAACGTGGCACATATACACCATGGAATACTATGCAGCCATAAAAATGATGAGTTCATGTCCTTTCTAGGGACATGGATGAAACTGGAAACCATCATTCTCAGTAAACTACCGCAAGGACAAAAAACCAAACACCGCATGTTCTCACTCATAGGTGGGAATTGAACAATGAGAACGCATGGACACAGGAAGGGGAACATCACACTCCGGGGACTGCTGTGGGGTGAGGGAGGGGGAGGAATAGCATTAGGAGATATACCTAATGGTAAATGAGGAGTTAATGGGTGCAGCACACCAACATGGCACATGTATACATATGTAACAAACCTGCACATTGTGCACATCTACCCTAAAACTTAAAGTATAATAATAATAAAAAAAGGAATATGCATTCCACTGTTGTTGGGTAAACTGTTCTGTATGTATCTTTTAGTTCCAATTGGTCTACAGTGTTCAAGTTTTCTGTTTCCTTGTTGCTTTTCTGTTTTGTCTACAACTGAAAATGGGGTATTGAAGTATCCTAAAACCATTGTGTTGCTATCTATTTCTCTCTTCAGTTCTGTATTTTCCTCATATATATGACAGCTTTAATGTCAGATGCATATGTGTTATTTTTATGAATTGGCCCTTTTAGTCAGATAGATAGATAGATAGATAGATAGATAGATAGATAGATAGATAGATAGATAGATAGATAAAATCCATCTTTGCCTCTGACAGTTTTTTCTTAAAGTCTACATTTTCTAAGTATGGCCATATCTACTCTTTTTATATTCCTAATTACATGAAATATATGTTTCTACTATTTCACTTTTATCCTGTCATTTTCTTTTGCTTCTTTGCTTTGGTAATCTCAAAAGTCCCATCTTGAGAATTTGCTGATGCTTTCTCGTGATTCGTTAAGTCTGCTGTTGATTCCTTCTAGTGAATTTTTCAATTCAGCTATCGTATTTTTCAGTCCAAAAATTTGTTTGGTTCTTCTTCATTGTTTCTCTTTGTCGATATTTTCATTTTGTTTTTTATAGTTTTCCTGATTTCATTTAATTGTCTATTTGTGCTTTTAATTCACTGAACATCCTTATAATGGTCATTTTTACTTCTTTGGTAATTAATATTTCTACATTTATTGAGGGTTGGTTTTTGGATATTTATTCATTTAAATGTGTCATGTTTCTTTGTATGTCTTTTTATTTTTTACTGGGATTTTGCCACTCGAAGAATCAGCCACCTCTCCCAAATTTTATGATCTAGTTTCATACAACAAGAACTTTCTTTACTCAGTCCAGCTAGAAATTCTGAAGATATCTCAAGCCTTTTCTGAAAATGTGCCCCCTCTGGTCTCGTGTGTGTAATCTCCTAATTGAAGAGATTTGCCAGTTTCTACCCTGATGTCTCTCTGCCATACTGTGGCAACTCTGGTGCTATAAAACGCCTTAGTGCTGAAGCTCCACCTAGTTTCTGTGGTACCGCAGACTTTGGTGTACTTTGTTTTTGGAGAGCACCCCCCGCAACCCCCGCCCACCGGGTAGGCCATATTCCTGTCAGTGTTTGGATTCAAGCATGATAACTACTGGCTCCTCTGGTAAATCTGAAAGTCAAAATGTTGGACCTACATTCTACTTTTTTCACTCTCCAGGAAGAAAACAGGAATTGTAAATTTCCTCCCAATTCAGCCTCACCATGCTGGGGGTAGGGGCTCTGGTGATAGTGCCACAAATCTTCCTATTGGGCTTCAATTTGGTCCATGTATTACTAAATCCACATTTCCGTAAGGGAAGAAAGGTCTAGGGATTCCTATTCTGCCATCTTGCTGATGTCACCCATGCTCTTTTGGTTCTCTTTGTCTTGCAGGATTCTGAATTTCCCCTTTGCTTTTTTCTCTTTCATCTACCACAACAAAAGCGTACCTCCCAGCTCTTTTTAACTCTTTTCTCCCAGAAGTGATGCCTTTCCAAAACTGCCATCTCAAGTCTACGTGATTTAAAGTCATTCTCCATTAGTCAGTATTTTTATATACCAGGTTATTCTTACAGTATTTTCATACCTGGGATGGACATTGTTAGCTCACCTTTAGGCCCTCTGCACTCTTGTTCTCTTTCGTGTAGTTTTCCAGCCCCTCAAGACACCCCTTCTTCTCCAAAGGCTTGTGGCAAGAGCTAAAAACATAATTGCTGGAACTTGATGTCCATATATATTTATTTTTATTAACAGGTAATTTGAAAAGTTATAGTGTTCTCTGGTTATGCTGAAGGTGCAGATCATGTGTGGTTTCATTTGCTTTTTATTATTTTTCTATATAGTTTGTACAAGATGTGTAAAGAGATTTGTTTTGGGTGACTTCCATTATCCTTAGGATACTAGGTTCCAAAGTTTTCTCCCTCAGCCAACTGATCTTAGGTACATTCCATAATGTAACAGGCCAAGTGATGGTAGTATGGCAGAAAGAAGCCTCTAGACTGTCACCTATTCCACTTTGTAGCAGTGCTGTTGAACATGCTCAACTTTATGAATTTCGTGATCAAATAACACCCAATTCGTGATGGGTATCCCATAGTCAGTACTATTAGGGCTTAATAACTGGCTATGAGTTATTTCTCAAAAGCAGACTAATTCTTTGCCTAAGAGAACACAACTTTGCATCAAATCCTACAGGCCCTCACTGTGATTTTCCTACCAGACTGAACGTGCTTCATATCCACAGACATCATAATTAGTGAAAGACATTTCAAGTATATTGGGACTCACTGAGTCAAAAGCAGTGAAGTTCACAGCTGTTTGCAGTGCTGTTTACCATCTGCAGAGCTTTTGCCCTGGGTTTCTACTCAAAATCCACCAACTTCTGGTCACTCAGTAAAGAGATCCAGTGCAGCTTTTCCTAATGTGTTTTTGTTTAGATTACTGTTCACCAGAGCTCTTCATTTTGAGAATTATGTGTCTTTTTACTTAAAATTATTTATCATTCATTACAGTGTCTGCAAGTGAAAGAGATGTCACACTGTGATCCTATCCACTTCTCTCATAATTCTTTTTTTTTTGCATATCCTTCTGGAGTTCTGTATGCACCTATAAGCACATACAAATGTTCTTTTCCTCTTTACCAAAGCATGGAACACTGCATTATGCATACATTCCTAAATAAGCCTTGCTCTTTTTCACTTAACATTCTCTTTTTCCGTATCAAGAATAGTCATTCTCTTTTGTATAGCTTCTTAGTATGTACTGATAAATGTATTCTTAACCAGTCCTCTAATGATGGATACCTTTACACATGTATCATTTCACATACACACAACCAAGTGTATCCCAGAAGTAGAATTGCTGGATCAAAATGTTTGTATGTAATTTTGGACAATAGCTGCCAAGTTGCCTCTTACATAAATACCAATTTTTAATCCCAATGACAATGTATGAGAGTATTTATTTACAGGCTTACCGAAAGTTTATCAAACTATGAATTTCTGCCAATCTGAACTTTTAATGTGCCTTTCCTATGACATAAGCCATCTTTTTAATAGGTTTGGGAGCCATTTGTCATCTGCCTATTCAGACATTTCATCCATTTTTTTCATGGGTGGTTACTTTTTCTGATATCTAGAAATATTAGAGGTTAGCCCTTTGTAAAACAACATGCAAGTATTGTTGTTGTTGTTTTTTTTTTTTTGAGATGGAGTCATTTATCATCTTTTGACATACCTATGTTACTTCCTTGCCATGCAGACTTTTCTTTTTAAATTGAATTTAGCAACCTTTTCCATTATGGTTTCTACATTTTAAGTCATAAAGAAGTCTTTCCCTCCCTAACATTATAAAACAAACTAGAGAAGAATGATAGGGTTAATTAAACTTTCTGCATACCTTCTGATCTTTCTGCTTACAAGGGATTTTAAGCAGGACAGGTCCTAGCTCCATCATCATAGGTCATAAACTTCCACATTTCAGCCATAGTTCTTTGCATAATGTTGCACACAAAATTTAAAGCCTGTCTTTAGAACTGTTTCCCTGACCAATGAGATACATCATATGGCTAAGACTTATCAATAGTTCATGATCATCTAAGGAAATCCTCATTTGGAGCAAATGCCTTATACAGCTTATTCTGTAAGAATTACAGCAGCAAATAATTAGTAGCTATGTTCACAACTCAAATAAAATTTTATTCAGTATAAACCAGATTAATTGCTCATCCAGAACATCACAGAAAGGGACAGTGTTTGACATGAATGTACTGATTTCTTTATTTCCAGTTAAAGGGAGTAGGGATGAAAAACTACAAAGTACTATGCTTTTCATGTAACTATACCCATATAATACCACCCACCACCTGAATGTCTTCCATTTGCCAGGCATTTTACCTATGTGTACTACGACTTTACAGAAGTGAAAAGTATGGCTAAAATTAAAAACTGTGTCCAAGTTCAAAGAGCTGCTACTTAATGGAGTGGGATTTGACTAACACAGCTTATGTGCTTCTCATCCAATCACCATGGATCTCCAAATACAACGTGTGGTTGGTAAGCTCAATTGTTTTTTATTGAAAGTGAAAAAGCTATGTGGCAACTTGCAATTATTATGATGGGCTATTTCAAACATTTCTATGAAAAACTAGTGTCTCTTTTTCTTCTGGCTTACAGTCTGAGTAACCTGTTCCAAGGGTATTACCACAATCACCAACAAAATACTCACTGTATGCTTGCTGAGTGATATGCACCTGTCAGCCCCACATATACCTGGCAATTAAAGAGCAAAATCTAAGCAATTCAAACAGGTAAGGAGAAAAATAGTATTTGTTAAGCACAGTGTCTATGCTCATTTAAATTAGAAAATCTAAGGCAGTAAACTGGAAGTATTGTATTTGATTTATATGGAATGAACATTATTTAAAGGTTGAAAAAACTGAGATTAATTTCCATATAACTTCTGCTTGAAACTCGAGAAAAAATATTTGCAACTATTTCAAATTCTATTTACAAATCCTATGTCCCATATAGCTGCACAATGAGTTGATAAAAAAAGTAATGTTTGCTATCTGAAAGATTTCTCAGACATCAATTATAAAAACTATCATTAGAAATTATAAATGTATACTAAAATATTTAATTCAAAATGACTTGAATTCATTAATTATTCATAACTGAAAGGCAGAAACTTCAGTGGGTCTACTAACAAAGTATTTCTTAGTCCCTGAAAATAATTTGTTACTATTTTACAAAACAATGTATATTTCTTCCAAAAAGAAAATGGGATACATGTGCAGAACATGCAGGTTTGTTACATAGATACACGTGTGATGGTTTGCTGCACCTATTGACCTATCTGCTAAATTCCCTCCCCTCACCCCCAGCCCCCAAAGGGCCCTGGTGTGTGTTGTCTTCCTCTCTGTGACCATGTGTTCTCAATGTTCAGCTCCCACTTATGAGCAAGAACATGTGGTGGCTTCCTGTTCCTGTGTTAGTCTGCTGATGATGGCCTCCAGCCTCATCCATGTCCCTGCAAAGGACATGATCTCATTCCTTTTTATGGCTGCACACTATTCCATGGTGTATATGTACCACATTTTCTTTATCCAGTCTATCATTAATGGACGTTTGGATTGGTTTCATGTATTTGCTATTGTAAATAGTGCTACAATAAACATACGTGTGCATGTGTCTTTATAGAATGATTTATATTCTTTTGGGTATATAAAAACAATTTTCTTTCTTCAACATCCTTCACTTGAGTCTCATAAAAGCACTGAGCCTATGACTGTCTAACTAGCAAGTGAAATTGTTCTCAAGAAAAGCTCAAAGTGATTGTGAGAACTAAAGGTTTTGTCATACTAATAAAAAGAAAACACACATAACAGAAGCATCACGTATTTAATGTCAAAAAATTTGAATTCAAGTACAAAAATTAACACATGATTTCAACATTAAAAACCCATAACACTTGTTATTAACAATACAAAGAATATCAAAAACACAAATGAAGCATAACTATAAAATGCTTAAATACATTAACAGCAAAAATATAATTTGTGTCTAACAAATAATGAAAATATCTATAGTTATTTTCAAGGACCACAATGGTAGACTGCTTTTTCTTTAGTACTGCACAAAATTTGTATCTTAATCTTTTTGTCTCATCATTTCTTTCTACATAATGGTTAGATGCTTCTGGTCATATAATTGTTCTAATCTCCAGTACAGATAGTGATCCTTGGTAATCAAATCTACTATAACCCTTGTCTTCAAGTGCTTTAATATTTGTGAAATACTATTTAGTAAAATTATGCAAAAAATTAACATAAATGACTAGGTTCTATTGCCAACTCAGGAATTAGAAGAAAATCCCAAAAGTTTAAAAAGAATAGTAGTTTGCTGTACCTTTATCAAGAGAAACCACTGAATAACTTTTTAAACTTTGCATTTTTATAAATTCTACAACTCCATGTTATTCTGAATTATAGCTGATAGTTAGTACTTTGGAATAAATATCTTTTTAAAACCAAATGTGCAAACCCAATTCTAAAATAAAATAGTATTTTAACTTGCAAGTTTTCATGCTACAAATTTACACAAATTTTCATACTAATGTTAGTATTTTCTTCAGAAGAATGAGGCCTGACTGGAGATATATAGTCGCTGTCCAACATGGCTGCCATTAGCAAGTGATATTGTTGGTGACAAGGGATAGCCTGGACAAGAATAAGGCCTTGAAGTATAAGGAAGCACGCTGGGAGTCCCAGAAGAGAGGGTAGCACTAACAGGGGAAAGACTATTTATTGAGCTGCGATGGAAATTGTAGTCTGTAAATAAATACATGAACAATTATGCTGCACATCTTTATGGACATAAATTTAAAGAGACAAAGCATTAAAACAATAATCACATTTTAACATAATGTTCTAACATTGGAAATCTTGATAATACTATATTGCTGGTTAAAGATTATTTCAGCATTCACTGCACTGCAAATCTTGAGAGTTTTGTCAGTATTACCTTTCCTTTACTCACACAATGTTTCAGAGATCTTACCAGAATGAATTCTTGGATATCTACTATTTCTTGGAGTTTTGATTACAGAAAAAGAGAACGTCTCATTTCTCTTGCTCTACAAAGAAGCTTCTTTTAAATTTGGTTCTAAGGGGTAGTCCATGAAGAAAAGATAAAAAGACAGTGAATTCATATTTGCTTTTTTTTTCTCTGAAGCTATATTAGGCATCAAACCAGCAGAAACATTTACCCCTGGACTGCAAAAACATTTGGTATAAACTAGCTGGCCAATATTTCATTATTTAAATACTAATATAAACATTTATCTAACTCAACATACTGATTTAACATTAAAAGTCCTACTGGTACAATAAAACAGTAAAATGAATCACCTTTGTTAAATAAACTTCAAAAAACCATTATCAACTTATAGTTACTTCAAAAAAACCATTATCAACTTAGAGTACAGAAAAATATCCAATTAAAACAAATTATTAAAAAATAATATATGAAATACTGCTGTTTCACAATAAACATTCATCTTATGCATCAATAATTTCCTGTTTCATTAACTGCAACATTTATATGTGTGTATATATATTACAGACCAAATTTTTAAATCCCGTACCTTCCAAAAACTCAACTATGTTCTTTGGTGTAAAATAAGCCAAGGGTGTGACAATGACTATAAAATCATTATTTAGAAACATTATGGTGTTTCTAGGAATGGAAGAAAAGAAATTAGGTCATCTAATGTACAGGTAAGGTTTTTTTCTAAAATACTGTCCTGGTACTATAAATGATGCCTACACCATAGGTGCATTAACTTAATGTTGTCATGGGACTTAATGTTTAGCCAACAGGAATGAGATCAACTGCAGGAGAATAAGCTCAAGCAACATCAGAAAGGACCTAGTTCAGAAAAAAAAAAAAAAGGAAAAATGAAAATCAGTTAAATATAGGCTTAATTTCCAGCATTATAAAACTCTAATTAGACTAATTTTATAGCCTTTTTATGAATGATACCATAAGATCAACGAAGTGATCTGTTCCAGGAAGACATAAATACATTTAAAGTAACCAGTTCCAAATATTTTCAGTATTTTGAAAATGAATGAGAAATTACTTTGATACCATTTACTTTTCTAACATCCAAAGTAGGATGACTCTACGTACCATAAAATTTATTTATTTATTTATTTTTATTTATTTATTTGAGGCAGAGTTTCACTCTTGTTGCCCAGGCTGGAGTGCAATGGTGCGGTCTCAGCTCACTGCAACCTCCGCCTCCTGGGTTCAAGTGATTCTCTTGCCTCAGTCTCCCAAGTAGCTGGGATTACAGGTACCCACCACCATACCCAGTTAATTTTTGTATTTTTAGTAGAGATGGCGTTTCACCATGTTGGCCGGGCTGGTCTTGAACTACTGACCTCAGGTGATCCACCCGCCTCAGCCTCCCAAAGTGCTGGGATTACAGGTGTGAGCCACTGTGCCTCGTGCTTTTTTTTTTTTTTTTTCTTTTTTTAAAGGATCCGCTTCACCTGAAGGGTTTGGTATTGAGTATAAACGGGACCATTACTGGCTCCATCTATTCCCAAATAACTGCTTTATTTAAAAAAGTCTGATTCTTTCCTTCTGAAAATTATTATGCAAATACAGTCAATTCCTTATTAGCCATTTATCCGTAATACACCTAGCTCTTCAAATTTTAACAATGTGGTAACCAACAATACAATTTAGAAGAGCAGGCTACTGCAAACAGGGAAATGTAATTTTCAAAGAGAAATCACTTGTGTTTTGAGTTTACATCCACTCAAGAGGTAATGCAGCCTATTTATGAAATGTGGATACTGAAAGTATCTTCAGGTAATGCAGCCTAATTCATGAAATGTGAACACAGAAGGTAACTTCAGAGAAAGATTTCAGAAAGCGGATAGCCAAGCAGTTGGCTATTAGCATAAGGCTTAGCTTATCTGCATTCCTGATAGTCCCCACTGTAAACCTTGAACTTAAGCCCTTAAATATATACAATGATCATTTGTTGTACTGCATGTTTTCAAGGAGACTAAATTAAATACAAAATTAAAAGTTGATTATGACTTTATTCATGTAGCATAAATCCAAAGAAAAACAAAACAGCATGGTACTGGTACCAAAACAGAGGTATCGACCAATGGAACAGAACAGAACCCTCAGAAATAATGCCACATATCTACAACTATCTGATCTTTGACAAACCTGACAAAAACAAGAAATGAGGAAAGGATTCCCTATTTAATAAATGGTGCTGGGAAAACTGGCTAGCCATATGCAGAAAGCTGAAACTGGATCCCTTCCTTACACCTTATACACAAATTAATTCAAGATGGATTAAAGACTTAAATGTTAGACCTAAAACCATAAAAACCCTAAAAGAAAACCTAGGCAATACCATTCAGGACATAGGCATGGGCAAGGACTTCATGTCTAAAACACCAAAAGTAACGGCAACAAAAGCCAAAATTGACAAATGGGATCTAATTAAACTAAAGAGCTTCTGCACAGCAAAAGAAACTACCATCAGAGTGAACAGGCAACCTACAGAATGGGAGAAAATTTTTGCAACCTACTCATCTGACAAAGGGCTAATATCCAGAATACAATGAACTCAAACAAATTTACAAGAAAAAAACAAACAATCCCATCAAAAAGTGGGCAAAGGATATGAACAGACACTTCTCAAAAGAAGACATTTATGCAGCCAAAAGACACATGAAAAAATGCTCATCATCACTGGCCATCACAGAAATGCAAATCAAAACCACAATGAGATACCATCTCACACCAGTTAGAAGGGCAATCATTAAAAAGTCAGGAAACAACAGGTGCTGGAGAGGATCTGGAGAAATAGGAACACTTTTACACTGTTAGTGGGACTGTAAACTAGTTCAACCATTGTGGAAGTCAGTGTGGCAATTCCTCAGGGATCTAGAACTAGAAATATCATTTGACCCAGCCATCCCATTACTGGGTATATACCCAAAGGATTATAAAACATGCTGCTATAAAGACACATGCACACGTATGTTTATTGCGACACTATTCACAATAGCAAAGACTTGGAACCAACACAAATGTCCAACAATGATAGACTGGATTAAGAAAATGTGGCACATATACACCATGGAATACTATGCAGCCATAAAAAATGATGAGTTCATGTCCTTTGTAAGGATATGGATGAAGCTGGAAACCATCATTCTCAGCAAACTATCACAAGGACAAAAAACCAAACACCGCATGTTCTCACTCATAGGTGGGAATTGAACAATGAGAACACATGGACACAGGAAGGGGAACATCACACACCGGGGCCTGTTGTGGGGTGGGGGGAGGGGGGGAGGGATAGCATTAGGAGATATACCTAATGTTAAATGAAGAGTTAATGGGTGCAGCATACCAACATGGCACATGTATACATATGTAACAAACTTGCATGTTGTGCACATGTACCCTAAAACTTAAAGTACAAACAAAAAAAAAAACCCTTCACAAATAACAAAGATTAGGAAACAAAAGGTGTCAGAAGTTTATAAGATTTTATAAGCATTTCAAAAATAAATTTTATTACTAAAATCACTAAGAATCTAAATATATTCAGGAAGACATCTAGCTGGTTAGAAAATACAATACAAACCAAACTTCAATGAATGAAATGTAAGCTGAAAATGCTTAGTGGGATGAACCTAAAAGTACAATCATGTTTTCCTCAGGTCTATTATAACATATAATTTTCATATCATAGAAAATAAAAAGCAGAAATTCTAATTTTTAGAAAATAATACATTAATAAATTAGTTAAAATTCCTAGCATATACTTATTTGCCCACTCCTAGTTCTTCTTCCCAATTAACATCCTTAGCTCTTCAATCCCACTGTTTCTGCCTCAGACTGGGATCTGAAGTACAGATCCCTTCTTAAGGAATGATACAGAGCCAATTTCAGAATATAAGTTTTGCACTAAGTGCTATTCAACTGCCTTAACACTTTGAACATTGATATACAATTTATATAAAATAAAATGCATACATCCTATGTTTATTTCAATGAGTTTTGATAATTGTATAAATCTATGTAATTGATACTCAAAACAAGATATAAAACATATCCCCAATCCAGAAATTTCCTATACCCTTTTCCAGCCAACAGACCTTCACTTGGAGGCAACCACCTTCTGATTTCTATTTCAACAGATTAGTTTTGCCTGTTCTTAGACTTCACATAATATGCATTAAGTATTTTTATGTCTATCTTCTTTCTCTCAACATAATTTTAAGTACATTTGAATTAATTTTTACCAATAAAAAATTAGTTAGAAAAAGAGGAGGCCTCTATACAAAATAAGAATGCTTTTTTTTTCCATTCACAAAGAGAATCCACTGACATATCTTGCCTTGCCAAGTCGAAACTCAAATAGCTTGTTTTGGTAAAATTATTCCAGAAAGATAACCCAGACAATCTCTCAATATAATTTCTAAGATTTCTTCATGTTGTATCTTTCAGTAGTTTCTTCATTTTTATGGTTATTATTTCACTGTGTGAATATACTTCAATTTCATTTTCTATTTGCCTAATGAACATCTGGGTTGTTTCTAAGTTTTATTATGAATAAAGCTGCTATGAACATTTTTATACAAATCTTTTGGTGGATATATGTTTTCATTTCTTTTGGGTCAATATCTGGGAATGGGATTGCTAGGTCATCGGATAGATGACCCATACTGCTTAAAGAGTTCTCCAGTATGACCATTTTATATTCACACCAGTAAAATATGAGACTTCAGTTGCTCCACATTCTAACATTTGGTACTGCCAGCAATTTTAATCATATCTATTCCAACCTCTCATTTCAACTCATGCAGCTCTGCATTCCCTTGTTTTATATGCTAAACTTTCACTTGAAGAAAAGGTTGTTTCGTGGGAAAAAAAAAAGAGAACAACTGCTCTGACATAATGGATTATTATAGAAAACCTGATCAAATGTTATCTTTAATTTCCTATTTATATATGGAATACAAATATTTTCATAGAACAAATTTGATATATACAAAGAATAGCAAATAGGCTTAACCTTAAGTTGCAATTCTAATTAAGCAGTAATGGCTAATAGGAATTCCAGATTCAGAAAGATTCCGGTGGTGTGTCTGGAATAAACAGGAAAGCGAGTGATGACTTATGCCACAACTGACACAGAAGCAAGAGTAGAGATTGGTAGGTAGTACATACACCACATACTTGTCAGGCCTGTCTATGTGGCTACTATAACTTGGTCTACCACCTTTCTGTATTCAACACAAAAACAGTCTGGTAGTGAATAATACCAGTACGTTTCTCAGTGAAAATGTAAACAGTGGATAGATATATTGCTTCAGTGTATTTATTTCTAATTCGTCTTACACATCTTGACCAAACATAACTAATTCTTAGCTGCTTTTCTGTCTTAAAGATGAAGAAAACCCTTAATGGAGACTTTAAAGTGAGATAAAAGTGTCTTCTCATATTAATTTTGACTCCCTTTTTCTTTTGTTTCTGACTACTCTTTAGACTAATTTTTCATTTAAAAAATATATTCCTCATAATTGGTTTCTTTCTTCTCTGTTAGCTACGTGAGTTCTGCCACCACATCCATCCACTTTCTGATATATCTTTAAGTGTGCAACTTAGTGATTTTTATCACATGTACAACTAGCACCACTATAAAATTCTAGAACATTTTCATCATCCTAAAAAGAAACTCTGTATCTATTAGCAGTCACTCCCATTCTCTCTTCTCTCAGCCCCAGCAACTACTAGCCTTTGTATTTCTATAGACTTGCCTATTCTGGACTTTTTGTATAAATTTATGTGGTCTTTTGGAACTGACTTCATAACATAATGCTTTCAAGGCTCATACATGTTGTAGCATGTATCAGAACTTCATCCCTTTTAATGCTGAATAATATATCATCATATAGCTAGATTACACATTGTTTATCCATTCATCAGTTGATAGTCATTTGGGTTGTTTCAACTTTTTGGCCATTACTTACCGCTAAGGAATAATATGCACAAGTGTTTGTGTGAACGTATGTTTTCAATTCTCTTTAGTAAGTAACTAGGAATGGAACTGCTGAGTCATACAGTAATTCCCAGTATAACATTTTGAGAAATTTCTCAACTGTTTTCCAAGGTAGCTAAGACTACACTATTTTACATTCCCACCAGTGTTAAGGATGAGACACCTGATCTTTTCATCTATGAAGTATGTTTATCAGACCTTTAACACATATTTTAAGCATTTCTTTAGATACCTATGAGATCTGTGTTGAAATTTTTTTTAAAAATCCTTACTGTACCATTTTATTATTATTTCAATTTCTAACATTCAATAACTATAACTGAAATAACTATCTCAATAACTTACTTTCACTGAAACACTAAATTTTATCTGCAAAAAAAAAAAAAAATTTTTTTTTTTTTTTTTTTAGCTATACTACTGTACATTTCCAGAACATAAAATATGGCTGGGTTCAAACACAGAGATTAAAATATAAGTATAAATAATATCTATCATTTATTTTGAACTTTCTATTCTAGCATAGAAAATCAAGAGCTAAATAAGCAGAGGAAATAATTAAATAAATGAAATTTTAAATTATCTAAAGATTACAATTTAAGCCTTCAAAAGCAAGACGTTGAAATTCTAGAAAATGCAAACTAATCTAGAGTGGTTGCCTGAGAAAGAGAATGGAAGGAAGAATGGATTACAATAGGGCAAGGGGCAACTTTTGGGGGAGAAGGAAATGTTTGTTTTCTTAATTGTGGTGTCATTTCATAGATGTAGACATAAATCAAAATGAACCAAATTGTACACTTTAAGTATGGGCATTTTGTTGTATTTTATTTATACCTCAATAACGTCAGAAACATATTAAATAAAAACAAAGAAAACACAAGTGTGTCTTTGGGTTAGCTTCAGTGTTTCCCAAACTACATCCGGTACAATTAAAATGCAAGAATTTCTTAAAACAAGCATCCTATAGCCAAATAATCTCAAGAAAAATTTAGAACAGATAGGCTTATATGTTAAACAGGTTGCTACCTCAATTACCTAGGATGCTAGTATGCACTATGATTTTCCAAAGGAAGTATTTAGTATACAGTTTTTCCCAAACCTGTTTGACCTAGAAGCAGTTATTTCACTGAATTTTGAATATCAGGGAAGAAATCTTAATGGAGTTAATACATAATGGGAAAACATTAAAAGCAAAACAGACCCAAATCTTCAAATATATTAAACACAGCAATTAAAAGCTCAAATGCCTTCAGAGGCAAGGCAACACACAAACAAAAAGAACACAAAGAGGGTCAAGAATAAAACAACAGATACTTATTTGTACTGCAAATAAGTCTAGTTGCTTTCCATTAAAAAAAAATATCACATCTTGAGCTTCTAGTTTGCTACCTTTGTATTAAGAGATAATTATGTCCAACTCCTTTTAGTGCTACTTTCTAGGCCATTTGGAAAGTGAGTACTAGAACAGCAGCTTACGAGAGAAAAAATTACAATGAGAGCTGCGGCAATCTAGGTAGGCTTCAGTACAGGTTAAAAAAAAAAAGTTGTAGCTCACTAAATAAACCATGTGGGCAAAAAAGAAAAGCCTTAGAGAATACAGCAATTCTTTTCAAGTTTTATTTCTATAAGTAAAATCAGTCCTTGTAATTCAAATTTTGAACTATAAAAAGTTGTAAGGACCTCTAAGACTGGCATCACTTATTTGAATTTTTATGCTAAGATTAAGATCTGTAAAAATAAAACTTTAAGTCTCAAGTATAACAAGCATTTCTGAGTCTGAGAACAGATTATATTAATCGTAATGGCAATATTTATTTATCACTTATAAAGTGATAAAAATAACCACACAAGATTAGTACAACTGAATCCACGTAACAGACTTATAAGTACTATTATTATCCCCTTTGTCAATGAGGAAGTGAAGCACAAAAAGGTCAAGTTAACTTACTCAAGGACACAGATGTAGTACATGAATTATATCCTAGAAAACATCACATTCTTTTGCCTCTACATGTAAAAAAAGACTTTGTAAAGTAATAATCTTGACTCAAATAAGCTATCTTTTAACTTCCTACTAAAACTTATCTTCCTCAAGAAGTACCTTGTTGAATAAACTAAACACTAAGTCTTAGTAAATACAACTTTTATCCCAAATTGTTTCAATAAGATTTGGGTTTAAGGTTGAAAAGCAAGACAGTCCTATTTTCAGATACTACTGAGAAATACTTGGATAATCTATAAATAACACACTAACTCCAAATATATCTAATTTATAATACTGTTTACCATCTTGGTGGTTCAAGGTATCCTAGCATGTTAAATGTTTTGAGAAGACCTGAAATACAGAAAACACTTTAACTTTTTAAAACATTTGCTTAATGAGTCTATAATTAACAAGGCTATTATAAAAAATACTTCATAAAGTTTCATTTGTTTCATTATAAAGAACAATTTAAAACTGGTTTTCTGACAACTAAATATATTACTTAATATTCCTAAGAGACTTTTACCTAATAAACTCTTACCTGTTTATTTTCTCCAAATTCTTCTACACAGGTCCAGGCTGAAGAGATTGTGTTCCCTATCTGTAAGCAGTGAAGACAGAAAATAATTGAGTCTTTAGATTGATGTTATCCCTATCTTGGAAGTGCATGGAATCCTTGATAACTTTAG
The DNA here is from genome assembly GCF_009828535.3 of Hylobates moloch. NCBI lineage: Eukaryota > Metazoa > Chordata > Mammalia > Primates > Hylobatidae > Hylobates > Hylobates moloch. The sequence continues at coordinate 145,987,906 of NW_026652278.1, read as the reverse complement.
TTAAAAACCTTTTGATCATTAAATAAAAAAACAAATTTAGAGAAAAAGAAGTAAGGGGCAAATAGTTACTTCTGGAGTTCTACAAAGATGAACAAAGAGAAGAGTATTTTGATATTTGAATGAAAATTATGAGTAATACATTATCAGAAAAAAATTTATCTTTCTAAACAAATTATCGTTTATCTTTCTAAATATTACTACCCTGCTAAGATAAAGAAGAGACTTCAAAAATAAATGAGATCACCAAATTTCTGATAAGCAGAAAGCCAAAGAATCTAAGCAAATTTGGGAAATAGAAATGTTGTATAAGGTGTAGTTATTTTACATATGAAACACCATTTCGTTGCTGTCTTAAAAAAGAGAGATGGCCAAAATAATACTAAACTTAAATCTTTCTTCCTAACAGCTAAATTTTATCTACTTGAAATCTAATTTAGTCATATATAGTACAACTGTGGGCATCCATCTATTTTAGTGGTTGTCTCTTCGTATGCCTTAAAGCTTTGTTATGGATGTGTATCCAAACCTACGCTAAGAAATTGTGTATAAAAGCATAAACAAATGAAAAATTTCTGATAATCTATAGAAAACTAGACATAAAAATAACCATCTAAAGATTATAATTCAGTATAAAAATAGTCACAATTGCTTCTGTTTTTACATGATGAACTAGGTAACATTAATCAACCCTCTTGGTAAGAACTAGAAAATGTAAGCAATTATTAAAAACAAAAACATTTGTTTGAAATCACTGAGAACCAAGACAGTGACGAATTATGGGGCTGTGATCTCAGACAAGAAGAAAACCCAAAGGTATATGCACCTCTTTGGGAGGTGCATTTCCCCTGGAAGGGTTGGCCAATTCCCAAAAGCTCCCTCTTGGGATTTAACACAAGGTGCCAAGAGACAAATGAAGCTAGGAAGACAAAAACTAGAACTAAAGAGCTACTACTAACAAGGAATGACTGGAACTGAGTAAAAATGAACCAGAAACAGACAAACTTTAACAGAGACTAAATTTAACTTCAATCCCTGCCTCGATTAAAGCAATCTGGGTTTTTCAGTCCTTTGGCCACCTTTCTGAAGCCAAAATAAATCTTCTATGAATAAATATAACATCATGCTAGCCTTCAAATTGTCTCTAGAATTTTTCATACACAATATCTGGTATTGAATAAAAAATAACCAGTCATACAAGGAGGTAAAATCAGTATCACCTAAAACCAATAGAAACAGCAAACTACAGTAACAATCCACAGGGTATTTAGATCATTAAATTTCAGAACTGAGTATTGAAATAACAATGCCTAATACACTCAAGAAAATAAAAGACTAAAATTTTTGGAAGGAAGTAGAAATCATAAAAGAGACTCAAATTTAATTCTAGAACTGAGAAATGAATCTAAATGAATGGTTCTTACGAGAAACCTTTTAAATTTTTTACAGATAAAAAAATTACAAACCAGAAGACAGGTAAGAAAATATACAGACTGAACATACAAAAGGATGGACAATACAGAAGAAATATAATCAATATACAGGTTACAGTAAAAAGGTTTAACATATGTGTAGCTGGATTACCATAAAGAAATAAGAGAGAAAATGAACAAATGCAGTATTTGAAAACACAATAACGTAGAACTTACTAATGCATTAATCTAGACTTCAGAAGTGGTGAAAGTACCAAGCAAGAGAAAACGAAGATTATACAAAAATCACATCCATAATAGTAAAACTTCTGAAAATCATAGATAAAAAGAAAATAGTAAAAGTAGTTGGGTACAGGGAATGATGGCACAATGTACGTTCAAAGGAGTAACAAGCTGATCAACAACAGATTTCCCAAGAGAAACAACAGAAGCTAAAGGACAGTGGAATCATAACTGCAAAGGGCTGAAGTAAAATAACTGTTGGCCTAGCAAAATACCCTTTCAAATGGCAGGTGAACTAAGAATACATTCAGACAAACAAAAATTGAGATAATTTGTCATGAGCATATCCACACAAAAGAAAATATGAATAAGTATTCTTTAGGTAGAATAAATAAACAATTCTAGTGGAAGCTTAGAGATGGAAGAAACAGAGGGCAAAGGAAATGATAAATGTGTAAATCAATATCAATGTATATTAAGTCTAAAAACGATTATAACTAGATATTTTTATTATATTGGGTATTGTGGGGTTTTAAATGTATAAGGTTTAAAATATATATAAGTACCAATGACACTACATAAATTGTAAAAGAAATGAAAGAAGTCAAAGTGTACTAAGTTCCTTGTATTGTCTAGGATGTGATAAAATACTAATTAATATTAGACTTCAGTAAGTTAGGAATGCATGTTGGCATTTATAGAGTAAGGACTAAGAGATTAAAAACTGTATAACTAATACAGCTAAAGAAAGTCAAAATAAACACTATGTAAAAAAAAAAGGCAAGAAATAAAAAATAGAACAAGCAGAGAAAACAGAATGCAAACGGCAAAATGAGAGACTTAATCCCAAGCATATTGGCAAGGACATTAAATGTATATTTAGAAATTAATACTGAAGGTTCAAGAAGAAATCAAAACATAAAAGAGAAAATATTTTTAAACAAATAATAAAAATAAAACATATCAAAATGTATGGAATGCAAGGCCAGGCATGGTGGATCACACCTGTAATCCCAGCACTTTGGGAAGCCAAGGCGGGCAGATCACCTGAGGTCAGGAGTTCGAGACCAGCCTGGCCAACATGGTGAAACCCCACCTCTACTAAAAATACAAAAATCAGCTGGGTGTGGTGGTGCGCACCTGTAATCCCAGCTACTTGGGAGGCTGAGGCAGGAGAATTGCTTGAACCCAGGAGGCGGAGGTTGCAGTGAGCTGAGATCATGCCACTGCACTCCAGCCTGGGCGACAGAGAAAGACTCAGTGTCAAAAAAAAAAAAAAAAAAAAAAAAGAAAAGAAAAGAAAAAAAGAAAGAAAAAGAAAAACCAACTGTATGAGATGCAGCTCTAACCATACTTAGGAGAGATATTTGTAACCTTAATAAAAGAGAGGCTAAAAATTCTAACTAAGATGGCCTATTAAATAATATTCTACATATTCAAAAACGATGTAACACCAATCTTATATAAATTCTTACAGAGAACAGTGAAATTTAAAACATTTCCTAATTATTCTTATGAGGAAAAGAATGAGTCAATCTCACTAATGAACACAGATGTAAAATTCCTAAAGGAAATAACAAATAAATTTTAGCAGTATATAAAAAGTATAATGTTCCATGACCAAATTGAGTTTACTTCGGAAATAAGATTCATGTAACATTAAAATATCAATCAATGCAACTTATTGCATAAAAGAATAAAAGACAAAAATGATGTAATTAACTAGATGCAAAAAAAAGTATTTGACAAAATTCATTACCCAATCATGATAAAAACTCATACAAAGCAGAAATAAAAGAGAATATCTTAAGTGATAAAGGACTTCTACAATAAAAGCTACAACACACATCATATCTTAGTGGAGAAATATTGAAAGTTTATAACGATGGTTTTTATCATCATTTGTATGCAATGTTGAAAAAGTAGTTCTAGCCAGTGCAGTAAGGCAAGAGAAAAAAAATTAATGTATAAAGGATGGAAAGGAAGAAAAAGATCTTTACATTTAGTTGATAAAAGTGTATGCAGAAAAATTACTGAAGAGTCGAACTATTTGACACAAGTAGTTTTATCGAATATATTAAAAAATAGTTTTCACATAAAGCAGGAACAATTAGAAACTGAAATTAAGTTATTTTTTATGATAACATTATGAAAAACACTAGGTATAAGTCTGGAGAAAGATGTAGAAGATATTTAAACAGTAAACTACTAGGTAAATGAAGAGAGGTATCTTGTTCATGGATCAGAAGACCCAATACTATAAAAATGTTATTGTTCCCAAATTGATCTACAGATTCAATTCCATTCCAATCAAAATCCCATTAGGATTTTGGTTTTGGGTATAAAGTTGCAAGCTGATTCTAAAATTCATATGGAAACTTGAGGGCTGAGAAAAGTCAAGATAATTGTGAAGAAGGAAAAATAAGTGAGAAAATATTATTTACAAAATATAAAGTTACAGAATTAAGACAATATGGTATTGGTGCAAAAACAAACAGATCAATGGAATAGAATGTTAATATCCAGAATAAGTTATATATGTACGTGTGTATTAGAAGGCAGTGTATATACACATACTTGATTTACATTAAGGTGGCACTGCAGAGTCATGGGAAAATGGCAAGTCTTCAAAAAATGGTGTTGGTTAAGTGAATATTCATACGGCGGGGGGACTCTGATACTTCGCATTGTCACTAAATTTTGATGATAGGAAGTTTCTAAAAGATAATACAGAAAGTATTTTATGACCCTGTGGTGAGTAAAGATTTTCTAAGCAGGATGCAAATGACACTAGTAAGATTGATCAATTGAAAATTAGGAACTTCTATGTTTCAAAACATACCTGAATAAACAGGTAAGTCATAGAGTAGAACAAGATATTTCAAAAATATATTCAATAAAGGACTTGTATATTAATAAAAAACACAGACAAACCAATAAAACGAAGGAGCAAGACTTGAACAAGAAAGATACTTCACCAATACAATAGTGTAATGCCCTATAATCCTCCTAAGATGATCAATATCGTAAGTTATCATCATATAAAAATTACAATCTCAGTAAGAAATATACATTAATCAGAATATCCAAAATGTAAAAGACTGATACCTAAGTGTTGGCAAGAATGTGAAACAACTGGAACTCCCATTTACTGCTAGCAAAGTGTAAATCAGTACACTTACTTTGGAAAACTATTTGGCCCTATTTACTACAGTTTAAAAAACATGACCCACCACTTTCACTCCTATATATTCAACAGGAATGTGTGCAAATGAGCAACAAAAACACTATATTCAAGAATCTTTAGAGTGTCATTATTCAAACAGCCCCAAATTGATACTTCTTTATATTTTCATCAACAAAGACAGCAAGTTATATATAACATTCCAATGAAATACAGGTATCAATGAGAGCAAATGAACAGTACTGCTACCTGAAACAGTATGAATCAATCCACAAACATAATGTAAAAAGAAGCCAGACAAGATGATATAAAATGGTATATAAGTGTCAAAAATACATAGAATAAGTCAGAGGAGTGGCTTCCTTTGAGCACGAAGGAAAGTAATGTCTGGAGAAAATACAAAAGAGTCTTTTGGAGTGTTGATATTTTATGTCTTTACCTCGGTGGTGAGTTCTACAGACATAGTCCCTCATGGTAATTTACTGAATTTACACTCATTATTTGTGCACTTTTCTGTTTGCATGTAATGTTATAGCTTAAGGAGTTTAAAAAAAAGAGGGGGGGAGGGGATAAAAACCTGCCAGTGATATATATAAAGGAGAAGTTCATAATGTATAATTACGATAAAATATAAAATCACTTTATAGTTACTACCAAAATAGAGCATATGTGATTCAGACTAATTTTAAAACTATAATGATTTTCAGTACAGATGCTACATAGAAATATTATTAAATACAGAAGAATTCTTTTCTTCATAATGCCTTCACTATCTACCACCTAGAGTTTTAGAATTAGCTTTGTTAATCTTTGGTTTGAATTAAATCAAATTTAACAGGAAAAATGCTGGGATTTAAATTACCAATGTATAAGAATTAAATTTCTGTCAGCATACAGAAGAGATGGTGATAATTCTCATAACAAAAGCAAAAACTATCAGCAGAGTCTCAATTTCGTGTCAAATGCAAGGTTGCTACTTACTGGTACTTTCACCCAATTTAATTTACCATCTTATTTGTGTCATTCCTTTTTAAAGGCGACAACTGTTAATGAATACATTCTGAGAAATTATTTCAAAAGTGATTATTTAGTAGGCAAGACAATAAGAAAGAGACTAGGGGAAAGAAAAGGCATGTCAAAAAGTGGAGAATAAGAATAGGATAAATTAAACTTCAGACACCAGAGTCAGGATCTTTACAACCTCTCTGTAAAATGGGAATCATTAAATGTTTTATATTTAGTTTTCTAGAAGTTATGTAGGAATAAGGGCCAAAATAAAGGAAAAGTAAGTAAAAATCTAAGTAGGCTCCTAACTTTCATTGTTTTCAAGAAAACATTAACATTGTAGATAGATGACTTGTTCTACAAAGATGTGATGAGGTTTAAAAAGTCACTGAAAACTAATTACAAAAACATATTCTATATCTTTGAAGAAGCCTTTACTGGTCTTTAGTTTGAGAGGAAATTCCATATAAATTTTAAAATAAATGATATGAAAAATAAAAATTATTTTCAGACTCTCAGATATGTCATACTGTTTCTTCTTTTGAAGACAGAAAATAACTGAGTGCATAGGATTCCGGTGTATTCCAAATAAGCCTGCTATATTAGCACCCCGAATTTTCAAGCTTTTTTCCTATCTTTAGGAAACTAAACTGAAAGGAACGCCACCATCTTCTCAGTCTAAACCTGTGTAGAAGAATATAAAAGTATAATGCTAGTAATAAACTAAGATTAGAAGTAACATACAATAAGCGACTGACATTTCCTATTTGTGAAGCCTTGATCAAACATTATAGATTATGCTAGATATAACTGTGGATTATATAATGAATTTTAAAAGATTTAAAAATTGCACATAACATAAATCATTATATTCTATACTATATTTGGTTGATATCAACACAAAGGTTTTCTCAGAGGGTTTAAAAATAATAATTACAACCTTAATCTACTATTCCGCTATACAAATTTATATACATATATATAAAATATATACATATCCAATATAAAATCATCCATATGCCCCTGTCTATATTTCAAGGGTTTCTACTATTTTGAAACCTCCAACATGAGCATGTTAAAAATTATATACTGATAATTTTTACTTGGTGACATATATACAGATATTTCAGCCCATTAACCACCATTCATAATTTAACCATGCCTGTGTTCATACCTGTCAACTTCCTAGCTCATGTATTTCTTTCCCAATCCTTTCTTCTTTCTGCTCAAAGCACAGCCAAAATGAATCTTTCCTTGGAATCTTTATCTTTTAACTTTAAATTATTTGGAAATCACCATATGCTGAGTATGCTGAGTACTAAAGGAGACAGTACTCACCCATATAATGCAGGGAATAACAACAAATCATACATGTACAAAGTCCACTGGCTTTATATACATTGATGGATGAAAAATTTTGAGTAAATAAAAAATATAAAAATTATTGAGTAATATCATAAAGAAAAAGTCATTTTGGGTTACTATGTCCGATAAAAGCTTAATATAAAAGTATATGATAAGCAGAATATTCTAAGCACAGTGCACAGCAATAGGAAGGGCCTCGACCTACCAATGAGCATGGCAAATTCAGATGATCACAGCAGGAAATGTATGGCTATGGTTAGGTTAAGTGGGGCCAAACAGTAGAGCATTCTGAACAGGAGAATGTGGAGTTCAGAGTATTTGATTATACTACAATAGCAAGCCATGATAGGTTCCTGACTAAGGAAGTAACAATGAAAAAGCATAAACCTATTTGGACTGATAAATTATATGGCTAAACTATGTACTGGGATGTTTTGAATATAATCAGAGTAAAATGAGTACCAAGTAACAGGGGACCAGGAAATAGATATAAACAAACTTTGCCTGTTTGATGTTCTGTCTAGAATCTGGATGGGGGAAAGACATACATCATCTGCCACCTTGACACATGCCATTCATTGGCTGGCAATGCTGATCCTATGGTAAATTAAAAAATCATGAAGCTACCTTGTAAACAAGATATGTTTACAGGATTTTTCTAACTCAGAATAACTCAGAATTCAACCAGATGTCTCAGGTCAACATTACAATGGAGTGGGGTCTCGTACATGGGCCTGTAGGTTTCCTAAAGCCAAAATAGTCTCTGGAAAAAAGGTAAGGCAGGACCAAAAACCCATCTCATTGTATTTTAACTTACAGAAACATAATTTGCCAATAATATTTCACAAATCCACTGTCTGTTACCAAATGTTTAATATTAGACAAAAACCAGTTTTTCATTGGAATCATGTGAATTTAAAAGGATAGCAGTTAAGAGCACAGCCTCTTATGCTAACTAGGATCTTGGGCAAATTATTTAACATACTGAAGCCTGTTTGTTAAAAAAAAAAAAAAAAGTAAAGAAGTGTCAACATTAAAATCCTATCTACCACAGGCCAGGCGTGTTCGCTCACACCTGTAATCCTAGCACTTTGGGAGGCTGAGACAGGCAGATCACTTGAGGTCAGGAATTTGTGACCAGCCTGGCCAACACAGGGAAACCCCGTCTCTACTAAAAATATGAAAATCAGCCAGGCATCGTGGTACGTACCTGTAATCCCAGCTACTTGAGAGGCTGAGGCAGGAGAATCGCTTGAACCCAGGAGGCAGAGGTTGCAATGAGCCAAGATCGCACCACTGCACTCCAGCCTGGGTGACACAGAGAAACTGACACACACACACACAAACACACACACACACACACCCTATCTACCACAAAGAACTGTGAGACTAATACATCATGTAAAGGCATTTAGCACAAAATCTAACACATAGTAAGTGTTCAAAGAATCTTAACTATTATTATTACTATTTTTTTTTTTTTTTGAGACGAAGTCTCGCTCTCTCACCCAAGCTGGAGCGCAGCGGCGCGATCTTGGCTCGCTGCAAGCTCCGCCTCCAAGGTTCACGCCATTCTCCTGCCTCAGCCTCTCCGAGTAGCTGGGACTACAGGCGCCCGCCACCAAGCCCGGCTAATTTTTTGTATTTTTAGTAGAGACGGGGTTTCACTGTGGTCTCGATCTCCTGACCTCGTGATCCGCCCGCCTCGGCCTCCCAAAGTTCTGGGATTACAAGCGTGAACCACCGCGCCCGGCCAACTATTATTATTTCTAATATTTATATTACATATGATTGGAAACTGGTATCTTGGATTTGCTTTCTGAATAATTATTCTTCACTATTTACATGGTACTTAATATATATAAAAGGGAATGTTCTGGGCCCTTTACAATTTTAACTGATTTAATATATGTAATTACCCTACGAGATAAATACTGTTACCATCATTCCTGTTTTACAAATGATGAAACTGAAGGACAGAGAAGTTAGGTATCTTTTCCAAGTAAGTAATGAAGCTAGAACGTGAACCCAGGAAATCTGGCTCCAAATGCCATACTCTTTTTTCCTATGTTGCCTGTATGCTATGCCATAGTACTTAATTTCCTTTTCCTGAAATTCTTTCTAAAGTGCAATGTACCATTTCCTGACCCCAATACCAGTTTAGGTCAGGTCATCCAATTGTATGTTCTCATAACACCCCGTACTACTTCAGAGCATTTATCAGAACCCTAACTGAATATTGGTCTCAATAGAATGTAAGGTCTATGAAAGCAGCAACTGTGTCTAATTCACTACAGTGATCCTCATAACTTTACACAAAACAGCCTTAGGTAAGTATTTGTTGAAGGAACACATTTTAACAAGATTTAACAGTCTGCCATCTGCCAGTTAATAAACTAAACATGAGAACAGAAGCCTAAAGGAATGAATAATAAACAAAACAGATATTCTTATGAGATTAAAAATTCCCAAATGAAACTTCCTTAATCAGTTTGCAAAAAGTAAATTTCTCAGAGGGCTTGAAAATGGCAAGGCCATTATATTCCAAGTAGTATTAGGGAACATAATTCTGAGTTACAATAGTCTAGTAAAGACTCTTTCCTTCCCCCCATATATTTCATGGGTTTAAAATAAATGTTAAAAAAATTATTTTTGTTTGTTGTTTTGTACTGAGAGAATACAGAATTTTTAGCAGCCGAAACGCTTAGACAGTTCTGACTTATATTAAGCCATAATCTACCTCCTTAAAACTTTGCTCTTTTAGACTTAATTCCACTCCCTAGAGCTCCAAAGATAAAGACTAAAGTCTTTTTTCCATGTGCAAGCACTTCAAACATTTGAAAACTGCAATCACATTTCCTCTGTGAGTATTAGTATTTACACACTAAACAGCTCTAAATATTTCAGTTGTTCACTGTCCTATTACATATTATGGAGTTTCCAAGCTCACCCTAGTTGTCAAGGTTGAATTAAATTGTGGTGCCCATAAGCAAACAAACATTCCAAATATAGTCTGAGTAGAATAAAATTATTTAGTCTTGATACTATGTAACTTTCTTATTTTACCTTGAGTTATATTAGAGAATCTCTAGAGTAGAAAGACTCTTATTCCAATTTTGACAAAATAACACAAGTTCTCACCCTTGGCTGGCTTTCATTTTTTCCCAATTTAATAATGAAATATACAGAGAGATATATACAGTATAGATGTGTATGCCTTACATAATTAAAAAAATGAAAACATGTACTCACCACCCAGGTTTAGCAATAGGAAATTACCAATACCTCAGAAGTCCCTTTGAATTCTTTACAATTTCTCCCTCCAACTAGTAACTTTTAAATATTAGTAATTCCCTGGCATTTTTATGGTTTTAACTCATAATCATCTATCCCTAAACAACCTATTGTTTGGTTTCGCTTGGCTTTATTTTCCTAATCATAATTTCCAATTGTCTCAATTTCTTCAATTTAAAATCTGAATCCTTTTGTATTTTACATATTTTTAAGGAGCCACCTAAAATCTTTTGCGGAATAAGGCAGGAATGAAAGTGAATAACCTACCCCTACCAGTAAAAATGATGAAGACAAGACAGAGGGCAGACTAATGTAATACTTAGGTAAGTGCACTGCATCAGTATGAAATAATGTCATATCTGCAGGATAAGAAATTGAGTGGAGGAGAAATTGAACATCTTTCCAACTTTTCCCAAGCTAGGTTTTGTATAGAATTTGTGTAAATTTCTAGAATCAATATACTGTATATTTAAAGAGCATTCTAGGAGAAACAATTAAATAAGCTAACTATATTCAGATTATTTCCTTTCCATTTATTCATGCCTCCTAGCTAAATATTTGGGAGTTGATTATAGAAGTTTTTGGTCATAGAAAACTCATTGTAAGTAATTTCAGAATAAAAAAACTAAAATTAAGAATCATTACAGAAAAATTCTGATTAAATCTAAAGGCAATGAAATAATTCACCAATATATCAATTCAAATGAGAGCATCTGACATCATCAAGCTGCTTTCCAAGGCCTCAGAGGATTGATGAAAACCCTGTCCATCCTTCTCCCAAGCCACATTAGCTAAGGTAGCAACACTCTGCTTGAAGCATAAATCTCAATAAAAAAATACATAAATAAGAAAATAAAATGTAAAGATTTAAAAAAATCAGTAAAAGTGAGTTTTAGAATACTAGTATATTAGTGAGAAATAGAAGAGTCACACATACATATATGTATTTCAATACAATAACTTAAAAATCTTAAGTCTACTACGTAAAATAGGGAAAATATTAAGAAATAAAGAGAAAATCATTACTGTCTCATTTGTAAATCCCTCTCTGAAACTAAGTGAGTGCCTTCACAGTGAAAGCAATCATATTTTTGCTTAGTATTTCTTCCCTTTAATTTTTAAGTGAAAAGAAATAATCTTTCAATGTTCTGGTATAATCACTATTTCTATACTTGATATACACACCTAAGTTCACACCAAGGAATCCCTTAAGGGATTCTTATTCTCTCAAGGAAACACATGTATACACATACAGACAGGTGAAATGCCTTTAAATTAACAAGCATTTCACTGCTTGAATTATTTATAGTGCAGAATACAATCTTAACCTGTTTTCCAAATATTGATAATGGCTCACCTGGAACCTTATCAATTCTGTGCCCCAAATTATCCAATACTTTCATAAATTTGTAACTACAGATTTGGTCACACTTGGACCAAAAATTAACTGGGCGGCAGCAGGAAAAAAAAGCCATCCACATATATGGCACATATGCTGCAAATTTTGTGAATATTCATTTACCCCATAATCTGGCCAGTAAACAAGTAGACTGGAACTATGTATTGCTGAAACAAAGTTAACAAGAAAAAAATTAAGTAAATGGGCTTCAGTCTTACAAAAATCCACATACAAAACAGGATTAAAGAAAAGTACAAAGAAAAAAAGTAACTCTAATAAAAACATCCTTAGACCACATAATGGAAGTACAATCAAACTGCACAAAAGAAAAAGTAAAGCATAAGTCAGCAAAGATTTATCTACTCTATAAAAAGAAGCTGGAGTTTTAAATCATGGTTTACATTTTTATTTAAATAAGTGCCAATCCCTTGAATTTGTGTACAGAAATCAAGGTATACTGTTTAAACACACAAGAATAGTAACAAAGTACACAAACCAAATTATCAGGCAATACAACTGTAAGAGGTTGATGTTTTCTGATGATTGTACTCCTATATACTTTTTAATCCAAAGTTATAAACAGAATTATAGTAGAGCTGATAATACTATTAGTGTAGTATGAAGATTATATTTACTGAATCAAAGCAATGTATAGGCAAACTAAATTTATTTAGTTACCCAAATTATTTTCTTAAAATATGAACTATTATGTACATAAAATTTCATATGCAGGCCATTCTTATAGCTCAAATGTTACTTGCTATATATGAGACAAATAAGGACCCGCATATCATTAATACATCTCTGACCAAATACTATCACTTTAAGTAGCATGAAAATCCATGGAGTTATTCACATTCTGGTGATTTAAAGTTTCTAACTATTTGGGGATACTAAGGTTTTTAATTATTGTCCTTCTATTTTGAAGCGTCACAGGAAAGTGAAACATTCTTGGAGATAATGTACTACCAGGTCTTGGAAAGAGGATGAAATGCTCTGGGACTGATGATATATCAGATATTAACTAGTAAGGGCAGATACTATGTTTGATTTTACCTAAAAGACCTGGAAGAAACACTGAATTTTAAAGTAGTTAAAAGCACAAAATAAATTCGTCATAGTAAAACCATCAATCTACATCTTCTGTCTGCTTATTCGTGAGTCCATTCACTTAATTACACTGCTATAGCATAAACAATTATTGTCTACTAAATATTAAACAGGAAGCAGAGATAAGGGCATGACAGGCTGAAGAAGACTAAGTAGAGCATTTCACAGAGATTTTTCTGATTCTAAAAAAAAAAAAAAGAAACAGTAAGACAAAAGGAGCTAAAAATCAATGTAACATTAAATTTCCTTTTAAAGCTACATTAAAAATATGTATTTAGGGACATCATGTGGCAAAATTATGAACTGCTACTAACATTTAAGAATGGAACATATACACACAATTTCTAATGGCATCTGATACAAACGGAAATTTTTAAAACCATTTTTTAAAATATGAATTAAATAAGATTAGACATTAGATTAATACAGCAGTAGCTGCTATTAAAACTAGTTTATTAGAAGGAGTATTTTAGGACTGTATTAACCAAAGACATTAAGAAGTTATAGGGTAAAGAATCAAGCATGATCAGATAGATTTATGAAGTAAATGAAATAATAAGGATCACTTTCACCAGTTAATAAACCTATGGGACAGATACTCCCCACATGGCATGTTTTGATACACATCATTATTTTCCTAGATCCTTTGTTACAAAAAGAAAACTTAGTTTCCAAACTTTTAAGTAGTTGACTTGTTTTATAAAAACCTTGGTTTTGGCTATAGTAATTGATTAGCAGATTCAGAGAAGAAAATAACTGAAAAACAATTACTTGTCATCATGCAAATAAAACAGTTGACTGACTAAATCTTTCATTTTTTTCTTTTTGTCCAGCTGTTCTGCTGTGAAGTAGGGGGGCATAAGCTTTGAATTCTGTAAAGGAAGGGATATTAAACTGATGGATTATTTCTTGCAAAAGGAGCTCTTGGTTTTAAACTATTTGTACTCAAACATGTATCTCTGTAGACATAAAATATTTAAAAGTATTATTTTTGGTTCTACATAGGATTTTGACCATATTTTAAATGAAACCATAATCTTTTTAGAAAAAAGATTCCTTAAAACTTACTAAATAAAATCCTGATATTTTAGATCTGAGGACATTGAAGTCCAATGACTAAACAATTCATTTGCCATTCTAAGGTTACACAGTTTGTCGATGGCTGAGAAAGGATTCTCAATTCTTATACTTTTATTCTAGTAATGATTCTATTAAACTGCTTCTCTCACTGTACTAACTCCATAATATATATGGTGCAATAATACAAGTGTTAGTAAGATAAGAATTATAAGTATTGCTAGATGTTCATTCAAATGGTCTTTCAGAAAAAAAAAGTAAATTTCAAGAGTAATACAAATACATTTTCATGACTAAGCCCTCTCAGAGGGTCAAAGACACATAGTTGAGTTAATGGAATTTTGGTCACCACTTGGTCATATGAAAACAAATGTGTAAAATGTCGATCCTGATGCCTATTTCTCATTTAAGTAGGTGAATTTTAAAATAAATTTTGCAAATTACCTTTGTTCTTTAAAATATCAGTTTGAATAATATCATCAAAGTTAGAGCTGTAGTTAAAACTGGAAAAAAATAGTCTTCTGAAAAGTATTATTTTTCTTCTATTTATAATTTATAACTCCATTATAATATCATAGAATCATTATTTCATGTTTGGCTTAAGTGCCTCCTATAATTATTTCTTAAATTAAAAAAACCTGGAAAAAGTTTCTCTTTCTTTCAAAGCAATGGTTTGGAATATTTTTATCTGAAATTATTTTGTAGTTTTGCATTTCTGCCCATCAATCTGGAAATAATAATAGCTCATAAGAAAAAAGTACCAAAGGTTTTTCAGATTAAAACTTCTTACAATAGTATAGTTTCACAAAAGTGTAACTTTCAACAAATTTACAAGTGATAACAGAAATAGAAGCTTCATTTGAATAAAAGGATAAGCTAACAGCAACTATTATGCTTAGAATATATATATACTAAATACTATTCAATTACTAGAAAAAAATGCAAGATTCTACTGATGTATGCCATTTCAAAGTCAAATATAAGAAGCAATATACAAGTCCATTACAAAATGAATATTGAAATAAGTAAGCACAAAAGATACTGTAAGAATGAATATTCACACAAAAAATGGTCCATGCAAATCAAGATGGATTCATCTAGGAAAAAAAAAATTTGCTCAGAGGAAAAGCAGATATATCCAACATAGATGCACTAAAAAAAATGCAAAGTTTTAAGAAACAGGGCTAATGAAATTTTAATTAACTAATATTTACATCTTTTCAACTCCTTTAATTCTTCCTAAATCTCATTGAAATCATGAAAGCAAACAATATACAGAACTACTTGCCATTAAACCACCACTATGCTATTTTTCTAAGAGGAGTTTGCTCACGTTGTGCCCCTCTCTGACTACAAACTCTGCAAAGGGTTTACAACTGAGGTCAGGGAAGCATACCTTTTTCCTCTTCTACGCCCAGAACAACCTATGCAAAGAATTTGTGTTATCTGCCTTCATCACTAGACTGTGACTCGTTAAACAAAAAAACAATGTTTTATTTATCTTTAGCTCCAGAATGCTTAGGAAAGCACACTTAGCATGTAAGAGGCTTTCAAAAAAGACCTGCTTTAAAAAAACAAAAACAAAAACCTTAATCATTTTTGGCCGGAACAACAGTACACAAATCTGATGAAATTATATCAGTGGCACAAGTTGGTTTGTGACAGGTTCTTCATCCCTGTTTTAAAAAGTTTCCAACAGCCATACAAGTAAGAAAAAAATACCACTTGTATCAGTATTACACAAACATAGAAGAGATGCCCTGCTTAAAATTATTTGCTAATAAATTATATAACAAGGTGAATTATCAATACAGATAAGACTACCTTCCTCTTCTCACTAAGTATTCTCCAGGACTTTCTTCTTCAAAACTCTAACTCTCCAGGACGTTCCTTGATCTCCTTGATTTTGTTTATTCCACTTCTACAATGCAAAGAATCCTCCAAAGAAAAGCAGTGGCAATACTGAAAGACCCAGATTCAAAACAGAGTTGACTTTTAGAAAGAGCAGTACTATTTGCCTTGATAGTGTGCTTTATTACTAAACAGATAACGAGATTGTGAAGACAGAAAAGACTTATTTAAAAATAAGTGATACTGAATGACCCAAGATATCTCCATATAGCAAATATTTAATATAGAACCTATCTATCCTAACCCTCCAGTCTATATTTGGTTTAGATCTTTCTGGCACTGCTATAAAGGAATACCTGAGACTGGGTAATTTATAAAGAAAAGAGGTTTAACTGGCTCACAGTTCTGTAAGCTTTACAAGCATGGTGCCAGAATCTGCTAGGCTACTGGGAAGGCCTCAGGGAACTTTTACTCATGGCTGAGGGCGAAGCAGAGGCAGGCACATCCCATGGCAAGAGCAGGAGCAACAGAGAGAGAGAAAGCAAGAAGGTGCTACACACTTTTAAACAACCAGATGTGGTGAGGAATCATTCACCATTGCGAAGACAGCACCAAGGGAATGGTGCTAAACCATTCATGAGAAATCCACCGCCATGATCCAATCACCTCCCACCAGACCCCACCTCCAACACTGGGGATTACATTTCAACATGAGATTTGGCAGGGACAAATGTCCAAACTATATCAGGATTCTACCCATTAAACTCACTGACTAATCTACAGATTGCAGATCCCTAAAAATAACCCAGTAAATACATAATTTCCTTTTATTTTATTATTTTTTTTTGAGACGTGGTCTCGCTCTGTTGCCCAGGCTGGAGTGCAGTGGCGTGATGTCGGCTCACTGCAAGCTCCGTCCCCCGGGTTCAAGCCATTCTCCTGCCTCAGCCTCCAGAGTAGCTGGGACTACAGGCGCCTGCCACCACACCCGGCTAATTTTTTTGTATTTTTAGTAGAGATGGGGTTTCACCATGTTCGCCAGGATGGTCTCGATCTCCTGACCTCGTGATCCTCCCGCCTTGGCCTCCCAATCCCAAATCCTGGGATTACAGGCGTGAGCCACCGCTCCCAGCCCATAATTTCTTCTTTTTTTTTTTTTTTTTTTTGAGATGGAGTCTCGCTCTGTCGCCCAGGCTGGAGTGCAGTGGCGCGCTCTCGGCTCACTGCAAGCTCCGCCTCCCGGGTTCACGCCATTCTCCTGCCTCAGCCTCTCCGAGTAGCTGGGACTACAGGCGCCCGCCACTACGCCCGGCTAATTTTTTTGTATTTTTAGTAGAGACGGGGTTTCACCATGGTCTCGATCTCCTGACCTCGTGATCCGCCCGCCTCGGCCTCCCAAAGTGCTGGGATTACAAGCGTGAGCCACCGCGCCCGGCCCCATAATTTCTTATCCTGCTGGTTAGGTAATGAGTTTCCAGTGAGATGAGAGATCATTTCTTGCCATTATGAAGATGAAGATAGTCTCTAATTTTGAAGTAAGTGAAAAGGATAAGGAAGATTCTATTTTGGCATTAACCCCAACTTCCAGCTTTTCTTTTATTAACGGTATTGTGCTTAAAATAGAGCTTGCTTTAGATAGAACCAAAAAAAGCACCTAAATATTTTAAAAATTGATTTTAAGGACCTGTAAACCAAGAACTTTTGAGATGCTAGTAAGATCACTAAATGCTCACCAGAAGTAAACTCCATGACTTCTAGTACTCATGTATCCCTGAAAAGACATACATTTTTTTTTTCATAACAGCAATGATGGCCATTTAAGCAAATAAAGCCTAATTTTTTTTCTTTTATTTTTCAAACTTGGGAAATAGAAGTGGTAGCACCAAAAATGTGTGGATATTAAAAGTACACTCTTAAAGAGATCTGAAATATTAATTTAAAAAATGACTGTTTATATCACATATAAGAGTAAAAGATCATCAAGGTTAAGATTGGACAGTAATTCCCAAAATAGCATCAAACTGAAAGGGTTAAAATAAGGATACTGAGGCAAATTCTTTAAAAAAATTACTATCCCCAAAGAAAATATCTTAAAAACAGTAGTTAAATGGATTCTCTAGAAAATTTGACTTCTCAAATTCTTTAATAGAGCCAAAGGATGACTTAATAGGTAAGGAACTTCGTTTGAGAAACTCTAGGAACTAATAACAACCTCTCAAGACTTCAAAACAATTCAATCCTTGGACTACATAAGTATTTACTAGGATGTCAAGAACACACCACTACCACCAATTGATCTCAACTCTGAGCTATTCGATGAAACCCTATTACCTTTAACCAAAAGAAGGTATAACTAGAAAGGCATCAACTGTTTAAAACCCAGAGGCTCCAACATTAACAGAAGGGAAAAAGTGATCCAGAACACTGCTATAGCAACACTCAAATCTACTCTTAACCTGCCATGGGGCAACATGGAACCTCCTCGCTGTCTACAGCTCCTGGCCCTACTTTAATGACCTCTGAAGGGCTGACATTTGTTTTCTGATCAAAGTTTCCTAGACCCCTGATCTCTGGCTCTTCTGCTTCCCTGAATTCTCTTTCACCTTCTCAGCTGCCTAAATATATTTTCCTGCCTCAAACTCAACAATCTTCACTTACATAGGTAGTCAAGCACCGTAAGGATTTCTGTATTACTGTCCATAGACAAGACCTCAGGCTTTGTGTACTCCACCAAAACAGGACCTAGGGTTTTGTTTAATCTTTTTGTTTATATGTGAATTTTGCTTACATTATATTAACTGTTCTGAGACTGAATACAGATTGAGGAAATACATAAAATACAAATTGTTCAACTTTTTATTAAAATCAGCATTGATACAAGGTTGATAAAATCTGGAATAGATGACTAAAGCAATCTGCATGTGCCCACTAAGGATTTCATTTATTGACGTTACCTTGATCACTAATTAACCATAATTAAGTTGAAAATATTGTACCTGATTAGGTGTTTTCTTAGGGAACTATATGTTTGTTTAACTATGTTATCTAGTTAACTATGGTAATAAGGGAGTTATAAGCTCTGCTTCCATATAGAATCTGAATCTTCTTTATGAAATGGGCAAACAATGTCTACATACAATTTTGCCATAAATTAAACTAACATGGCTATGTTGTAAGAATTTTAGAAGTTTATGTGTAAGGGAATGACGGGGGATAGAAATTTTAAAAATCTTTCAGTATTAGCATGGTAGATCAGACACAAGTATCCTTGGGAGAAACTTGCTCAGCAACTAATTACGTCCCACTCCAAAAAAATGTTTTGACCCATTTTTCTCTAGGAAACTTAATTTGAATTATTTGCTGTCTATCTAACAATTTTATCTTTAACTTAGATGGTCTTTATTAAAAGTAAAATTGAAGGCTTCTATTTTGTGCATCAATAGAAATAAGAACTAAGAATTTATTAGCTTCAGTGATGCTAAATCCCCAAATATCTCCAAACTAATAATTGAGGACACTGCTTAAACGTGTCTTCAAGCGGAACCCTACCTTTAGTCCCACAAGTTTTGTTGATCTCTCCTTATCAGAATCTCTTAAAAATATTTGTAATATACTTTGTGAAGCCAAGGAGGGCGGGTCGCCTGAGATCAGGAGTTCGAGACCAGCCTGGCCAACATGGTGAAACCCTGTCTCTACTAAAAATACAAAACTTAGCTGGGCGTGGTGGTGGGCGCCTGTAATCCCAGCTACTCAGGAGGCTGAGGCAGGAGAATTGCTTGAATCCAGGAGACAGAGGTTGCAGTGAGCCGAGATCATGCTATTGTACTCAAGCCTGGGTGACAAAGCGAGACTCCGTCTCAAAAAAAAAAAAAAAAAAAAAAAAAAAAAAATTTGTAATACTATGGCAGTGGCAATGGTACATAAGGAAGCGTAAACAATATATAAAAATTATTCTCCCTTTTGAGAATGTTTTTCTTGACTATTTTCTCTTAAACTTGAGAATATGAATTTTAAATACATGTAAGCTTCTGTACTATGGTTCTGCAACCATATAAAAAATAATTTTCAGTGAAGAGTTTCACAATTATAATCTAGAAACAATGATAACCCTCAAAAGATCTTTCTCTTTTATTTGATTCTCAGGAAACCACTACTCTTCCAATAAATATTATTTGGGACACAAAGTAATCATCAACTAAAATCTATAGCCGCATTAAAAAATAAACAGGTTTCGGGGGGTGAAAGGGGGGGAGGCTAACCTAACAGTAAAAAGTAGGAAAACACCATAGTGATATTATGTCTCTTCCTTCACAATGTCAAATATTTAGTGAGCATATCTTTCTATGCTTTTGCAAAGCCTTTCATAATTATCCTTCAAACGTTTTAAAGAAAATTTACTTTTTGAAAAACATGAAATTAAAAAAGAGAATGGTCACAAACATCTCTTCATGATGCTTTTTGTCTTTCATGAGTGATAATGACAAATTTCCAGATTGGTGAGCATAAAGCTGTGCCTACACACGACCCATCTGCCCATCTGAAATCCCACTGATTTTACTAACTCCCTACCCCTGCCCCTTAAAAAGATCATTATGTAGACTTCACCAAAGATGCAGGGACACTCTATTATAAATTGGTTTAATTAACATATCCTGTAACTTATACAAAAAAAATTTTGTTTTATAAAAAAAATTTAATGACTAATGAGAATTAGTCATTAAAAAAACAATAAATAAATAAAACAGGGTTATGAACACTATAGTAAGTCAAAACCAAATTTTCCTGCAGGTTAAGTAATGCTTAAAAAGCTAAATGTAGGCTGGGTGCAGTGGCTCACACCTGTAATCCCAGCACTTTGGGAGGCCGAGGCGGGCAGATCACGAGGTCAGGAGATCGAGACCACCCTGGCTAACACAGTGAAACCCCATCTCTACTAAAAATACAAAAAATTAGCCAAAAAATTAGCCGGGCGTGGTGGCACGTGCCTGGTAGTCCCAGCTACATGGGAGGCTGAGGCAGGAGAATCGCTTGAACTTAGGAGGCAGAGGTTGCAGTGAGCCAAGATCATGCCACTGCACAGGAGCCTAGGCGTCAGAGCGAGACTCCCCATCTCTCAAAAAAAAAAAAAAGCTAAATGTAGGAAGATTTTACAGGGCACAAGTTTCAAAAAAGTTATCATGACTTTATGAAATTGAGATAAAATTTATGTTACATACTTACCACTAATGTTAAGAGTTCAAAATAAATGAATTTAAAAATAATCTACAGTATTTCCTAATTTCATATTATACATTGTTTAAAGTATTTTTAAACTTACCCAAATGAAGTAACGTAAACTGGGCTGCCAGTTCCTTTGCATCTTCTAACGTAGTACAGAGTTTGTCTGGCATGAAGTAACTCTGGGATCCATTTGCAATAGCAGGAATAACTATCTTATATACCAAGAGTACTTTCCCATCTTGACTTGTTGTTGAATATAAATAATATTCTGGTGGTGCCCAATTATTTTTGTTGCAGTAATAATCCAAATGCATTACTGCAGAATTAAAATGATTGGATTTTAAAGAATACATACTAATTGGAGTAAGCTTTGTTCCAGGATAAAAAGGGTAAGTGCATCTTTCAACTTCAGGTGGACCTGGGCTATGCTGACCATTGAGACGAGCAGGAAGAGTTGGCAGCTTGCCTAGAGTTTTTGGGTGGCTCTCTTCTTTGTTAGCAAACACAATCAGATTTTCAGAATTTGGACTAATCTGACCGTTAAGATGCTGTCTCCAAGTGTTTTCTTTATTTACTGGTTTAGCTAGTGTTACCTCAATACTTGCTCCATCAATGCATTTTCCATTCATAACAGACATGGCAGCCACTGCATCTTCTCGGTTGAAAAAGTGAACAAAAGCATAATCTCTAAGTTTCTTTACCCGTTCAACTGCACCAAGCTTAAATTTATTGAATTCTGCTTTAATTGTTTCCTCTGTAGTTGAGATCATTAAATTTCTTACATAAAGAACTTTAACTCTCTGCATGGTTTCCTCATCCACCTCTTTCTCTGGGTCAGCCCAATCTACCTGAATGGTGTGGCCCCATAGTTGGAATGTTCCTGTAAAAAAAAAAATTAATTTTAAGAGAATTAAAATAAAGAATAAAAGTTAAAGATGTTCAGTAAAACTGTTTCCCCAGAGAAGCAGAAACTCAACTACAAATCAATAAATTTGGTTAAGCATTTGTTTCCTATTCACACAAAAATTGTTACTGAACAACTAAAACTTACTATGTAATTTAAGAGTCAATAGAACAAATACACTTCAAAGATAGATTTTTATCACAAGAATTAATTGATAAGATCTTTATCAGAAGAATTAACCCTTTGGATTTTTATTAAACAACAATTAACAGCTCAAAGTGTATACATCCAGTAAAAATATCATAAATAGGACTCATTTTACTGGAACAATTTCTTGTCTTTTAGAATCATGTGATTTATTTTACTTCATTACTCAAACAATTCTTTACTCCTCTTTAAGTGGCATTATGTATTTTGATCCGTGATGTACTATCATTTCTCCATATTTGTAATAATGTTAATATTGAAAAACAACCTTTAAAAGAATCAGTTTACCTGGAATTAGTTTCCTCCTTGCCATAGCAGCAGCTCTGTGAGATTCATATTCCACAAATGCAAAACCACGATTTTTGGTCTTATCAGTTGCACTTGGATAAACAATGACATCTACAACTCCTTCTGTAACTTTCTTCATTTCATCTAAAATTTCTTCTTTCTTCTTTTCCTTGGGAATAGCTCCAATAAATAATCTACAATTATCTAAGCTTACACACACACCAATAAACTTCCCTGGTCGAATTTCATAATTATTAAGAATTCTGATGGCTAATTGGGCTTCTTCTTTTGTAGTGTACATCACAAAAGCATAACCTCGATTTTCACCACTAAATTCCATCATAAGTCGAAATTCATATATCTTCCCAGCTCTTTCAAATACAGGAACTAACTCATCTTCATACATATCACGAGGTATTTTTCCTACAAAAACTTCACAGCCTCTAGGTGGAGGTGGACCTTCCCAACCTGAAAGACAAAAATGAATAGACACATAAATTCTAATTGGATATTTGTACTCACTACTCAATCATATATTCATTCAACAAATTTGCTGCGCTATGCACCACTCACAATTCTAGGTACTGGTGATACAATAGTGGACAAAATAAAGCCCCTTCCCTTATGAAGCTAATATTCAATACAGAAGGGAGATAACAAGTGAGTGATAAGTGCTACAAAGAAAATCAAGGGAGTGGTCAGGCAAATCTCTGGGTACATGAGATTTAAGCAGAGACCTGAATAGAATGAGAGAGTGGGCCATGAAGATTATCTGGGAAAAGGGCATTCGGAAAGAAGAAAAAGCAAGTGCTTTTATATCAGAGCAACACAGATTACGGAAGCCTGTACAGCTAACATGTACTTGAGAAAGGAAGTGGTAAGTGCTGCAGCCATTGAGGTAACCAGAAGCCAGATTTTTATTTTAAGTGTGATAAACTGAAGGGTTTCGAGCAAAGGAATTGTACTGGCTATTGGTAGAAAAGTCGAACATTCTATTTACCTGTTTCCACTTGGTTTTCTAGTTTAAACACCACTCACCTACTCACTGCTGTTTCAAATTCCTCCCCCGATGATCTCCTCTTTAACACCTAGAGTAGCACCCTTTTCCCTACTTTCCTAATCCTGACTTCTTTCTCAACCTAGCCCAGCTTCTTTCTCAACTGCTTCTTAGATGAAGAGCAGGGCTGAAAAAATGTAATGGTAAGACATGAATAACATTTATAATCTAACTCTCCTCAACAGTTAAAAAAAAAAAAAAAAGTCTTAAAGCAGTTATAAGGAGAGAGCTATTGTTTGGAATACTTGTAGGGATACATGTCTAATCTACCTGACGAGGTTAAAGATTAAATTTAAAAGATTTAAATTTAAAATTGTAAACAAATCCACACCTGGAGGAGGACCACCAAATTTCCTTTGTCCATTTTCCTGAACCATGTTGTAACCAGTCTTTTCCATCAAAGCAAGTAATGCTGCTTCATTCTGAGTACCAGTTCGAACTTTACTGCATCCATTTGTTCCATCTATATTTTCTTCATTCATGGTTGCAGTTCCTAAAATAAAGTTTAATAACGCTGGTTAAGTTTACAACAGAATACCAAGAATCTATAAGGCATTTCTTTGGGTTGCAGAAAAACAAAGACAGTTGTGGCTGGCATGTTTGATTAGCCTTCACTGTCCTCTGAGGTTCTGCCCCAAAGCTCTTCCCTACAGTGGGAACTTAGAAACTTCTTTGGATGTCACTGACCAATTATGCAGTACCTTTAGAAGGCCTAAGTTGTAAGAAAGGGACACAAACAATGAAAAAGAGAAAGCAACAAAGAATGGAAAAACAAAATTAAGTGAAAGAGAAGAAAAAGGAAAGCAAATAGAATAACAACAAAATGTAAGCCATCAATGAATATACCTGCCAATCTACATAGCCCAAAGTTTAAATCATTTTATCATATAGGCCAACTGGATTTTTCTGTGGCTTACACTTGTCAGATACACACAGCCTAAAGCTAAACTGCTCATTGTCAGTAATCTTCAAGAGCTTCACCAGTTACCAAAAACTGAATAGATGGCTGGAATAAGTAAACAGAGCATCAAACCAACCCCTGTTCCTATCTACTAGAAGTTGTTACCAGAGAGAACAGAGCACAACCACTTATCATCTGAGCAAAAACAGGAGCTACTGTGAATTCCAATTGGCAGCAACTTAAAGTTATGTCAATAGATGAGCAGGAGCTAGGGTAGAAGAGCTGAGATCTATGTTGACCACATATATAAAAATGTATTTTAATTTTTTAAAATGAACTTAATTAGCATATACTTCAGGTTTTTCCCCTAAAAAAAATGCTTTGATTTATTCTGTCTCTTGGTTAATTTTATATCTCTCTCATTTAATGTTAACATGAATAAATGCAAACATTAAAATTCCCAGAATGGAGAGTACACAGAGAAATCTATTTTGGCTTTCAATAGAACCTTCCATATTATAAATAGAAACCAAGTCATCATAGCATAACATTTTTAAAGTATGAAATTTTGAGTCACAGCACTTTCATTTCAGACTTCTGAGTTGTACAACCTTGGGCAATTTATTCAATTTCTTTACATCTTAGTCTCTTCATTTGAAAATGGAGTATCAATACAAGTTACCACAAAGCTGCGGCTAAAATTTATGGAAACTAAGTATGTAAGAAGCTTGTTGAATTTCCATAAGAATCAAATAAAGGTTAGTTCTGATAAATACTAGAAAGCAGTGCTTCTTAATTTTTTGTGAACCCACACTGCTGACACAGGCATCATTTGTTTTTTTCAGAAACATCTTTCATTTTCTCAAAGGTTGAGGGGTACATGTGATATGGCAGATACATATCTAGGGAGGAGTACCAGCATCTTTACTGTGAATTCTGTCATGAGGGTGGAGGTGGAAAAGATGTCAACAAAGAATCACTGCTCTAAGGTAAGTGAAACTGTCACTGCAGTTATCCTCAATAGTACTTGGTATAGCAGAGGCTCTGGAGACAGACTGTCTGGATTCAAATACTTTCTTTTCACTTACTAGCTATATAATTTTGTATAAGTTACTAAGCACCTCTATACCTCAATTTCCTTATCTGCAATATGCAGATAATGCCTATCTCACAGAGTTTTTATGAATAACAAATAAGTTAATTTGTGTAAAAAGAAATCATCTAGGAGTCGTTTTTTGGCTTAGACAATACAAATATTCACAAATGCCAATTTTTATGCATACATTGGATCCCTTCAAATCATTAAACATCTGCAAATAACTATAGCTTAGAATACAGTTGTTCAACTTCTCTTTAGAGTAACTGGCTTCAAAATAAAGCTGTGATACAATAAAAACAGGCTGAAAAAATATTGATCATAAGAGGTTCTATTTACTTAATAGGTCTATTAGAAATGTTGGGACACTTCCACTCATTATCTCTAATCTCTAAGCTAGTGGAAGCTACTTATCATCCTTGCTAAAAGAAAATTACCATTTCCATTTAAGCAGTGGAAGAAACTGAGGCTTAGAGAGAGAGAGAAAAATCATACTACCCCTTGTTAAAAGATCTCCTTGTTACCCTGTGTTAAAAGATCACAGAGCCAGAAAGTGGCATAGACAGAATTCAAACCCAGGTCTGCTTAATCACAAATATCCCTTTCTTCTAAGAAAATAATTTTAGCATATCTTCTGTCGCAACTTTACCTGAGAGTCTCCTAAAGAACAGGAAGCCCCCCAAGTTGGCTTTTATGCAAATGGAATATTCAGAAATTATAAATTGTCACTGCTAAATTAGGTAGCCTCTAAGTCCTTCCTAGTTTTAAAATATCTGAATTTTTGCTCTAGAGTAGTGATCCTTGGTGACATCCTTTCTACTCCCACCTTCGTGACAGACTCCCCTGTAGAGACACTAATACTCTTTTCTGAGTGATAATGAAAATAGCTACAAAAACACCCTATCATACATACCACAAACATACAGTCTTTTTACAGTCTTTAAAGCTGTTCCCAAGCTATTTTTATATTATATCCAATGTAATAATCCTGGAAAAAAAAAAAACAAGGCAAAAAAGTAGCTCATGCACTCACAGAGTTTAGTATTTCCCTAAACCTAGTATCTCTAAGCCCAATTTTCTTTTCTAAGCTAAGACTCTCATTTATCAAATTGCCCAATGAACTTAAGTGTTGAAAATGAGATATCCATAAGGCATCTCAAATTCAACATATGAAAAACTGAGTATCATTTTATCTTCCAAACCTGTTCCTTCCTGTTTTACCTCATTTCAATGATTCATACATTCAACCAATAAATGGCACCCCAATAAACATATTTCCTCTCTTCTAAACTCTCACAACCAGAAATCTGGGTGTTATCCCAGAGTCTTTTGATGCACAGCTCATCAGTCACTAAGACTTGAAGATTTTATCAAATATTTATTTATTTCATTTTTTGAGACAGTCTCACTTTATCACCCAGGCTAGAGTGCAGTGGTGTGAAGGTGGCTCCTGCAGCGTTGGCCCCCTGGTCTCAGGTGACTCTCCCACCTCAGTCCCCCAAGTAGCTGGGACTACAGGCACACACCACCATGCCCGGCTAATTTTTGTATTTATTTTGTGTGTGTGTAGAGACTGGGTTTCACCACGTTGCCTAGGCTGGTCTCAAACTCCTGAGCTCAAGCAATCCACCCACCTAGGCCTCCCAAAGTGCTGGCGTTATAGGTGTGAGCCACTGCACCCAGCCCTAAATATTTCTTGAAATCAGTCTATTCCCATCCATCCCTACAGCCTGCTCTCAGACAATTATTTCTTACTTAAATTAGTGCTAGGTTCCTAAATATTGTTCCAACTTTTAATTTTGTTGCCCTCAAACAAAATCTCCATAATGCTGTCAAGGTGATATAAAATATATATCTGCTTAATTTAAACTTCTATTTCAAATCAAAAATAAGGAAGAAAATGACTAAATTATTAATGTTAAAATTAGGGAGATCCTTCTAAAAAATAAGCTTAAAAGCTTCAAAGGTACCTGGGAGTTTGAGGCTGCAGTGAGCCGTGATTGCAAACCACTGCACTCTGGCCTGGGCAACAGGGCAAGATCCTGTCTGAAACAAATCCCTCAAAAAAATACATTAATAGATTTTTTTACTACATAAAAATACTTTACAAGGCAAAAAAAAATCCATAAAAACTAAGTCAAAAAAATTACACAGAAAAATGATCTGCAATACATCATAAAGAGCTAATTTCCTTAAAATAAAAAGGACAGCATGGTGTTATAAGGTACAGACTCAGGTTCAAGACTGGCTAAAAAATCTGAATCCTGGTTCTTCCTTTACTAAGCTCTGACTTTGGACAAATTATTTAGCCTCTCACTGCCTATGTTTACCTGTCTTTAATAAGTAGATAATAACAGTTTCTACCTCAGGGTAGAAGGATTCAGGGGATTCAGAATAAAGGGTTTAAAATAGGTCTTTGCATATAAGCACTATACATGTATTTCCTATTATTATTACCTAATAAAACAGTAAGAAAAACAAACTGCACAGCAGAGCCTGCAAATTCAAAATGCATTCATTTGTTCAACAAATATTTATTAAGGAACAACTATATTCTATGCACTACTCCTTACATCTGGGATATTATTAGTAAATAAAAGGCCGGAATTTCTCCCTTGCATAGCTTACACTCTAATGGGGAAAAAATAACAGATGATTAAAAAATAAGCAAATAAGAGGTAAGAACACTTAGGGAAAAAAGGAACAGGAATAGGGCACATGGGTCAGTGGAAGGTTGACAAGGGAAGAGAACTTGCAAATTTAAACAGGAAAGCTAGTGCAGACTTCACCAAAAAGGTAACCTTCCAGCAAAGAATTAAGGAGCCTACCCATGCAGTTATCTGGGAAGAACATCTCATATAAATGGAGAAACCAAGACAAAGTCCTTATATAAAGGTGTACTTGGCACGTACAAGGTATACCTTGTAAGTCAGGTAACTTCTTATAAACTTTATCTTTTATTCCGAGTTAAATGAGGAGCTACTATAGATTCTGAGCATACGAGTAATAGGTTCTTTCATTTTAAAAGGATCATCTGGCTGTTACGTGGGGAGTTGGTAGAAGTGCAAAGGTGGAAGCAGTGAGACCATTTAAATGATTACTACTAAAATCCAGGCAAGAGATGATGGTGGCATGGGCCAGAGAGGTTGAGGTGGAAGGGATAAGTGGTCTGACTTAAGATATATTTTGAAGTACATCCAATAGAATTTTCTGACATACTGTGAGGTAAACAGGCAAGTGAAGGATGATACCACAGTTCTGGCCTAAGCAGCAAGGAGAGAGATGAAGACTGAGTAGAACTGGTTTTAGGGGTAAGATCAGAGTTCAGTTTTGGGTATTTTAAATTTGAACATCTAGCGATCACTCAAATGCTTTTACAAGGCTCTGGCAAGAAATGTTAAGAGGTCAAGAAATGAGACCATAAGAAATGGAATCGACCGTGCTCCTAGAAAGTCCAATGCACCATCTGAAAAAGGCAGTGGCTACTAAACTCCAGCAAACTAATACAAGAGAATCCAGCTTGCCTAGTTATACCAAATTTTCCAATTTTTCAAAATCTCTCAATATTTAAAAACTGAAAATTAATTTACTTTTAATTTTCATTACTGTTTGACATTAGTTGTCAAACAGTAATGAAAGTGTACAGACCAAACAAAACACCTGCAGGCTTCCTATGGTTCAAACTCTGGGCTGCATGAGGGCAGAGACCACTTCGGCCTTGAACACTTTCTCTAGTACCCACCATTGTCTTTGGCACACAGAAGGTCCTCAATAATTACCTGCTAGGAAGCCCACCAGAAAACTCAGGGAAAACTTAAGACTGCATACACTGCTAGCACGTATGCATTACTGAAATTATCCTTTTAGAGGGAAATTTGATAATAGTTATCAAAATCTAAAATGCACATATATTTCATAATTACTAAAAATTTAACCTACAGATATAACTGCAAGAGTATACAAAGATATAAGCATAAGAATGTTCACTGAAACACTGTCTATAGAAATAACAGTCTAGAAAATATCTAGCTGCTTTTCAGTAGAGGACTGCATCAAAAATCAGGATACAACTACACAAGGAATGTTATGAAGCTATTAAAGAATATCATAGATTTGCGTGTACTGATACGGAAAAATATTCAAGAAACATGTGAGAAAGAGCAAGTAGAAAATATATTTACTTTCATATCAGCTGTGTATGTGTTGTTTTAAAGATACACATGTACACATTCATAGATGGCTGTGTAGGAATATAAAAATGTTGGAACAGTTTACAAGGAACTTTACTGGTAGTTATTATTGGTGAGTAGGAATAAGCAGTCAAGTAACCCTTACTTTTCACTTTTCTGTGATTATCAAGAGCATGCACTACTCAAATAAAAAGCCCTTTCAGGGGTTTCCCAGTTCCTAAAAAATAAAATCTAAACTCTTTAGAAAGCCATAAGGATCTCTTCATCATCTCTCCCTCCAGCTTCATTTCTTACGATATGCCAACAACAATGCTGACCTATTTGCAAATTCTCAAATATGCCAGGTGCTCATAGATGTTCCTTTATATAGATTGTTCCTATAGTCCTTCTGTACTTTCTTGGCCGTTCCTACTCCTAATATTCTCCAGGAAAACCCTCCCTGACTCTCCCTCTCAACTCTAAATCAAGTATTCCCTTATACATACTTATATCACAGAATCCATTTCAGAATCCCGTGACTGTCAATTCCCTCCATCTCCCTCCCACTACCAGACACTGAAAAGGGTCTAGCCTTTCATTTCTGAATCCCAAGCACCATGCAGACTCCCTGGCATATGATAAATGTTCATTCAATGAATGAGACATGGAAGGAGAGACATCATGATTTAACTAAAAATGATGCAACTGTGTGGAAGACCTGAATTCCAGTTGTTGGTCAGGAGATTTTGGCAAGCACTTTACAACTCTGACCTTTACTTTCCTAATCTATGAAATTCCATTTTACTTCTACATTTAATGATTTGGCATATTAAATACCACATATAATGACAGGCACTTTATATACATTATCATTTATTCTTTATAGTAATCTAAATATTTTTCTTTCCCATTTAAAAAATACATAAAACGAGACTAAGAGAGAAAGTAATAGTGCTGTTAAATTGATAAGGTAAATACAGTATTCAAATTAGAAATCTGTTTGCCCAAATGCTGGGCTACTAACTCCTACTTGTATTACCCTAATTTTAGATATTTAAAATTCACATCTCTGAAAAGCTATGTGATTTACCTGAGTTCATACAACTTACAAATAGCAACACAAGTACCTGAATCCAGATTTTTTCACAATTTTTTTTAGATTATAACATCAAATCAATTATTCATACCTTCTCTGAAAAGCTATTACATGCTTTTAAAACAATCCAAACATTATATTAACTTAGATGGAAAAGTTCAGCAACAAAACTTTTGGAAAACCCTTAATAAAAGTAATTTCACATTTATAAGAGACCTTAAAAATCATCTAATTCAACCACCCACCTGATATGTGTATCCTGTTTATAATATTGCCACAAAGAAGATATCCATCTTATTTTTGATTCTTACAAAGAACTCATTATCCTCTAGAGCAACTAAACTTTGAATAATTATTTAAGAAAGTTATTTCTTATAACGTATCATAATCTCTTTCCTGGTAGCTTTCACATATCGATCCTGATTTTAACCTTCTGGCAAAAGTGAACTTGCCTCTTTCATATAATTGCATTTTAAAGATGATTCACTTCCAAGTACCTGGGACTACAGTCATGCACCACCACATCCAGCTAATTTTTTATAGAGATGGGGTTTCAACATGTTACCCAGGCTGGTCTCGAACTCTTGGGCTCAAGTGATCCACCGCCTTGCCTCCCAAAGTGCTGGAATTACAGGCGCGAGTCACGGCACCTGACCTCATTACCAGTTATTTTAACCAGACACTTCCTAAACTGGCATCCCTTAAAACATTGTTCCAGAGGTGATTAACAGGTCTCCAAAATGTGTTCCATGTCTAAACACATCTGAGAAATCACTATACATCCCTCTTAAAAGGATCACAATGATCATCTGCGTATTTAAGGCCAAGAAAAGTTTCAGCTAAAAAGAACTTTCCAGCTTTAACTCAAGTGTTTCAGCATGATACCCTAATTGTCCTTGGCCTATCTATTAAGTTTCTACAGAACCACTGGAAAATGCTACTTAACTGTTTCTTATATGACATAGTTTATGTTCTCTCATTATCCTGTCTCTTCTTCCTTCAAAGTGGGGTTGGCCAAAATGGAAAACTCCAGCAATACAGAGACACAGCACAATGGTGTTCTACAAAGCTGCATGCTATTGTTGGTTGAAATTCAGCACGCTATCAACAAAAACCTCAAATCTGCCCCACCCTATATCAAGTAACCAGATTTTACAATCAACTTAATCTCATGTTATTAGATTCAACCTGCCAGTCCTTCCTACCTCCCATCTGATCTTTTACTCACTTGTCCCATCCATGAAATGGCTAACTTCTCTCCCTTTTCCAAGATAAAACTTTTCATATTAGCAAACTTAAGAGCTATCTGTCCAAATATAAATAGAAAACATATTAAAACTTCCCTAGTCTGACCAATGAGTAATAGAATTCTGCACTGTCTTAAATAGTCAACATTGTTTCATAATTGTAATATCATGGAATATCTACCCATCAATACAATCTGGGCCCTGATAATTCATTTTAAGATGTATTTACGGCTGGGCGCAGTAGCTCACGCCTGTAATCCCAGCACTTTGGGAGGCCGAGGCGGGTGGATCATGAGGTCAGGAGATCGAGACCATCCTGGCTAACACGGTGAAACCCCGTCTGTACTAAAAAACAAAAAATTAGCCGGGCGTGGTGGCGGGCGCCTGTAGTCCCAGCTATTCGGGAAGCTGAGGCAGGAGAATGGCGTGAACTGAGGCGGAGCTTGCACTGAGGCGAGATCGTGCCACTGCACTCTAGCCTGGGCGACAGAGCAAGACTCTGTCTCAAAAAAAAAAAAAAAAAAAAAAAAGATGTATTTACATTTGAAAAATAGGTATATGTGATATTCTGAAGAAACTCATTTTGCTTTTTTTAAAAATTTATTCCCCCGAGGGGAATGCACCATACCTGGAGGTACTGCAATATCAAGTCGATGAGTGCAGTAGATGGAGCAAGCTCCTATTCCCTCTCCTTGCTCCAAAAATCCATTTAAGATTTGTCCTTAGCACAACATATCAGAATCTCTGGGACACATTTAAAGCAGTGTGTAGAGGGAATTTTATAGCACTAAATGCCCACAAAAGAAAGCAGGAAAGATCTAAAACTGCCACCCTAACATCACAATTAAAAGAACAAGAGAAGCAAGAGCAAACACATTCAAAAGCTAGCAGAAGGCAAGGAATAACTAAGATCAGAGCAGAACTGAAGGAGATAGAGACACAAAAAACCCTTCAAAAAATCAATGAATCCAGGAGCTGGTTTTTTTGAAAAGATCAACAAAATTGATAGACTACTAGCAAGACTTACAAAGAAGAAAAGAGAGAAGAATCAAATAAATGCAATAAAAAATGATAAAGGGGATATCACCACCGATCCCACAGAAATACAAACTACCATCAGAGAATACTATAAACACCTCTACACAGATAAACCAGAAAATCTAGAAGAAATGGATAAATTCCTGGACACATACACCCTCCCAAGACTCAACCAGGAAGAAGCTGAATCCCTCAATAGACCAGTAACAGGCTCTGAAATTGAGGCAATAATTAATAGCCTACCAACCAAAAAAAGCCCAGGACCAGACAGATTCAAAGCCGAATTCTACCAGAGGTACAAAGAGGTGCTGGTACCATTCCTTCCGAAACTATTCCAATCAACAGAAAAAGAGGGAATCCTCCCTAACTCATTTTATGAGGCCAGCATCATCCTGATACCAAAGCCTGGCAGAGACACAACCAAAAAAGAGAATTTTAGACCAATATCCCTGATGAACATCAATGCAAAAATCCTCAATAAAATACTGGCAAACTGAACAAATCCAGCAGCACATCAAAAAGCTTATCAACCACGATCAAGTGGGCTTCATCCCTGGGATGCAAGGCTGGTTCAACATACAAAAATCACTAAACGTAATCCATCATATAAACAGAACCAAAGACAAAAACCACATGATTATCTCAATAGATGCAGAAAAGGCCTTCGACAAAATTCAACAGCCCTTCATGCTAAAAACTCTCAATAAATTAGGTATTGATGGGATGTATCTCAAAATAATAAGAGCTATTTATGACAAACCCACAGCCAATATCATACTGAATGGGCAAAAACTGGATGCATTCCCTTTGAAAACTGGCACAAGACAGGGATGTCCTCTCTTACCACTCCTACTCAACATACTGTTGGAAGTTCTGGCCAGGGCAATCAGGCAGGAGAAAGAAATAAAGGGTATTCAATTAGGAAAAGAGGAAGTTAAGTGTACCTGTTTGCAGATGACATGATTGTATATTTGGAAAACCCCATCGTCTCAGCCCAAAATCTCCTTAAGCTGATATGCAACTTCAGCAAAGTCTCAGGATACAAAATGAATGAACAAAAATCACGAGCATTCTTATACACCAATAACAAACAGAGAGCCAAATCATGTGAAACAACTCACAATTGCTTCAAAGAGAATAAAATACCTAGCAATCCAACTTACAAGGGATGTGAAGGACCTCTTCTAGGAGAACTACAAACCACTGCTCAACAAAATAAAAGAGGACACAAACAAATGGAAGAACATTCCATGCTTCATAGACAGGAAGAATCAATACATGAAACTGACCATACCGCCCAGGGTAATTTATAGATTCAATGCCATCCCCATCAAGCTACCACTGACTTTCTTCACAGAATTGGAAAAAACTACTTTAAAGTTCATATGGAACCAAAAAAGAGCCTAATTGCCAAGACAATCCTAAGCAAAAAGAACAAAGCTGGAGGCATCAAGCTACCTGACTTCAAACTATACTATAAGGCTACAGTAACCAAAACAGCATGGTGCTGGTACCAAAACAGAGATATACACCAATGAACAGAACAGAGCCCAGAAATAATACCACACATCTACAGCCATCTTATCTTTGACAAACCTGACAAAAACAAGAAATGGGGAAACGATTCCCTATTTAATAAATAGTGCTGGGAAAACTGGCTAGCCATATGTAGAAAGCTGAAACTGGATCCCTTCCTTACACCTTATACAAAAATTAATTCAAAATAGATTAAAGACTTAAATGTTAGACCTAAAACCATAAAAACTCTAGAAGAAAACCTAGGCAATACCACTGAGGACACAGTCATGGGTAAGGACTTCATGACTAAAACACCAAAAGCAATGGCAACAAAAACCAAAATTGACAAATGGGATCTAATTAAACTGAAGAGCTTCTGCACAGCCAAAGAAACTACCATCAGAGTGAACAGGCAACCTACAAAATGGGAGAAAATTTTTACAATCTAACCATCTGACAAAGGGCTAATATCCAGAATCTACAAAGAACTTAAACAAATTTACAAGAAAAAATCAAACAACCCCATCAAAAAGTGGGCGAAGGATATGAACAGACACTTCTCAAAAAAAGACATTTATGCAGCCAACAGACACATGAAAAAAATGCTCATCATCACTCGCCATGAGAGAATGCAAATCGAAACCACAATGAGATATCATCTCATACCAGTTAGAATGGCGATTATTAAAAAGTCAGGAAACAACAGGTGCTGGAGAGGATGTGGAGAAGTAGGAAGACTTTTACACTGTTGGTGGGACTGTAAACTAGTTCAACCATTGTGGAAGACAGTGTGGCGATTCCTCAAGGATCTAGAACTAGAAATACCATTTGACCCAGCCATCCCATTACTGGGTATATACCCAAAGGATTATAAAACATGCTGCTATAAAGATACATGCACATGTATGTTTACTGCGGCACTATTCACAATACCAAAGACTTGAAACCAACCCAAATGTCCATCAATGGTAGACTGGATTAAGAAAATGTGGCACATATACACCATGGAACACTATGCAGCCATAAAAAAGGGTGAGTTCATGTCCATTTTAGGGACATGGATGAAGCTGGAAACCATCATTCTCAGCAAACTATCGTGAGGACAGAAAACCAAACATTGCATGTTCTCACTGATAGGTGGGAAATGAACAATGAGAACACTTGGACACAGGGTGGGGAACATCACACATCGGGGCCTGTCATGGGGTGGAGGGTGGGGGAAGGGATAGTATTAGGAGATATACCTAATGTAAATGACGAGTTAATGGGTGCAGCACACCAACATGGCACATGTATACATAATGTAACAAACCTGCACATTGTACCCTAGAACTTACAAAGTATAAAAAAAAACAAAGATTTGTCCTCAGATAGAAGACATATCAGATATTAAACTGGTAAGAACACATACTATACTTGATCTTGGCCAAAAGGCCGAGAAGCGATAGAAACTCACTTATTAAAAAATAATAGAGTTATATTATAAAGATCTATCTCCAGAGAAGGACAAAAGGCTATTCAGCTTTCCCTCAATTCCTCCTTTCTTGTTCATTTCAATATAAGTACTATCTCATTTATCTTTATATTGTTTTTAGGTTCTTATAATTTACTAACCTCACACATTTATTGTTTTTGTTTTCCAAGAAGGAGTCTTGCTCTGTCACCCAGGCTGGAATGCAATGGTGCAATCGTGGCTCACTGCAACCTCCACCCCCCAGGTTCAAGTGATTCTCCTTCCTCAGCCTCCCAAATAGCAGGGACTACAGGCATGTGCCATCATGCCCGGCTAATTTTTGTATTTTTAGTAGAGATGGGGTTTCACTATGTTGGCCAGGCTTGTCTTGAACTCCTGACCTCGTGATCCACCCGCCTCGGCCTCCCAAAGTGCTGGGATTAAAGGTGTGAGCCATCACACCCGGCCTACTGTTTTTTGTTTTTTTTTTTTTAACTGAAGATTTAAGATGAATATCCTCACACATTTATTAAATGGCAGAAAGAGAAAGTAGAAAATAATTTTTATCAAGGGAAAAGTCTTATGTCTGTATTATCAGCTGCATATCTTACACTATACTTCATGGACAGATTTATGTGACACCAAATGCAATAAATAAAACAATGTACTATTAATAGATTCAGATAAAAGAAATGTTATTTTTTGTAATCAGAACCATTAATAAGATAAAGACTGACCAGGTACGGTGGCTCACGCCTGTAATCCCAGCACTTTGGGAGGCTGAGGAGGGCAGATTGCCTGGGGTCAGGAGTTCAAGACCAGTCTGGCCAACATGGTGAAACACCATCTCTACTGAAAATACAAAAAAATTAGCCAGGTGTAGCGGCATGTGCCTGTAATCCCAGCTACTCAGGAGGCTGAGGCTGGGGAACTGCTTGAACCTAGGAGGTGGAGGTTGCAGTGAGCTGAGATCCTGCCACTGCACTCCAGCCTGGGGGAGAGAATGAGACTCCATCTCAAAAAAAAAAAAAAAGATAAGGACTGACTGAGCAACCAATTTCAGTCTTTTGTCTTTTAAAAAAATTCAATATTTTTCTATCACCATTTCTTTAAAATTAAGAGCATTTTAAATGATATAACTACCTTTCTCAACTTAACACTGTTTGACTCTAGGTTTTGCCATTACACCATCACTGAAGATTTTGTATTAAGAAAATATTAGAACTGCCAAGTGGACCTTAGATGACCTCCAATACTGTAGACAAGAAAACCAAAAGCAAATACGGTGAAGAGTTCTGTTTAAAGTCACAAAATTAGTAATCGAAAAGACCAAGAGCCCAAACCATGGAGCCTCAGAAATTCATAACTCTGAACTCTCTTCCATAATTTAGTCCAGAGAGTCTTTAATGGCCTCGACATCCCACAGGATATCATACTGGCCCACTACACTAAAGATCATGTTGATAAAATGTGAATAGGGAATTGTGAGATATGTATTTTTTAAACATGCTACAGGAAAAACAGTGAGAGAAAAAATAAGAATCTAGTTAAGACTGTTGCAAAAGTTTTTGCCATTAAAAGTAACGGCAAAAACCGTGATTACTTTTGCACCAACCTTAATCTGGTACCTTACATATGCTACTTACTGGTTATAGAAGTAATAAATATGCTCCCATTTTATCCAAAATGTAGAATTTAACTTAATAAACAAGACTTTTTTTTTTTTTTTTACTACAATTCATAGCTACCTCCAAATGGCTGATTTCTGCAATCCAACCCCTCTCTACAATTACCTTACACATCTATTTTTTGGGTTAATTCACGTCTCTAAAGTTCTATTTTTAAAGAGATTACCTAGGTTCTTACGTTGAAATAACAGGCCAGTCCATACACATTAAAGGCTCCTTTTACTAGATAATGACTAGAAACATATGCTAGACTTTGTATATCTCAAGAAATCTCAGTCAAAATATTATAAAAGCTTGAAATTACAGAAGTAAAAGATACACAGAAGAGTCACCAATCCTGTACTCTCTTTAGAAAAAAAAAGCGTTATCTCAAAGCCTCCAAAACAAAATATATGCATGTGTATAATTCACAAGAAAATTCAAAATTCCCTAACTTTAACATATTAATTTAACAAAAGTATATTTCTAAAAGAGGCAAAATTCAAGAATAGCCAGAGAAATATAATCAAATCTAAAACAAGCATACAATACATTCATTCTAAAATACTCCAGAATCAACCTGTTACCTAAATATCCAAGAAAGCACATCTATCCTATACATTAGAGCAAAACTGACATACCAACTGAGGCTTCCAGACTCAATTTGTCCTCTGCCACTTTCAGGTGTGGAGTCACACTACAAAGCGTTCTAAAAACTTGTTTCCTTACCCTGCTGACCCAAGTAATCCAAGTAAGAGAAGGAGGGATTCTGAGCAGGAGAATGACAAAAATGTTTTGCAAACTGGGAATGAGAAATTAAAAGTTGTGCCATATTTAACTCTAGCTTTCAGATATGTATTTTTTTCCCTAAACTGTGGACTTTCAAAGATTCCTCTCTAGCTCACTTTCAAAAGAAAAAATAGAAGAAAGGAAAAAACCTCTCTAAGGTATGAAGCAAAAGGCCAAGACAGGATAATAAATCACAAGCTATTCAAGTAACAATCTGAATCAAGCCTTTATCTTTAAGTGCTAACTATATCTCCTTTAATTTTAGCCTTCTTAATAATTATCAAAAATATATATTTTCAAATTTGTACTGCCTTTCAAAAATAGGAAGTATATTAATAAAAAAAGACAAGCACAATTTAAGCAAAACATTAATGAAAATTATTTAAAGGAACTGTGTCAGCTGTATTAACACTACTTCAATTGAAACTTCATCTTCCAAGTTAGTGTAAAAATTTAGAAAGCTGTGAAAGTGAACATTATATAATCTTACTGTGGGTTTTAAAAACTCAATGTAATAATGAAAAAATTAAGAATATCAAAATGTGCCTTTATAGGTGCACATTAAATGTTTATGACAGTCCTTGAATTACATGGTACTAAACCGCTGATTTGTTAGTTCAGTTGTCATTTAGTACATGGAAACCATGGTTGCCAGGTCAATGGAGGTTTTCGGTTTGTTTTTAAGCAGCAATTCATTTTAGTGACAGACTGCACTACAGCCAACATGGTTGGAAAATGAGAAGAGTTAATCAAAAGTGTGTGGATATGGAAGTCTAAAATTATTTCGAAATAAGTGTATAGATGGATCAGTTCAATTCCATTTTAAGTTGTTTTTATTAAAGAATGAGAGCACATTTTATTGCTAGAAGTTAAATATATAATGGACAAAAAGTTTTAATATTAAGTTTAAATTCAGAATGACTTAAAAATTGAACTACTTAAAAAAACTGTAACTAATACTTTTAAAAAATATTGCTTTGAACACAAAGGTGTATATGCTCTTTGAATTCAGGATAAAGATATTTACATATTCTTGTCCAAGTTAAGTACACCATTCCTTACACAAGGTCCTTCATAATCTGTTATTTTAAATCTGTTACTAATTTGAACACAGAGATCACATTTTCTTGCCTCATCAATCATCGGGTAGTAAAATGAGAAATAATATTCGGCATTAATATGCAAATCTGGACAATTTTTACAGCAATTACTTGATTTGTATTCACAAACTCTACTTAAACTGACATGTCTTCCTTCTCCTAACAATAAAATAACACCATTAAACCTGAGGCTTAATTTCAGTCCATAAACTGGGTTTGTTCTCATTAATAATTCTTGTTTCATGATATATCCAGTAATGCATATATTTTAAGTGTTGATATGTATTATATTTGGCAATAATATTCAAGTCCATTACTCCAACCTCAAGTGAAAATTAGCAATCAAAGCAGTGCCTTAAGCAGAAAGCATTAATATTTAGTGATTGCAGCACTGTCATCTTTATGTCTATAAAGATGTAAACAAATTTTATTAACAATGCAAACAGATGCAGACAGATGCAAACAAAGTTTAAAGTAGAATGTTTTAAATGTGTGCCCTGAAAACAAGTCTATCATTAGACCCCCATAAGGAGATTCAATTCTGAAAAGATCCAAATGGAAGTCTGTCAAACTATATATACATCATGGTGATTCTTGAAACGAAAGTATCTTCCCATTATTTAAACAAGCAAAATTCTACCGACCCTTGAACATGTCCTTTATATGTTATTCTCCTTATACACGCAACATATCCTGCTTCCTGGTTATAACGCCAATCTCAAACACAAAATCATGCCAATTTTTAAGAGGAGCCAAGACTTAAAAAGCTCGGCGGCGATGGTTC
Source organism: Hylobates moloch (assembly GCF_009828535.3). Taxonomy (NCBI): domain Eukaryota; kingdom Metazoa; phylum Chordata; class Mammalia; order Primates; family Hylobatidae; genus Hylobates; species Hylobates moloch. The sequence goes on along the minus strand of NW_026652278.1, from coordinate 145,947,435 downwards.
ACGCCTGTAATCCCAGCACTTGGGGAGGCCGAGGCGGGTGGATCATGAGGTCCAGAGATCGAGACCATCCTGGCCAACATGGTGAAACCCCGTCTCCACTGAGAATACAAAAATTAGCTGGACGTGGTGGCGCGCGCCTGTAGTCCCAGCTACTCCCGGAGGCAGGAGAATCGCTTGAACCCGGGAGGCGGAGGTTGCAGTGAGCCGAGATCCTGCCACTGCTCTCCCACCTGGGCGACAGAGCGAGACTCCGTCTCAAAAAACACAAAACAAAAAAACTCCTTATGATACTTCCTCTTTTATATTTGCCTGTATTAGGATTAACACATAACATAAAGGTTACGGGGAATTTATCAAGAATTTACAGTTAAAGCTTAAAGAACTTAAATATTACCTAAGCTAAATTTACATAGGAGAAAACTGGTGCCCAAATCAAGCAGCTTCGAAATATCTCAGAATATCAACGCCAGGATTAACTCCCGCTGGTTCTGTGGTTTTTCCAGCAGCTCCAAAGAAACATTTTTAAACTAGTGGTTTAAAAACTACCAGATGTCAGGAAACAAAGGTGGTGCCACGACGTGTGCTGCCGTCCGTATGTCGGGGTAGAGGCTAGCTATCTTCCCTGTACAACCGCGGCCTCCCACTGCCCACAGCCCAGCACACAGGAGGTACTTGGGGAAGAAACAGGAAGGAGACAAAGGCAGAGTAAAGTTCGAGGCTCAGCCCGGGCTAGAACTTCATGAAAACGACGAGGAGCCCGCTAAAGCTCACCCAGCCTGAATTCACTTCTGAAACGAGACTGCTGAATCTCACCCAGCCGTCGGGACGCCCCAGACGGCGTCCCAAAGCCTCCAGGGGACGCGCGGGCCCTACAACGGCCAGGCGGCGGCCCGGGCCTGCAGCGGTCGTTGGTCGTCGGCGTGAGCGTGTCAGGAAAAAAATACGGAAAGCAGCACAGGTGGGAAGCAGCCGGAAGGCAGCGGGGGAGAGCGGAAATAAGGCGGAGAGCGCAGGGCGCCGCGGGGCGGAAGAAGCCGCCAGAAGCCCCAAAGAGACTGGCCGCTGGGCCCTCACCATGCAGCGCCTGGGTGACGGCGAGGGCGCTTTCTGGCCAGATGCTGCCGGGGCGGGAAGCAGCGTCTCGGACACTTGCCCTCCCACTGCTCGACGGGGCTGGGGAAGGACGAGGGGTGAACCCCGCAGCCACCGCCGCCAGCCCCCACTGTGTATTCGGCGTGAGAGTGAGCCGGGCACTGTATCCAGCCGTTAGCAGTGGCCTGGTAGTGACCCCGTTTCCCCTTTCCCCTCCTCACCCCTTCGGGTCTCCAAATGTTGGTCCTAAATCCCGGGGCCCAACGACCAAAAACCGCCGCCACCGTTTAGGGGACCAGTCGGTCAGAGCTGGGGGGTCGCCGCAGGGGGAAGGGAGCCCACCGGGAACGCTGGCGCTGGTCCTCGTGTCTCCACTGGTTTCCCAGTGCGCAGCGCGCGCGGTGGCCTAAGCAGCCCCACGAGGAGTGGTGCCTCATCCAATCAGGGATTAGCTTCGGGGCGGGGCGAGGAGGAGAGAGTGGGGCTAGTCAAAGTGCTTGGAGTGACAGGCATTTCGAGCAATTGGGGTGAAGAGAGCGATTTTTAGGGTGTGGGTGGGCACGTAATAATAAATGAAAGTCCTACGTGCATTGTTTAGGTGTTTGAAGACAAGGGCTGTAGTGTGAAATTCCGTACTTAAGGGAAAACATAGATGTATCGTAATGGTTCTATTTCTTGTTTGATGTAGTCTTGTCGTAAACTGCTAATTTGACGCAAAACAACCACTGCTAGTTTGGCGCAAAACAACCACATATATCCGGTGGACCTTTGAAATTAAGGGCTGGGGGGAGGTGGGTTATAAAGCTAAAAGATGGATTTGCAAATAGGACTAGAAGTATAAAGTATAAGTGTTTTAAATGACTAAGAAAATGGGTTAAATGAGGAGAACTAGCGATAGGCCTGACGCTACCACTAATCAGCTTGCAGAGACGTTTGGCAGAGGCGAACTGCCGAACTGGTTTCTATGCTCTTGTAAAACCAACTTTCACAGATAGGGTTGTTTGGCATTCTGTATGCATAGCTTCAGTTTTGCTTCCTTTGAAGACAGCTCGAGATTAAATGCAGACAAGGAAAGAAAAAACCACCTTTAGGAACCAACTATTTATCTATAGATAATATTAGATTCATGGAATATTAGACAATAAAGAACCTAGCTCATGTAGATTTTCTAATTAAGAAGGAACTTCATGCCCAGAATATTCACCGAGTAACACGGATCTCCTTATTCCCAACCTCAAGGTGATTTCTTCCACATTAACTCCTAATGTATTTTCTCCATATGTTCAAGGAACTAATGAATGTCTACCAATTTAAATTTTGTTAAAGTATATTTTTAATGTTTAAATATACAACAGTGAGGAATTAGCAGGGACTTTGGAGCCAGACAGACCCTGTTTAAAGTGGGGATTATGAGAATAAAATAATAAATGATATTAACAAATATTGAGCACTTTTAGATGCCAGAAACAATCCAAAGGACTTTTCATATTTTCATTTAATTCTCACAGTAACTTTGGTAAAGTTACTAGCCCTACTTTGTAGATGGGGAAACAGATGCAGAAACCTTAAGTAGTTTGGGCAAAGTCATATAGCAAGTAAGTGGCTCCAGTTTGAAACCTACAGACATAATTACTCTACTGTACTGTCTCAAAATACGTCCAGAAGCAAATAGAAAACTTGGCATAATACTAGATGCACACTGGAAGCTCAACAAATATTTTTTGTAAGCCGTCTGCCCTTTAGTCAATGAATACAAATGTCATTTTATATAAGATGTATGCATTCAAAATAAAGCAACTAGAAAACCTAGACTGATAGACCTAGTTGGCTTTGTTTGACATGTCACCAATTCTCTACCTCAGGAACTGTGATTGTTATATTGATTACTATTTTTTGTTGCTCTTTTATTTCTCCAGAAAAAGATTCTCCGCATTCTTCATTTTCATGTCGGTACCTTCTCAATTCCTAGTAATTAATTCTAAATACGTGTGTTGAAGGTTAAACTGTCTGAAATGAGGTTAGGCATATTAGTGTAAATTTAAAACAAGTAATTTCTAGGAATTGTTGTAAGATCCTTAAGGAGTCACTAGGTGGAGATGTTGTGAGGTACAAAGATTGTTCTTGGAAATAGCCTGAAAGGTTGTTGAACATTGCTGGTTTTCTTGTTTCCCTTTTTGTCTTTTTTTTCCCCAAGTATAAAGAAAACCAAATAGACAAGGGCTTCTTAACAGGCATTACAGTCAGACCGTAGAACCTTGCCATAGATGAGACAGTGTTGTTTAAAGACCCTTCCCATACTTAACATTGTATGTCATTTTGGTTAGATTTTGTCTAAGTTTTTATTATCCAAAAATTTATTAATAAGTATACTTTTCAAATGCTATGAAAACTATTTTCTACATGTACAATTAAAGAAATGACCTTTAACTTTATTTCTAAAGGCTCCCAGAAAAAGAGATCCAAAACACTTCTATCAGCTAGAATTCTTCAGTAACAGGTTCCAAATTGGATTTGTTTTAAGATTTTTGAGCTTATGGGAAAAGGTGACCCAAATGAGTAAGAAGGAAGACGATAAGCAATGTAAAGGTGTTTGTGACTAAAAAGAAGAGTTGAAAGATACTTGGCATACAAGGGAGAAAATAGAAGGGGATCTCTGCAAACACCAGAAAGAGAAACAATAGTGACTGTGTGACGTGGGAAGTAAAAGTTATCAATAAAAAATTGGAAGGAGCTGGGTGTGGTGGCACACACCTGTAGTCCTAACTACTCTGAGTTAGGCTGAGACAAGAGGATCGCTTAAGCCCAGGAGTTTGAGGCTGCAGTGAGCTATGACCGTGCCACAGCACTCCAGCCTGGATGATAGAGCGAAACCCTGTCTCAAAAAAAAAAAAAAAAAAAAAAAAAAAAAAAAAAGGAAGAGATGCAAAATTCAAGTGGTTAAAAATACTCTGAATACATGTATTTTCCCCATATAAAATGCAAGCTTTTATATCACTTAGAAGTTATTTTCATATACATTCTGCAAAATATACCCCCCCACAAAGGAAAGAGAAGCAATGGGAAATCTTTAAAATGTTTAAAATCCAACTTAGTCCTCTGTTCCATATAAATGAGCCTGTGCAGTGGTCTGGTTTATTTTCCATGTGTTGGAGCTTCTTCAGCTTCCTTTATCACTGTGGCAGTGATATGACACAGATCCACCAAAAACATGGCAGCTACTTGCATGTTTATAGGATTAATGATCTACAGCACATCGCTCAGGAGCAAGGAACTCTTTAATGTGGTGAATCTTCAATTGAAATGTCATCTCAAACCTGTTTTGGAAGTGTGGATTTTGGGTTTTGTTTTATTTTATGTGTGTAGTAAGTATGTTTATTCTAATTCCCTGACCCTTACTTTCTTATCCTGGTTTAATGCATTCTGCCTGACAGATGAATTTGAACTTTTCATTATACTGGAAGGTGAGCATCAACACCAAGATGACTACATGTGGTGGGAGAGGCACGTTAACATTGCTTTTTTCCAGTTATGGTGATGAGCCATATTTACATCCTGTCAGTGTACCTCCTATGATTAACAACCTCACTTCCCAAGGCAGCAAATCAGAACTTGAGATCTTCTTCACATGTAGATAATGGCCTATATATGGACCAAACCCATGACCAAGGCCTCAGTTGACATAGGGGCAAACTAAAGGAAGTACTCATAAAGCTAACCCTTTTCAGATTGGTATTAGTTGTTAGTTAACGTCAGGATCCACTTATCTAATTATTAAAAATACATACATAAATAAACCACAATAATAGAAATAGGTGATGCCAGAGGAAATACGCTTATTTTTCTCTGAGAGATCTAGGATTAACTCACAACATAAGAAACTAATATATGAAATAAAAAAATAAGTTTCTGATAGTGAAGACTGATTAACTTTGGTTGAGAGAGAATGTGATTAAATCTTTCCTGTCTTATCTCACTTGATAAGTTTGGTAGTGTGCTTCCCTGGGTAACAAATTACAATGAAAACTAGAGCTGTAAGACACCTTAGCAACCATTTGGCTGGGAAAGCTGAAATTAACTTGCCCCAATCAAAGAGCCAGTTTAGCAGCAATACTGGATCTCCAACTCCTCCCTTCTAACTTTCATTCTGATACTCTGGTTCTCCCAGAAACGTTTAAATTGCATTTTAAGTTTTTTTAAGCCATCATAAATATATTCCATGAAGAAAATTATTTTGGTTGAGAACAGCAGGGCCAGCATTGGTTCAGGCACTTCAGAACACGTGGCCATGAAGGATGTTTGAGGCAAAGCACTTTCTTAGGCATGACATTTCTCTCTTAGCACTCCATGGATGGCATCTTCCCTAGATGATTCCAGCTGTGACAGTCCAACTCTGTCATTTGTCACTGCAGAGGAAGCAGAGAGAGACTCCCACTTGGTGCCCAAGAGGGCACTTTGCTTGCATTTCTCAAATGCAGGAAATAAGGAGAGTCCATGGAACTCAAAGGGGAAAGAGGAATGCCATTATGACCCATAATGCAGTCTGGGTTCCAAACTAAGCATCAGATCTTTCTAATGAGCCACCGTATCTCTCTTAATTTGCATTGATCAGCTTGTATGCCCAATCCCTAGGGCATCCCTGAAATCATGGGCTTTTTATGTTTTACCACTTTTTACTTATTCCACTCCAATTCTGATTCTTAATAAATTAGATACGTTTCTCTCAATCTGTGTCTTAACAACACGGAATTACTAAACCCTTCTGATGAAAAAAAAGAAAAAAGGCCAAAAAGCAGTCTTGTTCTGCTGTCAGAATACTTAATTCAAATGTAAACTTTCAAAACATCTATAATCTGTAATTCTGGTTTTCATTAAGACTGAGTCCTGTGGCCCTATGTATGTGGGGCAGGCCAACCAGACTGAGTTAGAACTTCCTGTCTGGTGCAGTCCAGTAGCTCTGTGTAACCCAAATAGAGGTCTTTAGTTCTATTAATAAATGTTATTCTATGAGATAGAATAACTCTGTAGTATGTGTTTAGTGGGGTAAAGATTGGGTGAGTAGTTCATAGGTCAATTAGTTGGAGGTTCAAGGGGTAAGAAGGGGAGTGATCAGTGGAATGACTAAGATGTAAATTCAGAATGATTGTTCAGAAGATTGATTCAGAAGATCAAATGAATGAAATGAAGCGAGAAGAGAAGTTTAGAGAAAAAAGCATAAAAAGAAACGAACAAAGCCTCCAAGAAATGTAGACTATGTGAAAAGACCAAATGTACGTCTGATTGGTGTGCCTGAAAGTGACGGGGAGAATGGAACCAAGTTGGAAAACACTCTGCAGGATATTATCCAGGAGAACTTCCCCAACCTAGCAAGGCAGGCCAACATTCAAATCCAGGAAATACAGAGAATGCCACAAAGATACTTCTCGAGAAGAGCAACTCCAAGACACATAATTGTCAGATTCACCAAAGTTGAAATGAAGGAAAAAATGTTAAGGGCTGTGAGAGAGAAAGGTCGGGTTACCCACAAAGGGAAGCCCCTTAGACTAGCAGCAGATCTCTTGGCAGAAATTCTACAAGCCAGAAGAGAGTGGGGGCCAATATTCAACATTCTTAAAGAAAAGAATTTTCAACGCAGAATTTCACATCCAGCCAAACTAAGCTTCATAAGTGAAGGAGAAATAAAATCCTTTACAGATGAGCAAATGCTGAGAGATTTTGTCACCACCAGGCCTGCCCTAAAAGAGCTCCTGAAGGAAGCACTAAACATGGAAAGGAACAACCAGTACTAGCCACTGCAAAAACATGCCAAATTGCAAAGACCATTGATGCTAGGAAGAAACTGCATCAACTAACGAGAAAAATAACCAGTTAACATCATAATGACAGGATCAAATTCACACATAACAATATTAACCTTAAATGTAAATGAACTAAATGCTCCAATTAAAAGACACAGACTGGCAAATTGGATAAAGAGCCCCCCATCAGTGTGCTGTATTCAGGAGACCCATCTCACATGCAGAGACACACATAAGCCCACAATAAAGGGATGGAGGAAGATCTAGCAAGCACATGGAAAACAAAAAAAGGCAGGGGTTGCAATCCTAGTCTCTGATAAAACAGACTTTAAACCAACAAAGATCAAAAGAGACAAGACCATTACATAATGGTAAAGGGATCCATTCAACAAGAAGAGCTAACTGTCCTCTATAGATATGCACCCAATGCAGGAGCACCCAGATTCATAAAGCAAGTCCTTAGAGACCTACAAAGAGACTTAGACTCCCACACAATAATAATGGGAGACTTTAACACCCCACTGGCAACATTAGACAGATCTACAAGACAGAAAGTTAACAAGGATATCCAGGAATTGAACTCAGCTCTGCACCAAGCAGACATAATAGACATCCACAGAACTCTCTACCCCAAATCAACAGAATATACATTCTTCTCAGCACCACATTACACTTATTCCAAAATTGACCACATCATTGGAAGTAAAGCACTCCTCAGCAAATGTAAAAGAACAGAAATTATAAGAAACTTTCTCTCAGACCACAATGCAATCAAACTAGAACTCAGGATTAAGAAACTCACTCAAAACCGCTCAACTATGTGGAAACTGAACAACCTGCTCCTGAATGACTACTGGGTACATAACGAAATGAAGGCAGAAATAAAGATGTTCTTTGAAACCAGTGCGAATGAAAACACAACATACCAGAATCTCTGGGACACATTTAAAGCAGTGTGTAGAGGGAAATTTATAGTATTAAATGCCACAAGAGAAAGCAGGAACGATCTAAAATTGACACCCTAACATCGCAATTAAAACAACTAGAAAAGCAAGAGCAAACACATTCAAAAGCTAGCAGAAGGCAAGAAATAACTAAGATCAGAGCAGAACTGAAGGAGATAGAGACACAAAAAAGCCTTCAAAAATTCAGTGAATTCAGGAGCTGGATTTTGAAAAGATCAACAAAATTGATAGACCGCTAGTAAGACTAATAAGAAAAGAGAGAAGAATCAAATAGATGCAATAATAAATGATAAAGGGGATATCACCATCAATCCCACAGAAATACAAACTACCATCAGAGAATACTATAAACATCTCTACACAGATAAACTAGAAAATCTAGAAGAAATGGATAAATTCCTCGACACATACACCCTCCCAAGACTAAACCAGGAAGAAGTTGAATCTCTGAATAGACCAATAAGAGGCTCTGAAATTGTGGCAATAATTAATAGCTTACCAACCAAAAAGGGTCCAGGACCTGATGGATTCACAGCCGAATTCTACCAGAGGTACAAGGAGGAACTGGTACCATTCCTTCTGAAACTATTCCAATCAATAGAAGAAGAGGGAATCCTCCCTAACTCGTTTTATGAGGCCAGCATCATCCTGATACCAAAACCTGGCAGAGACACAACAAAAAAAGAGAATTTTAGACCAATATCCCTGATGAACATCGATGCAAAAATCCTCAATAAAATACTGCAAACCGAATCCAGCAGCACATCAAAAAGCTTATCCACCATGATCAAGTGGGCGTCATCCCTGGGATGCAAGGCTCGTTCACCATACACAAATCAATAAATGTAATCCATCATATAAACAGAACCAAAGACTAAAACCACATGATTATCTCAATAGATGCAGAAAAGGCCTTCGACAAA